>NC_088405.1:13810685-14158185 GCF_034236695.1 Oncorhynchus nerka
TAGTCATGATAGCTGATGAAGGGGATAGTATTATTATCATGATAGCTGAAGGGGATAGTATTATCATGATAGCTGATGAAGGGGATAGTATTGCATGATAGCTGATGAAGGGGATAGTATTATCATGATAGCTGATGAAGGGGATAGTATTATGATAGCTGATGAAAGGGATAGTATTATCATGATAGCTGAAAGGGATATATTATCATGATAGCTGATGAAGGGGATAGTATTATCATGATGAGCTGATGAAAAGGGGATAGTGTTATCATGATAGCTGATGAAGGGGATAGTATTATCATGAAAGGGATAGCTGATGAAGGGGATAGTATTATCATGATAGCTGATGAAGGGGATAGTATTGTCATGATAGCTGATGAAGGGGATAGTATTATCATGATAGCTGATGAAGGGGATAATATTATCATCTGATGATAGCATGATGCTGAAGGGGATAGTATTGCATGATAGCTGATCCTTATCTGGCTGATGAAGGGGATTATAACAGAAGCTGACCAAGATGATAGTGGTAGTATTATCATGATAGCTGAAGGGAGTCATCATTATTATCAGGGCTGAGCATGGTTGAATAATAGTCATGATAGCTGATGAGGGGATAGTATTATCATGATAGCTGATGAAGGGGATAGTATTATGATAGCTGATGAAGGGATAGCATGATAGAAAGAAGGGATAGTATTATCATGATAGCTGATGATGGGGATAGTATTATCATGATAGCTGATGAAAGGGATATAAGTGTATTATTATAGCTGATGAAGGGATAGTATTGCATGATAGCTGATGAAGGGGATAGTATTATCATGATAGCTGATGAAGGGGATATTATTATCATGATAGCTGATGAAAGGGATATAAGTATCATGATAGCTGATGAAAGGGATATAATTATCATGATAGCTGATGAAAGGGATAGTATTATCATGATAGCTGATGAAGGGATAGTATTATCATGATAGCTGATAAAGGGATAGTATTATCATGATAGCTGATGAAGGGGATAGTATTATCATGATAGCTGATGAAGGGATAGTATTATCATGATAGCTGATGAAGGGGATAGTATTATCATGATAGCTGATGAAGAGGATATTATTATCATGATAGCTGATGAAGGGGATAGTATTATCATGATAGCTGATGAAGGGGATAGCTATTATCATGATAGCTGATGATGGGGATAGTATTATCATGATAGCTGATATTGATTATTGCATGATAGCTGATGAAGGGGATAGTATTATCATGATAGCTGATGAAGGGGATATTATTATGATAGCTGATGAAGGGGATAGCTGATCAAATATGATTTAGCTGGGATAGTATTATCATGATAGCTGATGAAGGGGATATTGTTATTATCATGATAGCTGAAGAAACCTAGAGAGGAACTAGTATTATGGCATGATAGCTGATTATAAGGGACCAAGATGTAAGTATCCAGCATGATAGCTGATGAAGGGGATAGTATGGGGACATATCATGATAGTCCTGGGGCATGAAGGCGATAGTGTTATTATGGTAGCTGATGAAGGGGATAGTATTATCATGATAGCTGATGAAGGAGATATTATTATCATGATAGCTGATGAAAGGGATATATTATCATGATAGCTGATGAAAGGGATAGTATTATCATGATAGCTGATGAAAGGGATAGTATTATCATGATAGCTGATGAAGGGGATAGTGATAGCTTATCATGATAGCTGATGAAGGGGATTAGTATTATCATGATAGCTGATGAAAGGGATATAATTATCATGATAGCTGATGAAGGGGAAAGGGATAGTATTATCATGATAGCTGATGAAGGGGATAGTATTATCATGATAGCTGAAAGGGGATATTATTATCATGATAGCTGATGAAGGGATAGTATTATCATGATAGCTGATGAAGGGGATATTGTTATTATGATAGCTGATGAAGGGGATAGTATTATCATGATAGCTGATGAAGGGGATAGTATAGTATCATGATAGCTGATGAAGGGGATAGTATTATCATGATAGCTGATGATGGGATAGATAAGTAGTATTATCATGATAGCTGATGAAGGGGATAGTTATTGCATGATAGCTGATGAAGGGGATAGTATTATCATGAAATAGCTGATGAAGGGTACAGATAGTATTATCATGATAGCTGATGAAGAGATTATAACAGAACATGATATTGTTATTCATGATAGCTGATGGGGAAGCAAGGAGTCATAGTGTTATCCTAGCTGGTCCAGAATGGTTGAATAATAGTCATGATAGCTGATGAAGGGGATAGTATTATCATGATAGCTGATGAAGGGATAGTATTGCATGATAGCTGATGAAGGGGATAGTATTATCATGATAGCGATGAAGGAGATAGTATTATCATGATAGCTGATGAAGGGGATATATTATCATGATAGCTGATGAAAGGGATAGTATTATCATGTAGCTGATGAAGGGGATAGTATTGCATGATAGCTGATGAAGGGGATAGTATTATCATGATAGCTGATGAAGGGGGATAGTATTATCATGATAGCTGATGAAAGGGATATAAGTATCATGATAGCTGATGAAGGGGATAGTATATTATCATGATAGCTGATGAAGGGGATAGATATTGATTATCATGATAGCTGATGAAAGGGATAGTATTATTATCATGATAGCTGATGATGAAGGGATTATCATGATAGCTGATGAAGGGGATATTGTTATTATGATAGCTGATGAAATAGTATTATCATGATAGCTGATGAAGGGGATAGTATTATCATGATAGCTGATGAAGGGATATTATTATTATCATGATAGCTGATGAAGGGGATAGTATTATCATGATAGCTGATGAAGGGGATATTGTTATTATGATAGCTGATGATAGCTGATGAAGGGGATAGTATTATCATGATAGCTGATGAAGGGGATATTGGGATAGAAGGGGATAGTATTATCATGATAGCTGATGAAGGAGATATTATTGATCATGATAGCTGATGAAGGGATAGTGTTATTATGGTAGCTTGAAGGGGATAGTATTATCATGATAGCTGATGAAGGAGATATTATTATCATGAAAGGGATAGCTGATGAAGGATAGATAAAGGGATAGTATTATTATGATAGCTGATGAAGGGGGATAGTATTATCATGATAGCTGATGAAGGAGATTAGTATTATCATGATAGCTGATGAAGGGGATATATATCATGATAGCTGATGAAGGGGGATAGTATTATCATGATAGCTGATGATGTGATAGTATTATCATGATAGCTGATGAAGGGGATAGGGATAGTATTATCATGATAGCTGATGAAGGGGATAGTATTATCATGATAGCTGATGAAGGGGATAGTATTATCATGATAGCTGATGAAGGGGATAATATTATAGCTGAAGGAGATGATAGCTGATGAAGGGATAGTATTATCACATAGCTGATGAAGGGAAGGGGATAGTATTATCATGATAGCTGATGAAGGGGATATTGTTATTATGATAGCTGATGAAGGGGATAGTATTATCATGATAGCATGATAGCTGATGAAGGGGATAGTATTATCATGATAGCTGATGAAGGGGATAGTATTATCATGATAGCTGATGAAGGGATATTATTATCATGATTAGTATTATCATGATAGCTGATGAAGGGGATAGTATTATCATGATAGCTGATGAAGGGGATAGTATTATCATGATAGCTGATGAAGGGGATAGTATTATCATGATAGCTGATGAGGGGATATTATTATCATGATAGCTGATGAAGGGGATAGTATTATCATGATAGCTGATGAAGGGGATATCATGATAGCTTATCATGATAGCTGTTATTATGATAGCTGATGAAGGGAGCAGTATTATCATGATAGCTGATGAAGGAGATATTAGCTGATATCATGATAGCTGATGAAGGGGATAGTAAGTATCATGATAGCTGATGAAGGGGATATATTATCATGTAGCGATGATTATGATAGCTGATGAAGCTGGGATAGTATTATCATGATAGCTGATTATGATAGCTGATGAAGGGATAGTATTATCATGATAGCTGATAGATGAGGGGATAGCTGATGAAGGGATATATATATGATAGCATGATAGCTGATAGGGGGGATAGTATTATCATGATAGCTGATGAAAGGGATAGTATTATCATGTAGCTGGGATGAAGGGGTTAGTATTATCATGATAGCTGATGAAGGGGATAGTATTATCATGATAGCTGATGAAGGGAGTGTAATATTATCGATAGATGAAGGGGGATAGTATTATGGATAGCTGATGAAGGGGGATAGTATTATCATGATAGCTGATGAAGGGGATAGATTATCATGATAGCTGATGAAGGGGTTAGTATTATCATGATAGCTGATGAAGGGGATAGTATTATCATGATAGATGAAGGGATAGTATTGTCATGATAGCTGATGAAGGGGGATAGTATTATCATGATAGCTGATGAAGGGATAGTATTATCATGATAGCTGATGAAGGGATAGTATTATCATGATAGCTGATGATGGGGATATTGTATTATCATATAGCTTATTATTATCATGATAGCTGATGAAGGGGATAGTATTATCATGCTGATGAAGGGGATATTGTTATTATCATGATAGCTGATGAAGGGGATAGTATTATCATGATAGCTGATGAAGGGATATTATTATCATGATAGCTGAAGAAAGGGATATCATGATAGCTGATGAAAGGGGATAGTATTATCATGATAGCTGATGAAGGCGATTATGGTAGCTGATATAGTATTATCATGATAGCTGATGAAGGGTTAGTATTATCATGATAGCTGATGAAGGGGGATAGTATTATCATGATAGCTGATGAAGGGGATAGTATTATCATGATAGCTGATGAAGGGGATAGTATTGCATGATAGCTGATGAAGGGATAGTATTATCATGATAGCTGATGAAGGGATTATCAGTAGCTGATATCATGATAGCTGATGAAGGGGATAGTATTATCATGATCATGATAGCTGATGAAGGGGATAGTATTATCATGATAGCTGATGAAGGGGATAGTATTATCATGATAGCTGATGAAGGGATAGTATTGCATGATAGCTGATGAAGGGGATAGTATTATCATGATAGCTGATGAAGGGGGACATTATTATCATGATAGCTGATGAAGGGATAGTATTGTCATGATAGCTGATGAAGGGATAGTATTATCATGATAGCTGGTGAAGGGGATAGTATTATCATAATAGCTGATAAGGGATAGTATTATCATGATAGCTGATGAAGGGGATAGTATTATCATGATAGCTGATGAAGGGGATAGTATTATCATGATAGCTGATGAAGGGGGGATATTATTATCATGATAGCTGATGAAGGGGATAGTATTATCATGATAGCTGATGAAGGGATAGTATTATCATGATAGCTGATGAAGGGGATAGTATTATCATGATAGCTGATGAAGGGGATAGTATTATCATGATAGCTGATGAAGGGATAGTATTATCATGATAGCTGATGAAGGGGATAGTATTATCATGATAGCTGATGAAGGGGATAGTATTATCATGATAGCTGATGAAGGGGATAGTATTATCATGATAGCTGATGAAGGGGATAGTATTATGCTACTTTAGTTGAACCTTAGTCCAACAGCACTCCAGGACATAGAAAACCCTCTCACAGAATATGTAGTGGGAGAATAACAGTTTAGTGGTTTAAAGCAGAAACCTTATATCTTACAGCTAATGGACAGTCCAAACAGTCAACAGTCTGACTCACCTTCTGTCCAGGAATATCCAGACCTGGTGAGCCAGAAACACCCTGGTCACCCTGAGGGAGAAATAGAACACACACGCACGCGCGCACGCACACACACACACACACACACACACACACACACACACACACACACACACACACACACACACACACACACACACACACACACACACACACACACACACACACACACACACACAGTAAAAGGGAAGGCCTTCAGACATCTCTAAAACAGCAAAACAGTACTCTGCGGTAGCTAATACAGTTCAGATGGAAAACCACACGAACCACACAGGCAGAGTGGGCCAAGTCACACCACCATCAATCTCAATATGAATGTTATGACACTTGATATAGACTTTGCATGTCATGTGCAGTGTTGAGTAACGCAGATCAGCTTTAGCCAATTCTCAAACCTTATCAAGTATAGGAAAATGTTTGGGTGTCTGCGCCTTTTAAGTGTTATGTCATTAGATTGGATCGAGTTTCATAGGCAAATATGTCCCTGTATGTGTGTGTGTGTGTGTGTATTCTTCAACCTCAACTTCTAAGGGCCCTAGAGGAGGGTTTAGAGGGTGATGATGCTTTAGAGTGGTCCTGGTGAACTGAAGGTGCTAGACCATGTACAGACCCAGCTGACAGGGCACTCTCTGACTCTCTGTTATGTTTAAAGAGTTTATCATGTTCAAACACATATGTAAGTTAGAAATATCTCATATACAGTATATTGTATAAATATAAAATATTTCCATGGTAACATACTGTACCTTCTGGCTTGAGTTTCCAGGGAACCCGTCTTTCCTGGTCTCTCCCCTGTAAAGGAAACATGATACAGTCAGTAGCTGCTGATCCCTTATTGGTCATTTAGTTAGTGATTGCTTGTCTTATTGGATGTACAGTCAGTGGCTGGTCTCTAATTAGCTGTACAGTCAGTGGCTGGTCTAATTGGCTGTACAGTCAGTGGCTGTTCTCTAATTGGCTGTACAGTCAGTGGCTGTTCTCTAATTGGCTGTACAGTCAGTGGCTGTTCTCTAATTGGCTGTACAGTCAGTGGCTGTTCTCTAATTGGCTGTACAGTCAGTGGCTGTTCTTTTAGTAGCAGCTTGTCTCTCCACGTCTATGGAAAGTAAGTTTGGTTAAAATTGAACTGTTTCTAAAAGTTCCCTGAACACGTCACAGACATGGCTATAATATTTTCCTGAATGTTGCAGCCAAGGAATGGTGGTATGATTGGGACAACATGAATATGCCTTGATTAAGCTTAGTTTGTTGCAATAGTTCCTTAATTGACTAATTGTCATATTGATACAGCATTCCACCCTGTATCCCACTGCTGTTTGCCTCTGAAGCAGGGTCAGTCCCTGGATGGGAGACCAGATGCTGCTGGAAGTGGTGTCGGAGGGCCAGTAGGAGGCACTCTGGTCTAAAAAAATAAAATAAAATGTCCCAGGGCAGTGATTAGGGACATTGCCCTGTGTAGGTTTCTGTCTTCCTGATGGGACGTTAAACGGGTGTCCTGACTCTCTGTGGTCACCAAATATTCCATGGCACGTAAGAGTAGGAGTGTTAACTCTGGTGTCCTGGCTAAATTCCCAATCTGGCCACCTAATCATCCCCAACTTCCAATTGGCTCATTCATCCTCCCTCCTCTCCCTTTGTAACTATTCCCCAGCTCTTTGCTGTAAATGAGAATGTGTTAAAATGATGTAAAATAAATAAAAGTTTATTTGGTTTGACATGAACTTCAGTGGTTAAATGTCACTTTTTTAATGTTCTAATGAGACCATGTTGAAGCAGCTAGCAGAAATGCTGTTTCCCCTCGTCAAACAAGGCCCCAACACAGTGAAACAGGGTTACTGTGGATCTGGGACTTGTAGCTTGCCAATTATCGGGTAATACAATCCACTTCTCTCCGCAGCTGTTGGAGCGCTGTGTTAAATACAACAGGCTCGGGACAGCTGTAAGGGAAGCAGGATGGGACACTGAAGCCAGGGGCTTTCAGTGAACTGCTGGACCTTCTAAATCCTATGGCTAATGTGTGAATAAGACACTGACGGCCACTGACTGCAGCCTACATTAGTATAAGGACATGCCCTGGGCCATAATGTTTATAATAACTTTTGGAGAAAATATCCAAATAATGTATGTTTTTGACATTTCTAGAATGTGTCCAAGCTAAAATCTTTAATTGCTACATCCATTTTGTACTTATAAAATAATGATATTGTATATATCCATAGATTCTAGAAGAACAGAACTCATAAATGAATCATACTGTATACACCCATAGATTTTTGAAGAATTTAACTTATAAAATGCCTCATGAGCTTAGTTTCAGCTGTCATACCACTTCAGAACCCAAATATATAAGCGTGTTAAATGTGTAAACAAAATAAACAAACACTGTATTGTGTCAAAACATATTTAAAACTATCATTTTGATATCATGGATGGTCAGTCCTTGCACCATAGTTCTGTCTACAAATTTGAATGGTTACTTTTCTTGGGGGCGGTGCTAGAGGGGCTAGTAACCGAAAAGGTTGCTGGATCGAATCCCTGAGCTGACAACGTACAAATCTGTTGTTCTGCCCCTGAACAAGGCAGTTAACCCACTGTTCCCCAGTAGGCAGCCATTGTAAGTAAGAATGTGTTCTTAACCCACTGTTCCCAGGTAGGCAGCCATTGTAAGTAAGAATGTGTTCTTAACCCACTGTTCCCAGGTAGGCAGCCATTGTAAGTAAAAATGTGTTCTTAACCCACTGTTCCCAGTAGGCAGCCATTGTAAGTAAGAATGTGTTCTTAACCCACTGTTCCCCAGGTAGGCAGCCATTGTAAGTAAGAATGTGTTCTTAACCCACTGTTCCCAGTAGGCAGCCATTGTAAGTAAGAATGTGTTCTTAACCCACTGTTCCCAGGTAGGCAGCCATTGTAAGTAAGAATGTGTTCTTAACCCACTGTTCCCAGTAGGCTGCCATTGTAAGTAAGAATGTGTTCTAACCCACTGTTCCCAGGTAGGCTGCCATTGTAAGTAAGAATGTGTTCTTAACCCACTGTTCCCAGGTAGGCTGCCATTGCTCCTAAGAATGTGTTCTTAACCCACTGTTCCCCAGTAGGCTGCCATTGTAAGTAATAATGTGTTCTTAACCCACTGTTCCCAGTAGGCTCCATTGTAAGTAAGAATGTGTTCTTAACCCACTGTTCCCAGGTAGGCAGCCATTGTAAGTAAGAATGTGTTCTTAACCCACTGTTCCCAGGTAGGCAGCCATTGTAAGTAAGAATGTGTTCTTAACCCACTGTTCCCAGGTAGGCAGCCATTGTAAGTAAGAATGTGTTCTTAACCCACTGTTCCCAGGTAGGCAGCCATTGTAAGTAAGAATGTGTTCTTAACCCACTGTTCCCCAGGTAGGTAGCCATTGTAAGTAAGAATGTGTTCTTAACCCACTGTTCCCAGGTAGGCTGCCATTGTAAGTAAGAATGTGTTCTTAACCCACTGTTCCCAGGTAGGCAGCCATTGTAAGTAAGAATGTGTTCTTAACCCACTGTTCCCAGGTAGGCTGCCATTGTAAGTAAGAATGTGTTCTTAACCCACTGTTCCCAGGTAGGCAGCCATTGTAAGTAAGAATGTGTTCTCAACCCACTGTTCCCCAGTAGGCTGCCATTGTAAGTAAGAATGTGTTCTTAACCCAATGTTCCCCAGTAGGCTGCCATTGTAAGTAAGAATGTGTTCTTAACCCACTGTTCCCCAGTAGGCAGCCATTGTAAGTAAGAATGTGTTCTTAAACCACTGTTCCCAGGTAGGCTGCCATTGTAAGTAAGAATGTGTTCTTAACCCACTGTTCCCCAGTAGGCAGCCATTGTAAGTAAGAATGTGTTCTTAACCCACTCTTCCCAGGTAGGCAGCCATTGTAAGTAAGAATGTGTTCTTAACCCACTGTTCCCCAGTAGGCTGCCATTGTAAGTAAGAATGTGTTCTTATCCCACTGTTCCCCAGTAGGCAGCCATTGTAAGTAAGAATGTGTTCTTAACCCACTGTTCCCAGGTAGGCAGCCATTGTAAGTAAAAATGTGTTCTTAACCCACTGTTCCCCAGTAGGCAGCCATTGTAAGTAAGAATGTGTTCTTAACCCACTGTTCCCAGGTAGGCAGCCATTGTGAGTAAGAATGTGTTCTTAACCCACTCTTCCCAGGTAGGCAGCCATTGTAAGTAAGAATGTGTTCTTAACCCACTGTTCCCCAGTAGGCTGCCATTGTAAGTAAGAATGTGTTCTTATCCCACTGTTCCCAGGTAGGCTGCCATTGTAAGTAAGAATGTGTTCTTAACCCACTGTTCCCAGGTAGGCTGCCATTGTAAGTAAGAATGTGTTCTTAACCCACTGTTCCCAGGTAGGCAGCCATTGTAAGTAAGAATGTGTTCTTAACCCACTGTTCCCCAGTAGGCTGCCATTGTAAGTAAGAATGTGTTCTTAACCCACTGTTCCCAGGTAGGCAGCCATTGTAAGTAAGAATGTGTTCTTAACCCACTGTTCCCAGGTAGGCAGCCATTGTAAGTAAGAATGTGTTCTTAACCCACTGTTCCCCAGTAGGCTGCCATTGTAAGTAAGAATGTGTTCTTAACCCACTGTTCCCAGGTAGGCAGCCATTTTAAGTAAGAATGTGTTCTTAACCCACTGTTCCCCAGTAGGCAGCCATTGTAAGTAAGAATGTGTTCTTAACCCACTGTTCCCAGGTAGGCTGCCATTGTAAGTAAGAATGTGTTCTTAACCCACTGTTCCCCAGTAGGCTGCCATTGTAAGTAAGAATGTGTTCTTAACCCACTTGTAAAGTTATATAATGGTTAAATACATGTTTTAAATGTTTTATTATCCAGGCCCATCCCTCAGTTGCTTACCAACATAGAAACAGGGTGGAGCGCTTGTTATTGTTTCAATTGAGGACTGTAGCTTTAAAGTAACTGTCCAGTGAAAATCTCATTTTAAAAGGTAGACTGACGTTGCCACGAGCAGCACGGCAGATATTGAGATGAGTGATATCCAAGACTTCACTCTCACACGGTCACACACAGTATCTGCACATGTTCACGGGTTCCCTCTTCGCAGCCTGGTAACCAGGGCGCCAAAACAGAGAAGAAGTTGAGCCATGCGCTTTCTTGGTGGTTGCAGAAACTGACCCACTATGCTGTTTACTTTCTGTATGTATGTTGTATTGCTGAGTCTACCTCTAAAAGATCATTATGTTGTTGACTTCCTGTATGTATGTTGTATTGCTGAGTCTACCTCTAAAATATCATTATGTTGTTGACTTTCTGTATGTATGTTGTATTGCTGAGTCTACCTCTACAAGATCATTATGTTGTTTACTTCCTGTATGTATGTTGTATTGCTGAGTATACCTCTAAAATATCATTATGTTGTTGACTTTCTGTATGTATGTTGTATTGCTGAGTCTTTCATTATGTTGTTTACTTTCTGTATGTTGTTGTATTGCTGAGTCTACCTCTAAAAGATCATTATGTTGTTGACTTCCTGTATGTATGTTGTATTGCTGAGTCTACCTCTAAAAGATCATTATGTTGTTGACTTTCTGTATGTATGTTGTATTGCTGAGTCTACCTCTAAAAGATCATTATGTTGTTGACTTCCTGTATGTATGTTGTATTGCTGAGTCTACCTCTAAAATATCATTATGTTGTTGACTTCCTGTATGTATGTTGTATTGCTGAGTCTACCTCTAAAAGATCATTATGTTGTTGACTTCCTGTATGTATGTTGTATTGCTGAGTCTACCTCTAAAATATCATTATGTTGTTGACTTCCTGTATGTATGTTGTATTGCTGAGTCTACCTCTAAAAGATCATTATGTTGTTGACTTCCTGTATGTATGTTGTATTGCTGAGTCTACCTCTAAAAGATCATTATGTTGTTGACTTCCTGTATGTATGTTGTATTGCTGAGTCTACCTCTAAAAGATCATTATGTTGTTGACTCGTATTAGTGGACAAAGCAGAAAAGTGAAGAAGAAAATAGTTCAAAAATCCCTCAAACTATTATCTCAAACAGACCATTTAAAAATGCTTGCCATTTCCTCAGAGAAGATCACGTCATGTTTTTGGCAGAGACGTCAAACTGTCTAAGCTGGCCAATCAGCTGTTTACTTGTCTTTTATTTTATTTTATCGAATGGTGTATAGATCCACACCATGTTGTTGTTGGGGTACGCCCACACCATTGCAACACAGAAAATAGGCTTTTTAACATACTAAATAAGGAAAAGTAGTTCACTCATTTTGTAATTAATTATAGGTAATAGTTCATAGAAATCTGGAAACACTGGACAGTTACTTTAAGGACATTTCCATGTGGCCTACTAGTGATGTAAGAGATAGACAGTAACCTATGGAATCTATAGGATAATCAGTGATGTAGGAGATAGACAGTAGCCTATGGAATCTATAGGATAATCAGTGATGTAGGAGATAGACAGTAGCCTATGGAATCTATAGAGTAATCAGTGATGTTGGAGATAGACAGTAGCCTATGGAATCTATAGGAATCTATAGGATAATAGCCTATGGAATGATGTAGGAGATAGACAGTAGCCTATGGAATCTATAGAATCATCAGTGATGTAGGAGATAGACAGTAGCATATGGAATCTATAGGATAATCGGTGATGTAGAAGATAGACAGTAGCCTATGGAATCTATAGGATCATCAGTGATGTTGGAGATAGACAGTAGCCTATGGAATCTATAGAGTAATCAGTGATGTAGGAGATAGACAGTAGCCTATGGAATCTATAGAGTAATCAGTGATGTTGGAGATAGACAGTAGCCTATGGAATCTATAGAGTAATCAGTGATGTAGGAGATAGACAGTAGCCTATGGAATCTATAGAGTAATCAGTGATGTAGGAGATAGACAGTAGCCCATGGAATCTATAGAGTAATCAGTGATGTAGGAGATAGACAGTAGCCTATGGAATCTATAGAGTAATCAGTGATGTAGGAGATAGACAGTAGCCTATGGAATCTATAGAGTAATCAGTGATGTAGGAGATAGACAGTAGCCTATGGAATCTATAGGATCATCAGTGATGTAGGAGATAGACAGTAGCCTATGGAATCTATAGGATCATCAGTGATGTAGGAGATAGACAGTAGCCTATGGAATCTATAGAGTAATCAGTGATGTAGGAGATAGACAGTAGCCTATGGAATCTATAGGATCATCAGTGATGTAGGAGATAGACAGTAGCCTATGGAATCTATAGAGTAATCAGTGATGTAGGGAGATAGACAGTAGCCTATGGAATCTATAGGATCATCAGTGATGTAGGAGATAGACAGTAGCCTATGGAATCTATAGAGTAATCAGTGATGTAGGAGATAGACAGTAGCCTATGGAATCTATAGAGTAATCAGTGATGTAGGAGATAGACAGTAGCCTATGGAATCTATAGAGTAATCAGTGATGTAGGAGATATACAGTAGCCTATGGAATCTATAGGATCATCAGTGATGTAGGAGATAGACAGTAGCCTATGGAATCTATAGAGTAATCAGTGATGTAGGAGATAGACAGTAGCCTATGGAATCTATAGGATAATCGGTGATGTAGGAGATAGACAGTAGCCTATGGAATCTATAGGATCATCAGTGATGTAGGAGATAGACAGTAGCCTATGGAATCTATAGAATAATCGGTGATGTAGGAGATAGACAGTAGCATATGGAATCTATAGGATAATTGGTGATGTAGGAGATAGACAGTAGCCTATGGAATCTATAGGATAATTGGTGATGTAGGAGATAGACAGTAGCCTATGGAATCTATAGAATCATCAGTGATGTAGAGATAGACAGTAGCATATGGAATCTATAGGATAATCGGTGATGTAGAAGATAGACAGTAGCCTATGGAATCTGTAGGATAATTGGTGATGTAGAAGATAGACAGTAGCCTATGGAATCTATAGGATAATCAGTGATGTAGGAGATAGACAGTAGCATATGGAATCTACAGAATAATCAGTGAATCAGGAGATAGAACCCTATAGTCTACTGGTATAGGAATGTTCAACATCCCTTTAGACAAAGCAGAGTCACCCCAGTAACACCATGTATTGTGTACTGCATGAACTGCAGGTGTGTATAACTGATGCTGGGGATAGATAATAGCCTATAGCTATTATGTTCTGCCTGATCATTAATAGCACCCGCCTGGTGTCCCAGATCTCAATCAGTCCCAGATTAGGGTTAGCAGTGGAACTGGCTTCAAGGTATAGTTTGGAATATAAGGAGCCTATAGGGATGTTTGCATTCCCTTTAGAACAAGTGGACTCTTCCCGAGGGCTGATATGAGGCTTAGGTCCAACGCTCAGCAGAGCATTAAACCCCAATCTGCAGTAGAATCACAGGGTTAAAGGTTACCCTGGTGCCTGTAACTCTACATCCACTCCCTGTGTGAACTGAAACATTGTCCTTCTCCTTCCTTCTTCCTCTGACTGTCTGTCTGCTTCCATGTCAAGGAAGGGCAGATCATTCATCAAATGTCTTTCACCCCATGCACACACACACACACACACACACACACACACACACACACACACACACACACACACACACACACACACACACACACACACACACGCACACGCACACACACACACACACACCCCCTCTAAGTGACAACATGAGCGTTCTCCTCTGTTGAATTCATTAGAGATAATTATGACACTCTTTAACAGGCTGATTAATATATCTTAGTGCTCCAGCGTGCATAATTGGGCTTATTTCTAACTAGCTGAAATGTTTGGTGTGTGATCATGTATTGACAGTGGTGACAATGGTTTTCACCATCTACAAAATTAGACATTGAAAGCAAAGCTAGATTCTGTGGTGAAGGTTGCTAACGAGCCCTTCACAAGTATCGCGTTACTCAGAACCCACACTGTTCTCGCGGCAGGTCTGCCAGTTTTCACTAGCAGAAGGGACTTTTCGTAACAGGTTAGAGAATGAGGTTCAGGTTAGGAACATGGTTTGGGATAGGGTTAGCTAAAACGCATTAAAAACAAACAAAAAAAACGTGACTGGAACATATCTAGCTACAACCAGGCCTGCCCTGAGAACACCCTCCGTTTCCACTAATGTGATTCTGCTAAAAACAACACTACCTTTGACCATGTTGACTGTCTGACAATGTGTTGGCAGTGGTAGCTAAACATTTAAGAATCTTTGAAGTCCGTTGTTAGCATCTGAAAGAGAACGCTGGCTGTTGCTTTGACCTATACAGTGTGTTCGAAAGTATTCAGACCCTTCACTTCTTCCCTGCTGTGTCACGTTACAGCCTTATTCTACAATGGATTCAATTGTTTTTTTCATCAATCTACCACACAACACCCCATAATGACAAAAAAACAGTTTTTTTTTAAATGTTTGCAAATGTTTAAAAAAATATGAACTATCAATTACATAAGTGTTCAGACCCTTTACTCAGTACTTCCCCCAGATCTGTGCCTCGACACAATCTTGTCTCAGAGCTCTAGGGACAATTCCTTTGACCTCATGGCTTGGTTTTTGCTCTGACATGAGCTGTCAACTGTGGGACCTTATATAGACAGGTGTGTGTCTTTCGAAATCATGTCCAATCAATTGAATTTACCACAGGTGGACTCCAATCAAGGTGTAGAAACATCTCAAGGATGATCAATGGAAACAAGATGCACCTGAGCTCAATTTTGTGCCTTTCTAAATCATGTCCAATCTATTGAATTTACCACAGTCGGACACCAATCAAGTTGTAAAACTTGGATGATCAATGGAAACAGGATGAATCGGAGCTCAATTTCGAGTCTCATAGCAAAGGGTCTGAATACTTATGTAAATAAGGTATTTCTGTTGTTTAGTTGTAGTAAATGTGCAAACATTTCTAAAAACCTGTTTTCGCTTTGTCATTATGGGGTATTGTGTGTAGATTGATGAGGATTTAATTTGTAAAAATCCTTTTAAGGATTGAAAATGTGGAAAAAGTGAAGGGGTCTGAATGCTTCCCGAATGCACTCTATTTTCTATTGCGAAAGGCGAGCAGCATAATATGAATGGAGAAATAGAGACATTTATCTTTGGTAGTAAAACCATAAGCCCTATTAATGTAGTATGTTTTTAATGCTTTAAGGGATTTTGTGGGCATCCTCCTGAGTTTATGTGTTGTCATTACTCCTCAGGAAGAAAACCTTAGAATACCACTGGATATCAAACACATTTCATACCCTCTTTCATCAAGGATATCATTTTATTTTCCTTCATCCATCCATCCATAATATGATTTTTACTAGACCGTGGCACTAAGTTACAGAAGCTCTTCACTTCAATAAATGCATAAAATTCACTGATGCTTAATTCCCATTGGAAGTCCACTTCTAAGAATGACTTTTAACCGACAGCCGACGCATTCAGGTTATACAGTATTACCTTGACTGAGCGTTAAACAGGGGGATAAATGGGTCATATGGAGCTGAATTACTGTACAGCTCAAATGAAGTAGAGAAGCAAAGCCACTTCTTGAAGACTCATGTGCATACAATAGATGAATGTGTGCTTAGCAATAGCAGAATGATGACATTTATAGAAAGAGGGAACAGAAATCATCATTATAACCTTTTAATGCACCCCTTAAGTAGTTATTGGCAATTGAGCTTTTACAGAGATTCATACAGAAGCTCCAATACTAGTTAGACTTTAGAGCATTTAAACAGATTCCTAATGAGAACTGTGGGTTAATTGTTATGACCTTACAAGGAAAACGTCGGGGGGAAATTGGGGATTACCTTGTGGTTGTGTTACTGCAAGAGAAGAGAAAGTAAAAAACCAGCGCTGTGATGAAAGTTGGATGGAGGATCCTAATCCCGTTCACAGTGAAGGAACAGCTGTGGTTATCCAAGGTTCTTCAGAAGATTTAACACATCCATCCTGGTATTAGAAGAAGGCAGCTTCCTTGAAAGGAAATCACTTTTTCCTAATGGCCTTGTATTATATTATAGGATTTACAGTCCTAGTATTATGTTATACGATTTACAGCCCTAGTACTATGTTATACGATGTACAGCCCTAGTACTATGTTATAGGATGTACAGCCCTAGTACTATGTTATAGGATGTACAGCCCTAGTACTATGTTATAGGATGTACAGCCCTAGTACTATGTTATACGATGTACAGCCCTAGTGCTATGTTATAGGATGTACAGCCCTAGTACTATGTTATACGATGTACAGCCCTAGTGCTATGTTATACGATGTACAGCCCTAGTACTATGTTATACGATGTACAGCCCTAGTACTATGTTATACGATGTACAGCCCTAGTACTATGTTATACGATGTACAGCCCTAGTGCTATGTTATACGATGTACAGCCCTAGTATTATATTATAGGATGTACAGCCCTAGTACTATGTTATACGATGTACAGCCCTAGTACTATGTTATAGGATCTACAGCCCTAGTACTATGTTATACGATGTACAGCCCTAGTGCTATTTTATACGATGTACAGCCCTAGTATTATATTATAGGATGTACAGCCCTAGTACTATGTTATAGATCTACAGCCCTAGTACTATGTTATACAATGTACAGCCCTAGTACTATGTTATACGATGTACAGCCCTAGTATTATATTATAGGATGTACAGCCCTAGTATTATATTATAGGATGTACAGCCCTAGTACTATGTTATACGATGTACAGCCCTAGTACTATGTTATACGATGTACAGCCCTAGTATTATATTATAGGATGTACAGCCTAGTATTATATTATACGATGTACAGCCCTAGTATTATATTATAGGATGTACAGCCCTAGTATTATATTATAGGATGTACAGCCCTAGTATTATAATATAGGATACAGCCCTTGTATTAACACATTCACAGCTCCTAGGTGGAATAAAATCTAAACATTGACGTCGTCATGAAATTATTTCTTTTATGATTCCTTTACAATACCCAGAACGTGTTCAGCACCGCACTACAGATGTATTCCATTCCACCCTGCCTGCTTGCCTTCTCAACGAGCTGTCACTAATTTAATTTAGTCCCACAATGCACTTCTTCTGAAAAGTGATAATAATGCCAGGAATCCTATTCGGGGCAGTTGATTGGTTGTCACAGTGTCGCTGAACCCAACCTGTCTGTCAAAACGTATAACTTCAACAGAGGTACAGTAATGAAATGACCCTTTCAGAAGTGACATGACGTTGTATTGGATTCCCAGTTTAATAGAACAAGTAAATGCTGTGCTCACAGGAGTCTATTCACCTGAGTATGATACGCTTGAGGTTTCCTACAAGTTACTTTCAACCTGAAAAAAATAATAATTATGACTTAAGAGATTTATTTTGTGCTACTTTTAATGATTTAATGGTAGCTAAAGTGCCAAGACTAGTTCAATAAGGATATATGGACTGAGGTGTTTTCTTTGGTCCTAGTAGACCACTATAACAAACCTAACGCCACTTCTACAGCAGGAACATACTAATTATAATGGAGAGTTTCACAAATAACCCAATTCCCCCTCCTCTCGGTCGGTCCTACAGGTAGAATGATTTAAAGCTTGTGTAGTAGCTGTTGTACTTTCTCTGAATTCCTGAGTGGTTTTAAGGGAAAACAGAAGGACTGCATAACAAAATGGCACCCTAGTCTCTATATAGTGTTTTTTTTTACCAGGCCTATAAGGTATCCCATAGGGCTCTGCTCCAAAAGTGCACTATATTGGGAATGGGGTTCCATTTAGGACACACACAAGTTCCTACTAGCTCTGCAAAATGTCTTCACCCAAACTACACCACTCTATGGTAATTGGGTCAATGACCACAAAGACCATCTGGTCTAATAGGCGAATCACCACCTGTTCAGAGAAATGACTTCCTATCATTCTTCATTCCCAAACACACTGGCTCTTCTTCTCTCTCTCTGTCAAACACACTGGATCTTCTTTACTCTTCTTTCTGTCAAACACACTGGCTCTTCTTCTCTCTCTCTTTTCTGTCAAACACACTGGCACTTCTCTTCTTCTCTGTCAAACACACTGACTCTTCTTCTCTCTCTTTCTGTCAAACACACTGACTCTTCTTCTTCTCTCTTTTCTGTCAAACACACTGGCTCTTCTTCTCTCTCTCTCTGTCAAACACACTGACTCTTCTCTGTCAAACACACTGGCACTTCAAACACACTTTTCTCTCTTTTTCTGTCAAACACACTGGCTCTTCTTCTCTCTCTTTCTGTCAAAACACACTGGCTCTTCTTCTTACTCTCTCTCTCTGTCAAACACACTGACTCTTCTTCTCTCTCTCTTTCTGTCAAACACACTGGCTCTTCTTCTCTCTCTCTCTGTCAAACACACTGACTCTTCTTCTCTCTCTCTTTCTGTCAAACACACTGACTCTTCTTCTCTCTCTCTGTCAAATACACTGACTCTTCTCTCTCCCTTTCTGTCAAATACACTGGCTCTTCTTCTCTCTCTCTCTCTGTCAAACACACTGGCTCTTCTTCTCTCTCTTTCTGTCAAACACACTGACTCTTCTCTCTCTCTTTCTGTCAAATACAAACACACTGACTCTTCTTCTCTCTCTTTCTGTCAAACACACTGGACTCTTCTCTCTCTGTCAAACACACTGACTCTTCTCTCTCTCTCTTTCTGTCAAACACACTGGCTCTTCTCTCTCTCCTTTCTGTCAAACACACTGACTCTTCTCTCTCTCTCTTTCTGTCAAACACACTGGCACTTCTCTCTCTCCCTTTCTGTCAAACACACTGACTCTTCTCTCTCTCTCTTTCTGTCAAACACACTGGCTCTTCTCTCTCTGTCAAACACACTGACTCTTCTTTCTGTCAAACACACTGGCTCTTCTTCTCTCTCTCTTTCTGTCAAACACACTGGCTCTTCTTCTCTCTCTTCTGTCAAACACACTGACTCTTTTTACTCTCTCTTTCTGTCAAACACACTGGCTCTTCTTCTCTCTCTCTCTGTCAAACACACTGACTCTTCTCTCTCTCTCTTTCTGTCAAACACACTGACTCTTCTCTCTCTCCCTTTCTGTCAAACACACTGGCTCTTCTCTCTCTCCCTTTCTGTCAAACACACTCTTCTCTCTCTCTCTTTCTGTCAAACACACTGGCTCTTCTCTCTCTCCTTTCTGTCAAACACTGACTCTTCTCTCTCTCTTTCTGTCAAACACACTGGCTCTTCTCTCTCTCTGTCAAACACACTGGCTTTCTCTCTCTGTCAAACACACTGACTCTTCTTCTCTCTCTCTCTGTCAAACACACTGGCTCTTCTCTCTTCTGTCAAACACACTGGCTCTTCTTCTCTCTCTTTCTGTCAAACACACTGACTCTTCTCTCTCTCTCTCTGTCAAACACACTGACTCTTCTCTCTCTCTCCTTTCTGTCAAACACACTGGCTCTTCTCTCTCTCTTTCTGTCAAACACACTGGCTTCTTCTCTCTCTTCTGTCAAACACACTGACTCTTCTCTCTCTTTCTTCAAACACACTGACTCTTCTGTCAAACACACTGACTCTTCTTCTCTCTCTCTTTCTGTCAAACACACTGGCTCTTCTTCTCAAACACACTGACTCTTCTCTCTCTCTCTTTCTGTCAAACACACTGGCTCTTCTTTCTGGCACTCTCTCTCTCTGTCAAACACACTGACTCTTCTTCTCTCTCTCTTTCTGTCAAACACACTGGCTCTTCTCTCTCTCTCTCTGTCAAACACACTGGATCTTCTTTACTCTCTCTTTCTGTCAAACACACTGGCTCTTCTTCTCTTCTCTGTCAAACACACTGACTCTTCTCTCTCTCTTTCTGTCAAACACACTGACTCTTCTCTCTCTCTTTCTGTCAAACACACTGGCTCTTCTCTCTCTCCCTTTCTGTCAAACACTGACTGAAACACACTGGCTCTTCTTCTCTCCTTTCTGTCAAACACACTGACTCTTCTCTCTCTCTTTTCTGTCTTCTCTGTCTCCTTTCTGTCAAATACACACTGTCTCTTCTCTCTCTCCCTTTCTGTCAAACACACTGACTCTTCTCTCTCTCTTTTCTGTCAAACACACTGGCTCTTCTCTGTCTCCCTTTCTGTCAAACACACTGGCACTTCTTCTCTGTCAAACACACTGACTCTTCTTTCTCTCTTTCTGTCAAACACACTGGCTCTTCTCTCTCTCCTTTCTGTCAAACACACTGACTCTTCTCTCTCTCTCTTTCTGTCAAACACACTGGCTCTTCTCTCTCTCCCTTTCTGTCAAACACACTGACTCTTCTTCTCTCTCTCTTTCTGTCAAATACACTGGCTCTTCTTCTCTCTCTCTCTCTGTCAAACACACTGACTCTTCTCTCTCTCTTTCTGTCAAATGTCAAACACACTGACTCTTCTCTCTCTCTTTCTGTCAAACACACTGGCTCTTCTTCTCTCTCTCTTTCTGTCAAACACACTGGATCTTCTTTACTCTCTCTTTCTGTCAAACACACTGGCTCTTCTTCTCTCTCTCTCTGTCAAACACACTGACTCTTCTTCTCTCTCTCTTTCTGTCAAACACACTGACTCTTCTTCTCTCTCTCTGTCAAATACACTGACTCTTCTCTCTCCCTTTCTGTCAAATACACTGGCTCTTCTTCTCTCTCTCTCTCTGTCAAACACACTGGCTCTTCTTCTCTCTCTTTCTGTCAAACACACTGACTCTTCTCTCTCTCTCTTTCTGTCAAATACACTGGCACTTCTCTCTCTCTCTCTGTCAAACACACTGACTCTTCTTCTCTCTCTCTTTCTGTCAAACACACTGACTCTTCTCTCTCTCTCTTCTGTCAAACACACTGACTCTTCTCTCTCTCCTTTCTGTCAAACACACTGGCACTTCTCTCTCTCCTTTCTGTCAAACACACTGACTCTTCTCTCTCTCTCTTTCTGTCAAACACACTGGCTCTTCTCTCTCTCCCTTTCTGTCAAACACACTGACTCTTCTCTCTCTCTCTTTCTGTCAAACACACTGGCACTTCTCTCTCTCCTTTCTGTCAAACACACTGACTCTTCTCTCTCTCCCTTTCTGTCAAACACACTGTCAAACACACTGACTCTTCTTCTCTCTCTTTCTGTCAAACACACTGGCTCTTCTCTCTCTCCTTTCTGTCAAACACACTGACTCTTCTCTCTCTCTTTCTGTCAAACACACTGGCTCTTCTCTGTCTCCCTTTCTGTCAAATACACTGGCTCTTCTCTCTCTCCCTTTCTGTCAAATAAACTGGCTCTTCTTCTCTCTCTCTCTCTGTCAAACACACTGGCTCTTCTTCTCTCTCTTTCTGTCAAACACACTGACTCTTCTCTCTCTCTCTTTCTGTCAAATACACTGGCACTTCTCTCTCTCTCTGTCAAACACACTGACTCTTCTTCTCTCTCTCTTTCTGTCAAACACACTGACTCTTCTCTCTCTCTCTTTCTGTCAAACACACTGACTCAAACACACTGGCTCTTCTCTCTCTCCCTTTCTGTCAAACACACTGACTTCTCTCTCTTTCTGTCAAACACACTGACTCTTCTCTGTCTCTCTCAAATCTGGCTTTCTGTCAAACACACTGGCTCTTCTTCTCTCTCTCTCTCTGTCAAACACACTGACTCTTCTTCTCTCTCTTTCTGTCAAACACACTGACTCTTCTCTCTCTCTCTTTCTGTCAAATACACTGGCACTTCTCTCTCTCTCTCTCTGTCAAACACACTGACTCTTCTTCTCTCTCTCTTTCTGTCAAACACACTGACTCTTCTCTCTCTCTCTTCTGTCAAACACACTGACTCTTCTCTCTCTTCTGTCAAACACACTGGCTTCTTCTCTCCCTTTCTCAAACACACTGACTCTTTCTCTCTCTCTTTCTGTCAAACACACTGGCTCTTCTCTCTCTCTCTTTCTGTCAAACACACTGACTCTTCTCTCTCTCTCTTTCTGTCAAACACACTGGCACTCTTCTCTCCCTTTCTGTCAAACACACTGACTCTTCTCTCTCTCTCTTTCTGTCAAATACACTGGCACTTCTCTCTCTCTCTGTCAAACACACTGACTCTTCTCTCTCTCTTTTCTGTCAAACACACTGACTCTTCTCTCTCTCTTTTCTGTCAAACACACTGGCTCTTCTCTCTCTCTTTCTGTCAAACACACTGGATCTTCTTTCTCTCTTTCTGTCAAACACACTGGCTCTTCTTCTCTCTCTCTCTTTCTGTCAAACACACTGACTCTTCTCTCTCTCTCTTTCTGTCAAACACACTGACTCTTCTCTCTCTCCTTTCTGTCAAACACACTGGCTCTTCTCTCTCTCCCTTTCTGTCAAACACACCTGACTCTTCTCTCTCTCTCTCTTTCTGTCAAACACACTGGCAAACACACTGACTCTTCTCTCTCTCTTTCTGTCAAACACACTGGCTCTTCTCTGTCTCTTTCTGTCAAACACACTGACTTCTCTCTCTCCCTTTCTGTCAAACACACTGACTCTTTCTCTCTCTCTTTCTGGCTCTTCTCTCTCTCTGTCAAATACACTGGCACTTCTCTCCTTTCTGTCAAACACACTGACTCTTCTCTCTCTCTCTTTCTGTCAAACACACTGGCTCTTCTCTCTCTCTCCTTTCTGTCAAACACACTGACTCTTCTCTCTCTCTTTTCTGTCAAACACACTGGCTCTTCTCTCTCTCTTTCTGTCAAACACACTGACTCTTCTTCTCTCTTTCTGTCAAATACACTGGCTCTTCTCTCTCTCTCTCTCTCAAACACACTGACTCTTCTCTCTTTCTGTCAAATCACTTTCTCTCTCTGTCAAAACACACTGACTCTTCTCTCTCTCTTTCTGTCAAACACACTGGCTCTTCTTCTCTCTCTCTTTCTGTCAAACACACTGGATCTTCTTTACTCTCTCTTTCTGTCAAACACACTGGCTCTTCTTCTCTCTCTCTGTCAAACACTGACTCTTCTTCTCTCTGTCAAACACACTGACTCTTCTTCTCTCTCTCTTCAATCCTGTCAAATACACTGGCTCTTCTTCTCTCTCTCTTTCTGTCAAACACACTGACTCTTCTCTCTCTCTCTCTTCTGTCAAATACACTGGCCTTCTCTCTCTCTCTCTGTCAAACACACTGACTCTTCTTCTCTCCTCTTTCTGTCAAACACACTGACTCTTCTCTCTTCTCTCTTTCTGTCAAACACACTGGGTCAAACACACTTATACTTCTCTCTCTCTCCCTTTCTGTCAAACACACTGACTTTCTCTCTCTCTTTTCTGTCAAACACACTGGCTCTTCTCTCTCTCCCTTTCTGTCAAACACACTGACTCTTCTCTCTCTCTCTTTCTGTCAAACACACTGGCACTTCTCTCTCTTTTCTGTCAAACACACTGACTCTTCTCTCTCTCCTTTCTGTCAAACACACTTCTCTCTCTGAAACACACTGACTCTTCTTCTCTCTCTTTCTGTCAAACACACTGGCTCTTCTTCTCTCCTTTCTGTCAAACACACTGACTCTTCTCTCTCTCTCTTTCTGTCAAACACACTGGCTCTTCTCTGTCTCCCTTTCTGTCAAATACACTGGCTCTTCTCTCTCCCTTTCTGTCAAATACACTGGCTCTTCTTCTCTCTCTTTCTGTCAAACACACTGGCTCTTCTTCTCTCTCTTTCTGTCAAACACACTGACTCTTCTCTCTCTCTCTTTCTGTCAAATACAAACACTCTGTCAAACACACTGACTCTTCTTCTCTCTCTCTTTCTGTCAAACACACTGACTCTTCTCTCTCTCTCTCTTTCTGTCAAACACACTGACTCAAAACAAACACACTGACTTCTCTCTCTCCTTTCTGTCAAACACTGACTCTTCTCACTGTCAAACACACTGGCTCTTCTCTCTCTCCCTTTCTGTCAAACACACTGACTCTTCTCTCTCTCTCTTTCTGTCAAACACACTGGCACTTCTCTCTCTCCCTTTCTGTCAAACACACTGACTCTTCTCTCTCTCTCTTTCTGTCAAATACACTGGCACTTCTCTCTCTCTCTGTCAAACACACTGACTCTTCTTCTCTCTCTCTTTCTGTCAAACACACTGACTCTTCTTCTCTCTCTCTTTCTGTCAAACACACTGGCTCTTCTTCTCTCTCTCTTTCTGTCAAACACACTGGATCTTCTTTACTCTCTCTTTCTGTCAAACACACTGGCTCTTCTTCTCTCTCTCTCTTTCTGTCAAACACACTGACTCTTCTCTCTCTCTTTTCTGTCAAACACACTGACTCTTCTCTCTCTCCTTTCTGTCAAACACACTGGCTCTTCTCTCTCTCCTTTCTGTCAAACACACTGACTCTTCTCTCTCTCCTTTCTGTCAAACACACTGGCTCTTCTCTCTCTCCCTTTCTGTCAAACACACTGACTCTTCTCTCTCTCCTTTCTGTCAAACACACTGACTCTTCTTCTCTCTCTTTCTGTCAAACACACTGGCTCTTCTTCTCTCTCTCTTTCTGTCAAACACACTGACTCTTCTCTCTCTCTTTCTGTCAAATACACTGGCACCTCTCTCTCTGTCAAACACACTGACTCTTCTCTCTCTCTTTCTGTCAAACACACTGGCTCTTCTTCTCTCTCTCTTTCTGTCAAACACACTGGATCTTCTTTACTCTCTCTTTCTGTCAAACACACTGGCTCTTCTCTCTCTCTCTCTCTGTCAAACACACTGACTCTTCTTCTCTCTCTTTCTGTCAAACACACTGACTCTTCTTCTCTCTCTCTGTCAAATTGACTCTTCTCTCTCCCTTTCTGTCAAACACACTGGCTCTTCTTCTCTCTCTCTTTCTGTCAAACACACTGGCTCTTCTTCTCTCTCTTTCTGTCAAACACACTGACTCTTCTCTCTCTCTCTTTCTGTCAAATACACTGGCACTTCTCTCTCTCTCTCTGTCAAACACACTGACTCTTCTTCTCTCTCTCTTTCTGTCAAACACACTGACTCTTCTCTCTCTCCTTTCTGTCAAACACACTGACTCTTCTCTCTCTCCTTTCTGTCAAACACACTGGCTTTCTCTCCCTTTCTGTCAAACACACTGACTCTTCTCTCTCTCTCTTTCTGTCAAACACACTGGCTCTTCTCTCTCTCCCTTTCTGTCAAACACACTGACTCTTCTCTCTCTCTCTTTCTGTCAAACACACTGGCACTTCTCTCTCTCCCTTTCTGTCAAACACACTGACTCTTCTCTTCTTCTCAAATACACTGGCTTTTCTGTCAAACACACTGACTCTTCTTCTCTCTCTTTCTGTCAAACACACTGGCTCTTCTCTCTCTCCCTTTCTGTCAAACTCTTCTTCTCTCTCTCCTTTCTGTCAAACACACTGGCTCAAATACACTTCTTCTCTCTCTCTTTCTGTCAAACACACTGACTCTTCTTCTCTCTCTCTTCTGTCAAACACACTGGCTCTTCTTCTCTCTCTTTCTGTCAAACACACTGACTCTTCTCTCTCTCTCTTTCTGTCAAATACACTGGCACTTCTCTCTCTCTCTCTGTCAAACACACTGACTCTTCTTCTCTCTCTCTTTCTGTCAAACACACTGACTCTTCTCTCTCTCTCTTTCTGTCAAACACACTGACTCTTCTCTCTCTCTTTCTGTCAAACACACTGGCTTCTCTCTCTCCCTTTCTGTCAAACACACTGACTCTTCTCTCTCTCTCTTTCTGTCAAACACACTGGCTCTTCTCTCTCTCCCTTTCTGTCAAACACACTGACTCTTCTCTCTCTCTCTTTCTGTCAAACACACTGGCACTTCTCTCTCTCCCTTTCTGTCAAACACACTGACTCTTCTCTCTCTCTCTTTCTGTCAAATACACAAACTGACTCTTCTTCTCTCTCTCTTTCTGTCAAACACACTGACTCTTCTTCTCTCTCTCTTTCTGTCAAACACACTGGCTCTTCTTCTCTCTCTCTTTCTGTCAAACACACTGGATCTTCTTTCTCTCTTTTCTGTCAAACACACTGGCTCTTCTTCTCTCTCTCTTTCTGTCAAACACACTGACTCTTCTCTCTCTCTCTTTCTGTCAAACAAACTCTTCTCTCTCTCCCTTTCTGTCAAACACACTGGCTCTTCTCTCTCTCCTTTCTGTCAAACACACTGACTCCTCTCTCTCTCTTTTCTGTCAAACACACTGGCTCTTCTCTCTCTCCTTTCTGTCAAACACACTGACTCTTCTCTCTCTCTCTTTCTGTCAAACACACTGGCTCTTCTCTGTCTCCCTTTCTGTCAAACACACTGACTCTTTCTCTCTCCTTTCTGTCAAACACACTGACTCTTCTCTCTCTCTCTTTCTGTCAAACACACTGGCTCTTCTCTGTCTCTTTCTGTCTTTCTGTCAAACACACTGACTCTTCTCTCTCTCTCTTTCTGTCAAACACACTGGCTCTTCTCTCTCCTCTTTCTGTCAAACACACTGACTCTTCTCTCTCTCCTTTCTGTCAAACACACTGGCTCTTCTCTCTCTCTCCCTTTCTGTCAAACACACTGACTCTTCTTCTCTCTCTCTTTCTGTCAAATACACTGGCTCTTCTTCTCTCTCTCTCTCTGTCAAACACACTGACTCTTCTCTCTCTCTTTCTGTCAAATACACTGGCACCTCTCTCTCTCTGTCAAACACACTGACTCTTCTCTCTCTCTTTCTGTCAAACACACTGGCTCTTCTTCTCTCTCTCTTTCTGTCAAACACACTGGATCTTCTTTACTCTCTCTTTCTGTCAAACACACTGGCTCTTCTTCTCTCTCTCTCTGTCAAACACACTGACTCTTCTTCTCTCTCTCTTTCTGTCAAACACACTGACTCTTCTTCTCTCTCTCTGTCAAATACACTGACTCTTCTCTCTCCCTTTCTGTCAAATACACTGGCTCTTCTTCTCTCTCTCTCTCTGTCAAACACACTGGCTCTTCTTCTCTCTCTTTCTGTCAAACACACTGACTCTTCTCTCTCTCTCTTTCTGTCAAATACACTGGCACTTCTCTCTCTCTCTGTCAAACACACTGACTCTTCTTCTCTCTCTCTTTCTGTCAAACACACTGACTCTTCTCTCTCTCTCTTTCTGTCAAACACACTGACTCTTCTCTCTCTCCCTTTCTGTCAAACACACTGGCACTTCTCTCTCTCCCTTTCTGTCAAACACACTGACTCTTCTCTCTCTCTCTTTCTGTCAAACACACTGGCTCTTCTCTCTCTCCCTTTCTGTCAAACACACTGACTCTTCTCTCTCTCTCTTTCTGTCAAACACACTGGCACTTCTCTCTCTCCCTTTCTGTCAAACACACTGACTCTTCTCTCTCTCCTTTCTGTCAAATACACTGGCTCTCTTCTGTCAAACACACTGCCTCTTCTTCTCTCTCTTTCTGTCAAACACACTGGCTCTTCTCTCTCTCCCTTTCTGTCAAACACACTGACTCTTCTCTCTCTCTCTTTCTGTCAAACACACTGGCTCTTCTCTGTCTCCCTTTCTGTCAAATACACTGGCTCTTCTCTCTCTCCCTTTCTGTCAAATACACTGGCTCTTCTTCTCTCTCTCTCTCTGTCAAACACACTGGCTCTTCTTCTCTCTCTTTCTGTCAAACACACTGACTCTTCTCTCTCTCTTTCTGTCAAATACACTGGCACTTCTCTCTCTGTCAAACACACTGACTCTTCTCTCTCTCTTTCTGTCAAACACACTGACTCTTCTCTCTCTCTTTTCTGTCAAACACACTGACTCTTCTCTCTCTCCTTTCTGTCAAACACACTGACTCTTCTTTCTGTCAAACACACTGCTCTTCTCTCTCTCTCTTTCTGTCAAACACACTGGCTCTTCTCTCTCTCTTTCTGTCAAACACACTGACTCTTCTCTCTCTCTCTTTCTGTCAAACACACTGGCTCTTCTCTCTCTCCCTTTCTGTCAAACACACTGACTCTTCTCTCTCTCCTTTCTGTCAAATACACTGGCTCTTCTCTCTCTCTTTCTGTCAAACACACTGACTCTTCTTCTCTCTCTCTTTCTGTCAAACACACTGGCTCTTCTTCTCTCTCTCTTTCTGTCAAACACACTGACTTCTTCTCTCTCTCTTTTCTGTCAAACACACTGGATCTTCTCTCTCTCTTTTCTGTCAAACACACTGGCTCTTCTCTCTCTCTTTCTGTCAAAACACTGGCTCTTCTCTCTCTCTCTGTCAAACACACTGACTCTCTCTCTCTCTCTTTCTGTCAAACACACTGGCTCTTCTCTCTCTCCTTTCTGTCAAACACACTGACTCTTCTCTCTCTCTTTTCTGTCAAACTCTTCTCCCTTGTATCTCTCTCTTTTCTGTCACACTGGCTCTTCTCTCTCTCTTTCTGTCAAACACACTGACTCTTCTCTCCCTTTTTCTGTCAAACACACTGGCTCTTCTCTCTCTCCTTTCTGTCAAACACACTGACTCTTCTCTCTCTCTTTCTTCAAACACACTGACTCTTCTCTCTCTCTCTTTCTGTCAAACACACTGGCTCTTCTCTCTCCTTTTCTGTCAAACACACTGACTCTTCTTCTCTCTCTTTCTGTCAAACACACTGACTCTTCTCTCTCTCCTTTCTGTCAAACACACTGACTCTTCTCTCTCTCTTTCTGTCTCACACTCTCTCTCTGTCTCCCTTTCTGTCAAATACACTGGCTCTTCTCTCTCTCCCTTTCTGTCAAACACACTGACTCTTCTCTCTCTCTCTTTCTGTCAAACACACTGGCTCTTCTTCTCTCTCTTTCTGTCAAACACACTGACTCTTCTCTCTCTCTTTCTGTCAAATACACTGGCACTTCTCTCTCTCTGTCAAACACACTGACTCTTCTTCTCTCTCTCTTTCTGTCAAACACACTGGATCTTCTTTACTCTCTCTTTCTGTCAAACACACTGGCTCTTCTTCTCTCTCTCTCTGTCAAACACACTGACTCTTCTTCTCTCTCTCTTTCTGTCAAACACACTGACTCTTCTTCTCTCTCTCTCTGTCAAACACACTGGCTCTTCTTCTCTCTCTCTCTCTGTCAAACACACTGGCTCTTCTTCTCTCTTTCTGTCAAACACACTGACTCTTCTCTCTCTCTCTTTCTGTCAAATACACTGGCACTTCTCTCTCTCTTCTGTCAAACACACTGACTCTTCTTCTCTCTTTCTGTCAAACACACTGACTCTTCTCTCTCTCTCTTTCTGTCAAACACACTGACTCTTCTCTCTCCCTTTCTGTCAAACACACTGGCACTTCTCTCTCTCCCTTTCTGTCAAACACACTGACTCTTCTCTCTCTCTCTGTCAAACACACTGGCTCTTCTCTCTCTCCCTTTCTGTCAAACACACTGACTCTTCTCTCTCTCTTTCTGTCAAACACACTGGCACTTCTCTCTCTCCCTTTCTGTCAAACACACTGACTCTTCTCTCTTCTTTCTCAAATACACTCTTTCTGTCAAACACACTGACTCTTCTTCTCTCTCTTTCTGTCAAACACACTGGCTCTTCTCTCTCTCCTTTCTGTCAAACACACTGACTCTTCTCTCTCTCTGTCAAACACACTGGCTCTTCTCTGTCTCCCTTTCTGTCAAATACACTGGCTCTTCTCTCTCTCCCTTTCTGTCAAATACACTGGCTCTTCTTCTCTCTCTCTCTCTGTCAAACACACTGGCTCTTCTTCTCTCTCTTTCTGTCAAACACACTGACTCTTCTCTCTCTCTCTTTCTGTCAAATACACTGGCACTTCTCTCTCTCTCTCTGTCAAACACACTGACTCTTCTTCTCTCTCTCTTTCTGTCAAACACACTGACTCTTCTCTCTCTCTCTTTCTGTCAAACACACTGACTCTTCTCTCTCTCCCTTTCTGTCAAACACACTGGCACTTCTCTCTCTCCCTTTCTGTCAAACACACTGACTCTTCTCTCTCTCTCTTTCTGTCAAACACACTGGCTCTTCTCTCTCTCCCTTTCTGTCAAACACACTGACTCTTCTCTCTCTCTCTTTCTGTCAAACACACTGGCACTTCTCTCTCTCCCTTTCTGTCAAACACACTGACTCTTCTCTCTCTCTCTTTCTGTCAAATACACTGGCACTTCTCTCTCTCTGTCAAACACACTGACTCTTCTTCTCTCTCTCTTTCTGTCAAACACACTGGATCTTCTTTCTCTCTCTTTCTGTCAAACACACTGACTCTTCTTCTCTCTCTCTTTCTGTCAAACACACTGGACTCTTCTCTCTCTCTTTCTGTCAAACACACTGGCTCTTCTTGGCTCTTCTCTCTCTCCTTCTGTCAAACACACTGACTCTTCTCTCTCTCTCTTTCTGTCAAACACACTGGCTCTTCTCTCTCTCCTTTCTGTCAAACACACTGACTCTTCTCTCTCTCTCTTTCTGTCAAACACACTGGCTCTTCTCTCTCCTTTCTGTCAAACACACTGGCTCTTCTCTCTCTCCTTTCTGTCAAACACACTGACTCTTCTCTCTCTCTCTTTCTGTCAAACACACTGGCTCTTCTCTGTCTCCTTTCTGTCAAATACACTGGCACTTCTCTCCCTTTCTGTCAAACACACTGACTCTTCTCTCTCTCTCTTTCTGTCAAACACACTGGCTCTTCTCTCTCTCCTTTCTGTCAAACACACTGACTCTTCTCTCTCTCTCTTTCTGTCAAACACACTGGCTCTTCTCTCTCTCCTTTCTGTCAAACACACTGGCTCTTCTCTCTCTCTTTCTGTCAAACACACTGACTCTTCTCTCTCTCTCTTTCTGTCAAACACACTGGCTCTTCTCTGTCTCCTTTCTGTCAAACACACTGACTCTTCTCTCTCTCTCTTTCTGTCAAACACACTGGCTCTTCTTCTTCTCTCTCTTTTTCTGTCAAACACACTGGCTCTTCTCTGTCTCCCTTTCTGTCAAACACACTGGCTCTTCTCTCTCTCTGTCAAACACACTGACTCTTCTCTCTCTGTCAAACACACTGACTCTTCTCTCTCTCTTTCTGTCAAACACACTGACTCTTCTCTCTCTCTTTCTTTCTGTCAAACACACTGACTCTTCTTCTCTTTCTGGCTCTTCTCTCTCTCTTTCTGTCAAACACACTGACTTCTTCTCTTTCTCTCTCTTCTTTCTGTCAAACACACTGACTCTTCTCTCTCTCTTTTCTGTCAAACACACTGGCTCTTCTCTTTCTGTCAAACTCTCTTCTCTGTCAAACACACTGGCTCTTCTCTCTCTCTTTCTGTCAAACACACTGGCTCTTCTCTCTCTCCCTTTCTGTCAAACACACACTGACTCTTCTCTCTCTCTCTGTCAAACACACTGACTCTTCTCTCTCTCCTTTCTGTCAAACACACTGGCTCTTCTTCTCTCTCTCTTTCTGTTCTTCTTTACTCTCTCTTTCTGTCAAACACACTGACTCTTCTTCTCTCTCTCTTTCTGTCAAACACACTGGCTCTTCTTCTCTCTCTCTTTCTGTCAAACACACTGACTCTTCTCTCTCTCTTTCTGTCAAACACACTGACTCTTTACTCTCTTCTCTCTCTTCTTTCTGTCAAACACACTGACTCTTCTCTCTCTCTCTTTCTGTCAAACACACTGACTCTTCTCTCCCTTTCTGTTGACTCTTCTGTCAAACACACTGGACTCTTCTTCTCTCTCTTTTCTGTCAAACACACTGGATCTTCTCTCTTTCTGTCAAACACACTGGCTCTTCTTCTCTCTCTCTTTCTGTCAAAACACACTGACTCTTCTTCTCTCTCTTTCTGTCAAACACACTGGCTCTTCTCTCTCTCCCTTTCTGTCAAACACACTCTCTTCTCTTCTCTCTTTCTGTCAAACACACTGGCTCTTCTCTGTCTCCCTTTCTGTCAAACACACTGGCTCTTCTCTCTCTCCCTTTCTGTCTCTCCTTTCTGTCAAACACACTGGCTCTTCTCTCTCTCTTTCTGTCAAACACACTGACTCTTCTTCTCTCTTTTCTGTCAAACACACTGACTCTTCTCTCTCTCCTTTCTGTCAAACACACTGACTCTTCTCTCTCTCTTTCTGTCAAATGCACACTGGCACTTCTCTCTCTCTTTCTGTCAAACACACTGACTCTTCTCTCTCTCTTTCTGTCAAACACACTGGCTCTTCTCTCTCTCTTTTCTGTCAAACAAATACACTGGCTCTTCTTCTCTCTCTCTTTCTGTCAAACACACTGACTCTTCTCTCTCTCTCTTTCTGTCAAACACACTGACTCTTCTCTCTCTCCCTTTCTGTCAAACACACTGGCTCTTCTCTCTCTCCCTTTCTGTCAAACACACTGACTCCTCTCTCTTCTCTTTCTCAAACACACTGGCTTTCTCTCTCTCCCTTTCTGTCAAACACACTGACTCTTCTCTCTCTCTCTTTCTGTCAAACACACTGGCTCTTCTCTCTCCCTTTCTGTCAAACACACTGGCTCTTCTCTCTCTCCCTTTCTGTCAAACACACTGACTCTTCTCTCTCTCTCTTTCTGTCAAACACACTGGCTCTTCTCACTCTCTCTCTTTCTGTCAAACACACTCTTCTCTCTCTCTCTTTCTGTCAAACACACTGACTCTTCTCTCTCTCTTTCTGTCAAACACACTGGCTCTTCTCTCTCTCCCTTTCTGTCAAACACACTGACTCTTCTCTCTCTCTCTTTCTGTCAAACACACTGGCTCTTCTCTCTCTCCCTTTCTGTCAAACACACTGACTCTTCTTCTCTCTCTCTTTCTGTCAAACACACTGGATCTTCTTTACTCTCTCTTTCTGTCAAACACACTGACTCTTCTCTCTCTCTCTTTCTGTCAAACACACTGGCTCTTCTCTCTCTCCTTTCTGTCAAACACACTGACTCTTCTCTCTCTCTCTTTCTGTCAAACACACTGACTCTTCTCTCTCTCTCCTTTCTGTCAAACACACTGACTCTTCTCTCTCTCTCTTTCTGTCAAACACACTGGCTCTTCTCTCTCTCCCTTTCTGTCTCTCTTTTCTCTGTCAAACACACTGGCTCTTCTCTGTCTCCTTTCTCAAATACACTTTCTGTCAAACACACTGACTCTTCTCTCTCTCTCTTTCTGTCAAACACACTGGCTCTTCTCTGTCTCCTTTCTGTCAAATACACTGGCTTCTCTCCTTTCTGTCAAACACTGACTCTTCTTCTGACTCTCTCTCTTTCTTTCTGTCAAACACACTGGCTCTTCTCTCTCTCTTTTCTGTCAAACACACTGACTCTTCTCTCTCTCTCTTTCTGTCAAACACACTGGCTCTTCTCTCTCTCTTTTTCTGTCAAACACACTGGATCTTCTGTCAAACACACTGGCTCTTCTCTCTCCCTTTCTGTCAAATACACTGTCAAACACTGACTCTTCTCTCTCTCTCTTTCTGTCAAACACACTGGCTCTTCTCTCTCTCCTTTCTGTCAAACACACTGACTCTTCTCTCTCTCTCTCTTTCTGTCAAACACACTGGCTCTTCTCTCTCTCCCTTTCTGTCAAACACACTGACTCTTCTCTCTCTCTTTCAAACACACTGGCTCTTCTCTGTCTCTCTTTCTGTCAAACACACTGGCTCTTCTCTCTCTCCCCTTTCTGTCAAACACACTGACTCTTCTCTCTCTCTTTCTGTCAAACACACTGACTCTTCTTCTCTCTCTTTCTGTCAAACACACTGGCTCTTCTTCTCTCTCTTTCTGTCAAACACACTGACTCTTCTTTTACTCTCTCTTTCAAACACACTGGCTCTTCTTCTCTCTCTTTTCTGTCAAACACACTGGCTCTTCTTCTCTCTCTCTCTCTTTCTGTCAAACACACTGGCTCTTCTCTCTCTCTCTTTCTGTCAAACACACTGGATCTCTTCTCTCTCTCTTTCTGTCAAACACACTGGCTCTTCTCTCTCTCTTTCTGTCAAACACACTGACTCTTCTCTCTCTCTTTTCTGTCAAACACACTGACTCTTCTCTCCCTTTCTGTCAAACACACTGACTCTTCTCTCTCTCTCTTTCTGTCAAACACACTGGCTCTTCTCTCTCTCTCTTTTCTGTCAAACACACTGGCTCTTCTCTCTCTCTCTTTCTGTCAAACACACTGGCTCTTCTCTCTCTCTCTTTCTGTCAAACACACTGACTCTTCTTCTCTCTCTTTCTGTCAAACACACTGACTCTTCTCTCTCTCCTTTCTGTCAAACACACTGGCTCTTCTTTCTCTCTCTTCTGTCAAACACACTGGCTCTTCTCTGTCTCCCTTTCTGTCAAATACACTGGCTCTTCTCTCTCTCCTTTCTGTCAAACACACTGACTCTTCTCTCTCTCTCTCTTTCTGTCAAACACACTGGCTCTTCTTCTCTCTCTTTCTGTCAAACACACTGACTCTTCTCTCTCTCTGTCAAACACACTGACTCTCTTTCTGTCAAACACACTGACTCTTCTCTCTCTCTTTCTGTCAAATACACTGGCTTCTCTCTCTCTGTCAAACACACTGACTCTTCTCTCTCTCTCTTTCTGTCAAACACACTGGCTCTTCTCTCTCTCTCTTTCTGTCAAACACACTGGCTCTTCTCTCTCTCTTTCTGTCAAACACACTGACTCTTCTTCTCTCTCTTTCTGTCAAACACACTGACTCTTCTCTCTCTCCTTTCTGTCAAACACACTGACTCTCTCTCTCTTTCTGTCAAATACACTGGCACTTCTCTCTCTCTCTGTCAAACACACTGACTCTTCTTTACTCTCTCTTTCTGTCAAACACACTGGCTCTTCTTCTCTCTCTCTCTTTCTGTCAAACACACTGACTCTTCTCTCTCTCTCTTTCTGTCAAACACACTGACTCTTCTCTCTCTCTCTTTCTGTCAAACACACTGGCTCTTCTGTCAAACACACTGACTCTTCTCTCTCTCTCTTTCTGTCAAACACACTGGCTCTTCTCTCTCTCCTTTCTGTCAAACACACTGACTCTTCTCTCTCTCTTTCTGTCAAACACACTGGCTCTTCTCTGTCTCCTTTCTGTCAAATACACTGGCTCTTCTCTCTCTCCTTTCTGTCAAACACACTGACTCTTCTCTCTCTCTTTCTGTCAAACACACTGGCTCTTCTCTCTCTCTCTTTCTGTCAAACACACTGACTCTTCTCTCTCTCTCTTTCTGTCAAACACACTGGCTCTTCTCTCTCTCCTTTCTGTCAAACACACTGACTCTTCTCTCTCTCTCTTTCTGTCAAACACACTGACTCTTCTCTCTCTCTCTTTCTGTCAAACACACTGGCTCTTCTCTCTCTCCCTTTCTGTCAAACACACTGACTCTTCTGTCAAACACACTGGCTCTTCTCTCTCTCCTTTCTGTCAAACACACTGGCTCTTCTCTCTCTCCTTTCTGTCAAACACACTGGCTCTTCTTCTCTCCTTTCTGTCAAACACACTGGCTCTTCTCTCTCTCCTCTTTCTGTCAAACACACTGACTCTTCTCTCTCTCTCTTTCTGTCAAACACACTGGCTCTTCTCTCTCTCCTTTCTGTCAAACACACTGACTCTTCTCTCTCTCTCTTTCTGTCAAACACACTGGCTCTTCTCTCTCTCCTTTCTGTCAAATACACTGGCTCTTCTCTCTCTCTCTTTCTGTCAAACACACTGGCTCTTCTCTGTCTCCCTTTCTCAAATCACTGGCTCTTCTCTCTCTCCTTTCTGTCAAACACACTGACTCTTCTCTCTCTCTTTCTGTCAAACACACTGACTCTTCTTCTCTCCCTTTCTGTCAAACACACTGGATCTTCTTTCTCTCTCTTTCTGTCAAACACACTGGCTCTTCTCTCTCTCTTTTCTGTCAAACACACTGGCTCTTCTCTCTCTCCTTTCTGTCAAACACACTGACTCTTCTCTCTCTCTCTCTGTCAAACACACTGACTCTTCTTCTCTCTCTCTTTCTGTCAAACACACTGGCTCTTCTTCTCTCTCTTTCTGTCAAACACACTGGATCTTCTTTACTCTCTCTTTCTGTCAAACACACTGGCTCTTCTTCTCTCTCTCTTTCTGTCAAACACACTGGCTCTTCTTCTCTCTCTCTCTCTTTCTGTCAAACACACTGGCTCTTCTCTCTCTCTTTTCTGTCAAACACACTGGATCATCTTTACTCTCTCTTTCTGTCAAACACACTGGCTCTTCTCGCTCTCTCTTTCTGTCAAACACACTGACTCTTCTCTCTCTCTCTTTCTGTCAAACACACTGACTCTTCTCTCCTTTTCTGTCAAACACACTGACTCTTCTCAAACACACTGACTCTTCTTCTCTCTCTTTTTCTGTCAAACACACTGGATCTTCTTTCTCTCTCTTTCTGTCAAACACACTGGCTCTTCTTCTCTCTCTCTCTTTCTGTCAAACACACTGACTCTTCTTCTCTCTCTTTCTGTCAAACACACTGGCTCTTCTCTCTCTCCTTTCTGTCAAACACACTGACTCTTCTCTCTCTCTCTTTCTGTCAAACACACTGGCTCTTCTCTGTCTCCTTTCTGTCAAATACACTGGCTCTTCTCTCTCTCCCTTTCTGTCAAACACACTGACTCTTCTCTCTCTCTCTTTCTGTCAAACACACTGACTCTTCTTCTCTCTCTTTCTGTCAAACACACTGACTCTTCTCTCTCTCCCTTTCTGTCAAACACACTGACTCTTCTCTCTCTCCTTTCTGACTCTTCTCTGTCAAACACACTGGCACTTCTTCTCTCTCAAACACACTCTCTTCTTCTGTCAAACACACTGACTCTTCTCTCTCTCTCTTTCTGTCAAACACACTGACTCTTCTCTCTCTCTTTCTGTCAAACACACACTGGACTCTTCTCTCTCTCTTTCTGTCAAACACACTGACTCTTCTCTCTCTCTTTCTGTCAAACACACTGGCTCTTCTCTCTCTCTCTTTCTGTCAAACACACTGACTCTTCTCTCTCTCTCTTTCTGTCAAACACACTGGCTCTTCTCTCTCTCCTTTCTGTCAAACACACTGACTCTTCTCTCTCTCTCTTTCTGTCAAACACACTGGCTCTTCTCTCTCTCCCTTTCTGTCAAACACACTGGCTCTTCTCTCTCTCCTTTCTGTCAAACACACTGACTCTTCTCTCTCTCTCTTTCTGTCAAACACACTGGCTCTTCTCTCTCTCCCTTTCTGTCAAACACACTGACTCTTCTCTCTCTCTCTTTCTGTCAAACACACTGGCTCTTCTCTGTCTCCTTTCTGTCAAACACACTGACTCTTCTCTCTCTCCTTTCTGTCAAACACACTGACTCTTCTCTCTCTCTCTTTCTGTCAAACACACTGACTCTTCTCTCTCTCTCTTTCTGTCAAACACACTGGCTCTTCTCTCTCTCCCTTTCTGTCAAACACACTTTTCTCTCTCTCTTTCTGTCAAACACACTGGCTCTTCTCTCTCTCCCTTTCTGTCAAACACACTGACTCTTCTCTCTCTCTTTCTGTCAAACACACTGACTCTTCTCTCTCTCTTTCTGTCAAACACACTGGCTCTTCTCTCTCTCCCTTTCTGTCAAACACACTGACTCTTCTCTCTCTCTCTTTCTGTCAAACACACTGGCTCTTCTCTCTCTCCCTTTCTGTCAAACACACTGACTCTTCTCTCTCTCCCTTTCTGTCAAACACACTGACTCTTCTCTCTCTCCTTTCTGTCAAACACACTCTCTTCTCTCTCTCCCTTTCTGTCAAACACACTGACTCTTCTCTCTCTCTCTTTCTGTCAAACACACTGGCTCTTCTCTCTCTCCTTTCTGTCAAACACACTGATCTTCTCTCTCTCCTTTCTGTCAAACACACTGGCTCTTCTCTCTCTCCTTTCTGTCAAACACACTGGCTCTTCTCTCTCTCCTTTCTGTCAAACACACTGACTTCTCTCTCCTTTCTCAAACACACTGACTCTTCTCTCTCTCTCTTTCTGTCAAACACACTGACTCTTCTCTCTCTCTCTTTCTGTCAAACACACTCTCTTCTCTGTCTCCCTTTCTGTCAAATACACTGGCTCTTCTCTCTCTCCTTTCTGTCAAACACACTGACTCTTCTCTCTCTCTCTCTGTCAAACACACTGGCTCTTCTTCTCTCTCTTTCTGTCAAACACACTGGATCTTCTTTACTCTCTCTTTCTTTCTCTTCTTCTCTCTCTCTTTCTGTCAAACACACTGGCTCTTCTTCTCTCTCTCTTTCTGTCAAACACACTGGCTCTTCTCTCTCTCTTTCTGTCAAACACACTGGATCATCTTTACTCTCTCTTTCTGTCAAACACACTGGCTCTTCTCTCTCTCTCTTTCTGTCAAACACACTGACTCTTCTCTCTCTCTTTCTGTGAAACACACTGGCTCTTCTCTCTCCCTTTCTGTCAAACACACTGACTCTTCTCTCTCTCTCTTTCTGTCAAACACACTGGCTCTTCTCTCTCTCCCTTTCTGTCAAACACACTGACTCTTCTCTCTCTCCTTTCTGTCAAACACACTGACTCTTCTCTCTCTCCTTTCTGTCAAACACACTGGCTCTTCTCTCTCTCCTTTCTGTCAAACACACTGACTCTTCTCTCTCTCTCTCTTTCTGTCAAACACACTGGCTCTTCTCTCTCTCCTTTTCTGTCAAACACACTGACTCTTCTCTCTCTCTCTTTCTGTCAAACACACTGGCTCTTCTCTCTCTCCCTTTCTGTCAAACACACTGACTCTTCTCTCTCTCTTTTCTGTCAAACACACTGACTCTTCTCTCTCTTCTTTCTGTCAAACACACTGGCTCTTCTCTCTCTTTTCTGTCAAACACACTGACTCTTCTCTCTCTCTTTTCTGTCAAACACACTGGCTCTTCTCTCTCTCCCTTTCTGTCAAACACACTGACTCTTCTCTCTCTCTCTTTCTGTCAAACACACTGACTCTTCTCTCTCTCTCAAACACACTGGCTCTTCTCTGTCAAACACACTGGCTCTTCTCTCTCTCTCTTTCTGTCAAACACACTGGCTCTTCTCTCTCTCCTTTCTGTCAAACACACTGACTCTTCTTCTCTCTCTCTTTCTGTCAAACACACTGACTCTTCTCTCTCTCTTTCTGTCAAACACACTGGCTCTTCTCTCTCTCCCTTTCTGTCAAACACACTGACTCTTCTCTCTCTCTTTCTGTCAAACACACTGGCTCTTCTCTGTTTCCTTTCTGTCAAATACACTGGCACTTCTCTCCCTTTCTGTCAAACACACTGACTCTTCTCTCTCTCTCTCTTTCTGTCAAACACACTGGCTCTTCTTCTCTCTTTTCTGTCAAACACACTGACTCTTCTTCTCTCTCTTTCTGTCAAACACACTGGCTCTTCTCTCTCTCCCTTTCTGTCAAACACACTGACTCTTCTCTCTCTCTCTTTCTGTCAAACACACTGACTCTTCTCTCTCTCTTTTCTGTCAAACACACTGACTCTTCTCTCTCTCTCTTCTGTCAAACACACTGGCTCTTCTCTCTCTCCCTTTCTGTCAAACACACTGACTCTTCTCTCTCTCTCTTTCTGTCAAACACACTGGCTCTTCTCTCTCTCCTTTCTGTCAAACACACTGACTCTTCTCTCTCTCTCTTTCTGTCAAACACACTGACTCTTCTCTCTCTCCTTTCTGTCAAACACACTGGCTCTTCTCTCTCTCTTTCTGTCAAACACACTGACTCTTCTCTCTCTCTCTCTTTCTGTCAAACACACTGACTCTTCTCTCTCTCTTTCTGTCAAACACACTGACTCTTCTCTCTCTCTTTCTGTCAAACACACTGGCTCTTCTCTCTCTCCTTTCTGTCAAACACACTGACTCTTCTCTCTCTCTCTTTCTGTCAAACACACTGACTCTTCTCTCTCTCTCTTTCTGTCAAACACACTGGCTCTTCTCTCTCTCCCTTTCTTTCTTCTCTCTCTCTCTTTCTGTCAAACACACTGGCTCTTCTCTCTCTCCCTTTCTGTCAAACACACTGACTCTTCTCTCTCTCTCTTTCTGTCAAACACACTGACTCTTCTCTCTCTCCCTTTCTGTCAAACACACTGGCTCTTCTCTCTCTCCCTTTCTGTCAAACACACTGACTCTTCTCTCTCTCTCTTTCTGTCAAACACACTGGCTCTTCTCTCTCTCCCTTTCTGTCAAACACACTCTCTTCTCTTCTCTCTTTCTGTCAAACACACTGACTCTTCTCTCTCTCCTTTCTGTCAAACACACTGGCTCTTCTCTCTCTCCTTTCTGTCAAACACACTGACTCTTCTCTCTCTCTCTTTCTGTCAAACACACTGGCTCTTCTCTGTTTCCCTTTCTGTCAAATACACTGGCACTTCTCTCCTTTCTGTCAAACACACTGACTCTTCTCTCTCTCTCTTTCTGTCAAACACACTGGCTCTTCTCTCTCTCCTTTCTGTCAAACACACTGACTCTTCTCTCTCTCTCTTTCTGTCAAACACACTGGCTCTTCTCTCTCTCCCTTTTTGTCAAACACACTGACTCTTCTCTCTCTCTCTTTCTGTCAAACACACTGACTCTTCTCTCTCTCTTTCTGTCAAACACACTTCTTCTCTCTCTCCCTTTCTGTCAAACACACTGACTCCTCTCTCTCTCTCTCTTTCTGTCAAACACACTGGCTCTTCTCTCTCTCCTTTCTGTCAAACACACTGACTCTTCTCTCTCTCTCTTTCTGTCAAACACACTGGCTCTTCTCTCTCTCCCTTTCTGTCAAACACACTGGCTCTTCTCTCTCTCCCTTTCTGTCAAACACACTGGCACTTCTTCTCTTTCTGTCAAACACACTGACTCTTCTCTCTCTCTCTTTCTGTCAAACACACTGGCTCTTCTCTCTCTCCTTTCTGTCAAACACACTGACTCTTCTCTCTCTCTCTTTCTGTCAAACACACTGGCTCTTCTCTCTCTCCTTTCTGTCAAACACACTGACTCTTCTCTCTCTCTCTTTCTGTCAAACACACTGGCTCTTCTCTCTCTCCTTTCTGTCAAACACACTGACTCTTCTCTCTCTCTCTTTCTGTCAAACACACTGGCTCTTCTCTGTCTCCCTTTCTGTCAAATACACTGGCTCTTCTCTCTCTCCCTTTCTGTCAAACACACTGACTCTTCTCTCTCTCTCTCTGTCAAACACACTGACTCTTCTTCTCTCTCTCTTTCTGTCAAACACACTGGCTCTTCTTCTCTCACTCTTTCTGTCAAACACACTGGATCTTCTTTACTCTCTCTTTCTGTCAAACACACTGGCTCTTCTTCTCTCTCCCTTTCTGTCAAACACACTGACTCTTCTCTCTCTCTCTTTCTGTCAAACACACTGGCTCTTCTCTCTCTCCCTTTCTGTCAAACACACTGACTCTTCTCTCTCTCTCTTTCTGTCAAACACACTGACTCTTCTCTCTCTCCCTTTCTGTCAAACACACTGGCTCTTCTCTCTCTCCCTTTCTGTCAAACACACTGACTCCTCTCTCTCTCTCTCTCTTTCTGTCAAACACACTGGCTCTTCTCTCTCTCCCTTTCTGTCAAACACACTGACTCTTCTCTCTCTCTCTTTCTGTCAAACACACTGGCTCTTCTCTGTCTCCCTTTCTGTCAAATACACTGGCTCTTCTCTCTCTCCCTTTCTGTCAAACACACTGACTCTTCTCTCTCTCTCTCTGTCAAACACACTGACTCTTCTCTCTCTCTTTTCTGTCAAACACACTGGCTCTTCTTCTCTCACTCTTTCTGTCAAACACACTGGATCTTCTTTACTCTCTCTTTCTGTCAAACACACTGGATCTTCTTCTCTCTCTCTTTCTGTCAAACACACTGGCTCTTCTTCTCTCTCTCTCTCTTTCTGTCAAACACACTGGCTCTTCTCTCTCTCTTTCTTTGGATCTCTTTACTCTCTCTTTCTGTCAAACACACTGGATCATCTTTACTCTCTCTTTCTGTGAAACACACTGGCTCTTCTCGCTCTCTCTTTCTGTCAAACACACTGACTCTTCTCTCTCTCTTTCTGTCAAACACACTGACTCTTCTCTCCCTTTCTGTCAAACACACTGACTCTTCTCTCTCTCTCTTTCTGTCAAACACACTGGCTCTTCTCTGTCTCCCTTTCTGTCAAATACACTGGCTCTTCTCTCTCTCCCTTTCTGTCAAACACACTGACTCTTCTCTCTCTCTCTCTGTCAAACACACTGACTCTTCTTCTCTCTCTCTTTCTGTCAAACACACTGGCTCTTCTTCTCTCACTCTTTCTGTCAAACACACTGGATCTTCTTTACTCTCTCTTTCTGTCAAACACACTGGCTCTTCTTCTCTCTCTCTTTCTGTCAAACACACTGGCTCTTCTTCTCTCTCTCTCTCTTTCTGTCAAACACACTGGCTCTTCTCTCTCTCTTTCTGTCAAACACACTGGATCATCTTTACTCTCTCTTTCTGTCAAACACACTGGCTCTTCTCGCTCTCTCTTTCTGTCAAACACACTGACTCTTCTCTCTCTCTCTTTCTGTCAAACACACTGACTCTTCTCTCCCTTTCTGTCAAACACACTGACTCTTCTCTCTCTCTCTCTCTGTCAAACACACTGACTCTTCTTCTCTCTCTTTTTCTGTCAAACACACTGGATCTTCTTTACTCTCTCTTTCTGTCAAACACACTGGCTCTTCTTCTCTCTCTCTCTTTCTGTCAAACACACTGACTCTTCTTCTCTCTCTTTCTGTCAAACACACTGGCTCTTCTCTCTCTCCCTTTCTGTCAAACACACTGACTCTTCTCTCTCTCTCTTTCTGTCAAACACACTGGCTCTTCTCTGTCTCCCTTTCTGTCAAATACACTGGCTCTTCTCTCTCTCCCTTTCTGTCAAACACACTGACTCTTCTCTCTCTCTCTCTCTCTGTCAAACACACTGGCTCTTCTTCTCTCTCTTTCTGTCAAACACACTGACTCTTCTTCTCTCTCTTTCTGTCAAACACACTGACTCTTCTCTCTCTCCCTTTCTGTCAAACACACTGACTCTTCTCTCTCTCTTTCTGTCAAATACACTGGCACTTCTCTCTCTCTCTGTCAAACACACTGACTCTTCTTCTCTCTCTCTTTCTGTCAAACACACTGGCTCTTCTTCTCTCTCTCTTTCTGTCAAACACACTGGATCTTCTTTACTCTCTCTTTCTGTCAAACACACTGGCTCTTCTTCTCTCTCTCTCTTTCTGTCAAACACACTGACTCTTCTCTCTCTCTCTTTCTGTCAAACACACTGACTCTTCTCTCTCTCCCTTTCTGTCAAACACACTGGCTCTTCTCTCTCTCCCTTTCTGTCAAACACACTGACTCCTCTCTCTCTCTCTTTCTGTCAAACACACTGGCTCTTCTCTCTCTCCTTTCTGTCAAACACACTGACTCTTCTCTCTCTCTCTTTCTGTCAAACACACTGGCTCTTCTCTGTCTCCTTTCTGTCAAATACACTGGCTCTTCTCTCTCTCCCTTTCTTTCAAACACACTGACTCTTCTCTCTCTCTCTCTGTCAAACACACTGGCTCTTCTCTGTCTCCCTTTCTGTCAAATACACTGGCACTTCTCTCCCTTTCTGTCAAACACACTGACTCTTCTCTCTCTCTCTTTCTGTCAAACACACTGACTCTTCTCTCTCTCCCTTTCTGTCAAACACACTGGCTCTTCTCTCTCTCCCTTTCTGTCAAACACACTGACTCCTCTCTCTCTCTCTCTTTCTGTCAAACACACTGGCTCTTCTCTCTCTCCCTTTCTGTCAAACACACTGACTCTTCTCTCTCTCTCTTTCTGTCAAACACACTGGCTCTTCTCTGTCTCCCTTTCTGTCAAATACACTGGCTCTTCTCTCTCTCCCTTTCTGTCAAACACACTGGCACTTCTCTCCCTTTCTGTCAAACACACTGACTCTTCTCTCTCTCTCTTTCTGTCAAACACACTGGCTCTTCTCTCTCTCCCTTTCTGTCAAACACACTGACTCTTCTCTCTCTCTCTTTCTGTCAAACACACTGGCTCTTCTCTCTCCCCCTTTCTGTCAAACACACTGACTCTTCTCTCTCTCTCTTTCTGTCAAACACACTGGCTCTTCTCTCTCTCCCTTTCTGTCAAACACACTGACTCTTCTCTCTCTCTCTTTCTGTCAAACACACTGGCTCTTCTCTGTCTCCCTTTCTGTCAAATACACTGGCTCTTCTCTCTCTCCCTTTCTGTCAAACACACTGACTCTTCTCTCTCTCTCTCTGTCAAACACACTGGCTCTTCTCTGTCTCCCTTTCTGTCAAATACACTGGCACTTCTCTCCCTTTCTGTCAAACACACTGACTCTTCTCTCTCTCTCTTTCTGTCAAACACACTGACTCTTCTCTCTCTCCCTTTCTGTCAAACACACTGGCTCTTCTCTCTCTCCCTTTCTGTCAAACACACTGACTCTTCTCTCTCTCTCTTTCTGTCAAACACACTGGCTCTTCTCTCTCTCCTTTCTGTCAAACACACTGACTCTTCTCTCTCTCTCTTTCTGTCAAACACACTGGCTCTTCTCTGTCTCCCTTTCTGTCAAATACATGGCTCTTCTCTCTCTCCTTTCTGTCAAACACACTGGCACAAACACACTGACTCTTCTCTCTCTCTCTTTCTGTCAAACACACTGGCTCTTCTCTCTCTCCCTTTCTGTCAAACACACTGACTCTTCTCTCTCTCTCTTTCTGTCAAACACACTGGCTCTTCTCTCTCTCCCTTTCTGTCAAACACACTGACTCTTCTCTCTCTCTCTTTCTGTCAAAAACACTGGCTCTTCTCTCTCTCCCTTTCTGTCAAACACACTGACTCTTCTCTCTCTCTCTTTCTGTCAAACACACTGGCTCTTCTCTGTCTCCCTTTCTGTCAAATACACTGGCTCTTCTCTCTCTCCCTTTCTGTCAAACACACTGACTCTTCTCTCTCTCTCTCTGTCAAACACACTGACTCTTCTTCTCTCTCTCTTTCTGTCAAACACACTGGCTCTTCTTCTCTCACTCTTTCTGTCAAACACACTGGATCTTCTTTACTCTCTCTTTCTGTCAAACACACTGGCTCTTCTTCTCTCTCTCTTTCTGTCAAACACACTGGCTCTTCTTCTCTCTCTCTCTCTTTCTGTCAAACACACTGGCTCTTCTCTCTCTCTTTCTGTCAAACACACTGGATCATCTTTACTCTCTCTTTCTGTCAAACACACTGGCTCTTCTCGTTCTCTCTTTCTGTCAAACACACTGACTCTTCTCTCTCTCTCTTTCTGTCAAACACACTGACTCTTCTCTCCCTTTCTGTCAAACACACTGACTCTTCTCTCTCTCTCTCTCTGTCAAACACACTGACTCTTCTTCTCTCTCTTTTTCTGTCAAACACACTGGATCTTCTTTACTCTCTCTTTCTGTCAAACACACTGGCCCTTCTTCTCTCTCTCTCTTTCTGTCAAACACACTGACTCTTCTTCTCTCTCTTTCTGTCAAACACACTGGCTCTTCTCTCTCTCCCTTTCTGTCAAACACACTGACTCTTCTCTCTCTCTCTTTCTGTCAAACACACTGGCTCTTCTCTGTCTCCCTTTCTGTCAAATACACTGGCTCTTCTCTCTCTCCCTTTCTGTCAAACACACTGACTCTTCTCTCTCTCTCTCTCTGTCAAACACACTGGCTCTTCTTCTCTCTCTTTCTGTCAAACACACTGACTCTTCTTCTCTCTCTTTCTGTCAAACACACTGACTCTTCTCTCTCTCCTTTCTGTCAAACACACTGACTCTTCTCTCTCTCTTTCTGTCAAATACACTGGCACTTCTCTCTCTCTCTGTCAAACACACTGACTCTTCTTCTCTCTCTCTTTCTGTCAAACACACTGGCTCTTCTTCTCTCTCTCTCTTTCTGTCAAACACACTGGCTCTTCTTCTCTCTCTTTCTGTCAAACACACTGGCTCTTCTTCTCTCTCTCTTTCTGTCAAACACACTGACTCTTCTCTCTCTCTCTTTCTGTCAAACACACTGACTCTTCTCTCTCTCCCCTTTCTGTCAAACACACTGGCTCTTCTCTCTCTCCTTTCTGTCAAACACACTGACTCTTCTCTCTCTCTCTTTCTGTCAAACACACTGGCTCTTCTCTCTCTCCCTTTCTGTCAAACACACTGACTCTTCTCTCTCTCTCTTTCTGTCAAACACACTGGCTCTTCTCTGTCTCCCTTTCTGTCAAATACACTGGCTCTTCTCTCTCTCCCTTCCTGTCAAACACACTGACTCTTCTCTCTCTCTCTTTCTGTCAAACACACTGGCTCTTCTCTGTTTCCCTTTCTGTCAAATACACTGGCACTTCTCTCCCTTTCTGTCAAACACACTGACTCTTCTCTCTCTCTCTTTCTGTCAAACACACTGGCTCTTCTCTCTCTCCCTTTCTGTCAAACACACTGACTCTTCTCTCTCTCTCTTTCTGTCAAACACACTGGCTCTTCTCTCTCTCCCTTTCTGTCAAACACACTGACTCTTCTCTCTCTCTCTTTCTGTCAAACACACTGACTCTTCTCTCTCTCCCTTTCTGTCAAACACACTGGCTCTTCTCTCTCTCCTTTCTGTCAAACTGACTCTCTCTCTCTCTCTTTTCTGTCAAACACACTGGCTCTTCTCTCTCTCTCTCTTTCTGTCAAACACACTGGCTCTTCTCTGTCTCCCTTTCTGTCAAATACACTGGCTCTTCTCTCTCTCCCTTTCTGTCAAACACACTGGCACTTCTCTCCCTTTCTGTCAAACACACTGACTCTTCTCTCTCTCTCTTTCTGTCAAACACACTGGCTCTTCTCTCTCCCTTTCTGTCAAACACACTGACTCTTCTCTCTCTCTCTTTCTGTCAAAAACACTGGCTCTTCTCTCTCTCCCTTTCTGTCAAACACACTGACTCTTCTCTCTCTCTCTTTCTGTCAAACACACTGGCTCTTCTCTGTCTCCTTTCTGTCAAATACACTGGCTCTTCTCTCTCTCCCCTTTCTGTCAAACACACTGACTCTTCTCTCTCTCTCTCTCTGTCAAACACACTGACTCTTCTTCTCTCTCTCTTTCTGTCAAACACACTGGCTCTTCTTCTCTCACTCTTTCTGTCAAACACACTGGATCTTCTTTACTCTCTCTTTTCTGTCAAACACACTGGCTCTTCTTCTCTCTCCTTTCTGTCAAACACACTGACTCTTCTCTCTCTCTCTTTCTGTCAAACACACTGGCTCTTCTCTCTCTCTCTTTCTGTCAAACACACTGACTCTTCTCTCTCTTCTTTCTGTCAAACACACTGACTCTTCTCTCTCTCCTTTCTGTCAAACACACTGGCTCTTCTCTCTCTCCCTTTCTGTCAAACACACTGACTCCTCTCTCTCTCTCTCTCTTTCTGTCAAACACACTGGCTCTTCTCTCTCTCCCTTTCTGTCAAACACACTGACTCTTCTCTCTCTCTCTTTCTGTCAAACACACTGGCTCTTCTCTGTCTCCCTTTCTGTCAAATACACTGGCTCTTCTCTCTCTCCCTTTCTGTCAAACACACTGGCACTTCTCTCCCTTTCTGTCAAACACACTGACTCTTCTCTCTCTCTCTCTTTCTGTCAAACACACTGGCTCTTCTCTCTCTCCCTTTCTGTCAAACACACTGACTCTTCTCTCTCTCTCTTTCTGTCAAACACACTGGCTCTTCTCTCTCTCCCTTTCTGTCAAACACACTGACTCTTCTCTCTCTCTCTTTCTGTCAAACACACTGGCTCTTCTCTCTCTCCCTTTCTGTCAAACACACTGACTCTTCTCTCTCTCTCTTTCTGTCAAACACACTGGCTCTTCTCTGTCTCCCTTTCTGTCAAATACACTGGCTCTTCTCTCTCTCCTTTCTGTCAAACACACTGACTCTTCTCTCTCTCTTCTGTCAAACACACTGACTCTTCTTCTCTCTCTCTTTCTGTCAAACACACTGGCTCTTCTTCTCTCACTCTTTCTGTCAAACACACTGGATCTTCTTCTCTCTCTTTCTGTCAAACACACTGGCTCTTCTTCTCTCTCTCTCTTTTCTGTCAAACACACTGGCTCTTCTCTCTCTCTTTCTGTCAAACACACTGGATCATCTTTACTCTCTCTTTCTGTCAAACACACTGGCTCTTCTCGCTCTCTCTTTCTGTCAAACACACTGACTCTTCTCTCTCTCTCTTTCTGTCAAACACACTGACTCTTCTCTCCCTTTCTGTCAAACACACTGACTCTTCTCTCTCTCTCTCTCTGTCAAACACACTGACTCTTCTTCTCTCTCTTTTTCTGTCAAACACACTGGATCTTCTTTACTCTCTCTTTCTGTCAAACACACTGGCTCTTCTTCTCTCTCTCTTTTCTGTCAAACACACTGACTCTTCTTCTCTCTCTTTCTGTCAAACACACTGGCTCTTCTCTCTCTCCCTTTCTGTCAAACACACTGACTCTTCTCTCTCTCTCTTTCTGTCAAACACACTGGCTCTTCTCTGTCTCCCTTTCTGTCAAATACACTGGCTCTTCTCTCTCTCCCTTTCTGTCAAACACACTGACTCTTCTCTCTCTCTCTCTCTGTCAAACACACTGGCTCTTCTTCTCTCTCTTTCTGTCAAACACACTGACTCTTCTTCTCTCTCTTTCTGTCAAACACACTGACTCTTCTCTCTCTCCCTTTCTGTCAAACACACTGACTCTTCTCTCTCTCTTTCTGTCAAATACACTGGCACTTCTCTCTCTCTCTGTCAAACACACTGACTCTTCTTCTCTCTCTCTTTCTGTCAAACACACTGGCTCTTCTTCTCTCCCTCTTTCTGTCAAACACACTGGATCTTCTTTACTCTCTCTTTCTGTCAAACACACTGGCTCTTCTTCTCTCTCTCTCTTTCTGTCAAACACACTGACTCTTCTCTCTCTCTTTCTGTCAAACACACTGACTCTTCTCTCTCTCCCTTTCTGTCAAACACACTGGCTCTTCTCTCTCTCCCTTTCTGTCAAACACACTGACTCCTCTCTCTCTCTCTCTTTCTGTCAAACACACTGGCTCTTCTCTCTCTCCCTTTCTGTCAAACACACTGACTCTTCTCTCTCTCTCTTTCTGTCAAACACACTGGCTCTTCTCTGTCTCCCTTTCTGTCAAATACACTGGCTCTTCTCTCTCTCCCTTTCTGTCAAACACACTGACTCTTCTCTCTCTCTCTTTCTGTCAAACACACTGGCTCTTCTCTGTTTCCCTTTCTGTCAAATACACTGGCACTTCTCTCCCTTTCTGTCAAACACACTGACTCTTCTCTCTCTCTCTTTCTGTCAAACACACTGGCTCTTCTCTCTCTCCTTTCTGTCAAACACACTGACCCTTCTCTCTCTCTCTTTCTGTCAAACACACTGGCTCTTCTCTCTCTCCTTTCTGTCAAACACACTGGCTCTTCTCTCTCTCTCTTTCTGTCAAACACACTGACTCTTCTCTCTCTCTCTTTCTGTCAAACACACTGGCTCTTCTCTGTCTCCTTTCTGTCAAACACACTGACTCTTCTCTCTCTCTCTTTCTGTCAAACACACTGGCTCTTCTCTGTCTCCTTTCTGTCAAATACACTGGCACTTCTCTCCCTTTCTGTCAAACACACTGACTCTTCTCTCTCTCTCTTTCTGTCAAACACACTGGCTCTTCTCTCTCTCCTTTCTGTCAAACACACTGACTCTTCTCTCTCTCTCTTTCTGTCAAACACACTGGCTCTTCTCTCTCTCCTTTCTGTCAAACACACTGACTCTTCTCTCTCTCTCTTTCTGTCAAACACACTGGCTCTTCTCTGTCTCCCTTTCTGTCAAATACACTGGCTCTTCTCTCTCTCCCTTTCTGTCAAACACACTGACTCTTCTCTCTCTCTCTCTGGCAAACACACTGACTCTTCTTCTCTCTCTCTTTCTGTCAAACACACTGGCTCTTCTTCTCTCACTCTTTCTGTCAAACACACTGGATCTTCTTTACTCTCTCTTTCTGTCAAACACACTGGCTCTTCTTCTCTCTCTCTTTCTGTCAAACACACTGGCTCTTCTTCTCTCTCTCTCTCTTTCTGTCAAACACACTGGCTCTTCTCTCTCTCTTTCTGTCAAACACACTGGATCATCTTTACTCTCTCTTTCTGTCAAACACACTGGCTCTTCTCGCTCTCTCTTTCTGTCAAACACACTGACTCTTCTCTCTCTCTTTTCTGTCAAACACACTGACTCTTCTTCTTTTTCTGTCAAACACACTGGATCTTCTTTACTCTCTTCTCTGTCAAACACACTGGCTCTTCTTCTCTCTCTTTTTCTGTCAAACACACTGGATCTTCTTTACTCTCTCTTTCTGTCAAACACACTGGCTCTTCTTCTCTCTCTCTTTTCTGTCAAACACACTGACTCTTCTCTCTCTCTCTTTCTGTCAAACACACTGGCTCTTCTCTCTCTCTTCTCTTCTCTCAAACACACTCTCTTCTCTCTCTCTCTTTCTGTCAAACACACTGGCTCTCTTCTCTCTCTCTTTCTGTCAAACACACTCTTCTCTCTCTCTTTCTGTCAAACACACTGACTCTTCTCTCTCTTTCTTTCTGTCAGACACACTGGCACTCTCTCTCTTTCTGTCAAACACACTGACTCTTCTCTCTCTCTTTCTGTCAAACACACTGGCTCTTCTCTCTCTCTTTTCTGTCAAACACACTGACTCTCTTCTCTCTCTCTCTTTCTGTCAAACACACTGGCTCTTCTCTCTCTCCCTTTCTGTCAAACACACTGGCTTTCTCTCTCCTTTCTTTCTGTCAAACACACTGACTCTTCTCTCTCTCTCTTTCTGTCAAACACACTGGCTCTTCTCTCTCCCTTTCTGTCAAACACACTGACTCTTCTCTCTCTCTTTCTGTCAAACACACTGACTCTTCTTCTCTCTCTCTTTCTGTCAAACACACTGGCTCTTCTCTCTCTCTTTCTGTCAAACACACTGGATCTTCTTCTCTCTGTCTTTCTTCTCTCTCTCTTTCTGTCAAACACACTGGCTCTTCTTCTCTCTCTCTCTTTCTGTCAAACACACTGACTCTTCTCTCTCTTCTCTCTTTCTGTCAAACACACTGACTCTTCTCTCTCTCCTTTCTGTCAAACACACTGACTCTTCTCTCTCTCTTTCTGTCAAACACAAATACTGGCTCTTCTCTCTCTCCCTTTCTGTCAAACACACTGACTCTTCTCTCTCTCTCTTTCTGTCAAACACACTGGCTCTTCTTCTCTCTCTCTTTCTGTCAAACACACTGACTCTTCTTCTCTCTCTTTCTGTCAAACACACTGACTCTTCTCTCTCTCCTTTCTGTCAAACACACTGACTCTTCTCTCTCTCTTTCTGTCAAATACACTGGCTCTTCTCTCTCTCCCTTTCTGTCAAACACACTGACTCTTCTTCTCTCTCTCTTTCTGTCAAACACACTGGCTCTTCTTCTCTCTCTCTTTCTGTCAAACACACTGGATCTTCTTTACTCTCTCTTTCTGTCAAACACACTGGCTCTTCTTCTCTCTCTCTCTTTCTGTCAAACACACTGACTCTTCTCTCTCTCTTTCTGTCAAACACACTGACTCTTCTCTCTCTCCCTTTCTGTCAAACACACTGGCTCTTCTCTCTCTCCCTTTCTGTCAAACACACTGACTCCTCTCTCTCTCTCTCTTTCTGTCAAACACACTGGCTCTTCTCTCTCTCCCTTTCTGTCAAACACACTGACTCTTCTCTCTCTCTCTTTCTGTCAAACACACTGGCTCTTCTCTGTCTCCCTTTCTGTCAAATACACTGGCTCTTCTCTCTCTCCCTTTCTGTCAAACACACTGACTCTTCTCTCTCTCTCTTTCTGTCAAACACACTGGCTCTTCTCTGTTTCCCTTTCTGTCAAATACACTGGCACTTCTCTCCCTTTCTGTCAAACACACTGACTCTTCTCTCTCTCTCTTTCTGTCAAACACACTGGCTCTTCTCTCTCTCCCTTTCTGTCAAACACACTGACCCTTCTCTCTCTCTCTTTCTGTCAAACACACTGGCTCTTCTCTCTCTCCCTTTCTGTCAAACACACTGGCTCTTCTCTCTCTCCCTTTCTGTCAAACACACTGACTCTTCTCTCTCTCTCTTTCTGTCAAACACACTGGCTCTTCTCTGTCTCCCTTTCTGTCAAACACACTGACTCTTCTCTCTCTCTCTTTCTGTCAAACACACTGGCTCTTCTCTGTCTCCCTTTCTGTCAAATACACTGGCACTTCTCTCCCTTTCTGTCAAACACACTGACTCTTCTCTCTCTCTCTTTCTGTCAAACACACTGGCTCTTCTCTCTCTCCCTTTCTGTCAAACACACTGACTCTTCTCTCTCTCTTTTCTGTCAAACACACTGGCTCTTCTCTCTCTCCCTTTCTGTCAAACACACTGACTCTTCTCTCTCTCTCTTTCTGTCAAACACACTGGCTCTTCTCTGTCTCCCTTTCTGTCAAATACACTGGCACTTCTCTCTCTCCTTTCTGTCAAACACACTGACTCTTCTCTCTCTCTCTCTGGCAAACACACTGACTCTTCTTCTCTCTCTCTTTCTGTCAAACACACTGGCTCTTCTTCTCTCACTCTTTCTGTCAAACACACTGGATCTTCTTTACTCTCTCTTTCTGTCAAACACACTGGCTCTTCTTCTCTCTCTCTTTCTGTCAAACACACTGGCTCTTCTTCTCTCTCTCTCTCTTTCTGTCAAACACACTGGCTCTTCTCTCTCTCTTTCTGTCAAACACACTGGATCATCTTTACTCTCTCTTTCTGTCAAACACACTGGCTCTTCTCTGCTCTCTCTTTCTGTCAAACACACTGACTCTTCTCTCTCTCTCTTTCTGTCAAACACACTGACTCTTCTCTCCCTTTCTGTCAAACACACTGACTCTTCTCTCTCTCTCTCTCTGTCAAACACACTGACTCTTCTTCTCTCTCTTTTTCTGTCAAACACACTGGATCTTCTTTACTCTCTCTTTCTGTCAAACACACTGGCTCTTCTTCTCTCTCTCTCTTTCTGTCAAACACACTGACTCTTCTCTCTCTCTCTTTCTGTCAAACACACTGGCTCTTCTTCTCTCTCTCTCTTTCTGTCAAACACACTGACTCTTCTCTCTCTCTCTTTCTGTCAAACACACTGGCACTTCTCTCTCTTTCTGCCAAACACACTGACTCTTCTCTCTCTCTCTTTCTGTCAAACACACTGACTCTTCTCTCTCTCTCTTTCTGTCAAACACACTGGCACTCCTCTCTCTCACTGTGAAATGCACTGGCACTTCTCTCTCTCTCTTTCTGTCAAACACACTGGCTCTTCTCTCTCTTTCTTTCTGTCAGACACACTGGCACTTCTCTCTCTCTTTCTGTCAAACACACTGACTCTTCTCTCTCTCTCTTTCTGTCAAACACACTGGCTCTTCTCTCTCTCCCTTTCTGTCAAACACACTGACTCTTCTCTCTCTCTCTTTCTGTCAAACACACTGGCTCTTCTCTCTCTCCCTTTCTGTCAAACACACTGACTCTTCTCTCTCTCTCTTTCTGTCAAACACACTGGCTCTTCTCTGTCTCCCTTTCTGTCAAATACACTGGCTCTTCTCTCTCTCCCTTTCTGTCAAACACACTGACTCTTCTCTCTCTCTCTCTGTCAAACACACTGACTCTTCTTCTCTCTCTCTTTCTGTCAAACACACTGGCTCTTCTTCTCTCACTCTTTCTGTCAAACACACTGGATCTTCTTTACTCTCTTTTCTGTCAAACACACTGGCTCTTCTTCTCTCTCTCTTTCTGTCAAACACACTGGCTCTTCTTCTCTCTCTCTTTTTCTGTCAAACACACTGGCTCTTCTCTCTCTCTTTCTGTCAAACACACTGGATCATCTTTACTCTCTCTTTCTGTCAAACACACTGGCTCTTCTCGCTCTCTCTTTCTGTCAAACACACTGACTCTTCTCTCTCTCTCTTTCTGTCAAACACACTGACTCTTCTCTCCCTTTCTGTCAAACACACTGACTCTTCTCTCTCTCTCTCTCTGTCAAACACACTGACTCTTCTTCTCTCTCTTTTTCTGTCAAACACACTGGATCTTCTTTACTCTCTCTTTCTGTCAAACACACTGGCTCTTCTTCTCTCTCTCTCTTTCTGTCAAACACACTGACTCTTCTCTCTCTCTCTTTCTGTCAAACACACTGGCTCCTCCTCTCTCTCTCTTTTCTGTCAAACACACTGACTCTTCTCTCTCTCTCTTTCTGTCAAACACACTGGCACTTCTCTCTCTTTCTGCCAAACACACTGACTCTTCTCTCTCTCTCTTTCTGTCAAACACACTGACTCTTCTCTCTCTCTCTTTCTGTCAAACACACTGGCACTCCTCTCTCTCTGTCAAATGCACTGGCTCTTCTCTCTCTTTCTTTCTGCCAGACACACTGGCACTTCTCTCTCTCTTTCTGTCAAACACACTGACTCTTCTCTCTCTCTCTTTCTGTCAAACACACTGGCTCTTCTCTCTCTCCCTTTCTGTCAAACACACTGACTCTTCTCTCTCTCTCTTTCTGTCAAACACACTGGCTCTTCTCTCTCTCCCTTTCTGTCAAACACACTGACTCTTCTCTCTCTCTCTTTCTGTCAAACACACTGGCTCTTCTCTGTCTCCTTTCTGTCAAATACACTGGCACTTCTCTCTCTCCTTTCTGTCAAACACACTGACTCTTCTCTCTCTCTCTCTCTGGCAAACACACTGACTCTTCTTCTCTCTCTCTTTCTGTCAAACACACTGGCTCTTCTTCTCTCACTCTTTCTGTCAAACACACTGGATCTTCTTTACTCTCTCTTTCTGTCAAACACACTGGCTCTTCTTCTCTCTCTCTTTCTGTCAAACACACTGGCTCTTCTTCTCTCTCTCTCTCTTTCTGTCAAACACACTGGCTCTTCTCTCTCTCTTTCTGTCAAACACACTGGATCATCTTTACTCTCTCTTTCTGTCAAACACACTGGCTCTTCTCGCTCTCTTTTCTGTCAAACACACTGACTCTTCTCTCTCTCTCTTTCTGTCAAACACACTGACTCTTCTCTCCCTTTCTGTCAAACACACTGACTCTTCTCTCTCTCTCTCTCTGTCAAACACACTGACTCTTCTTCTCTCTCTTTTCTGTCAAACACACTGGATCTTCTTTACTCTCTCTTTCTGTCAAACACACTGGCTCTTCTTCTCTCTCTCTCTTCTGTCAAACACACTGACTCTTCTCTCTCTCTCTTTCTGTCAAACACACTGGCTCTTCTTCTCTCTCTCTTTTCTGTCAAACACACTGACTCTTCTCTCTCTCTCTTTCTGTCAAACACACTGGCACTTCTCTCTCTTTCTGCCAAACACACTGACTCTTCTCTCTCTCTCTTTCTGTCAAACACACTGACTCTTCTCTCTCTCTCTTTCTGTCAAACACACTGGCACTCCTCTCTCTCACTGTGAAATGCACTGGCACTTCTCTCTCTCTCTTTCTGTCAAACACACTGGCTCTTCTCTCTCTTTCTTTCTGTCAGACACACTGGCACTTCTCTCTCTCTTTCTGTCAAACACACTGACTCTTCTCTCTCTCTCTTTCTGTCAAACACACTGGCTCTTCTCTCTCTCCCTTTCTGTCAAACACACTGACTCTTCTCTCTCTCTCTTTCTGTCAAACACACTGGCTCTTCTCTCTCTCCCTTTCTGTCAAACACACTGACTCTTCTCTCTCTCTCTTTCTGTCAAACACACTGGCTCTTCTCTGTCTCCCTTTCTGTCAAATACACTGGCTCTTCTCTCTCTCCTTTCTGTCAAACACACTGACTCTTCTCTCTCTCTCTCTGTCAAACACACTGACTCTTCTTCTCTCTCTCTTTCTGTCAAACACACTGGCTCTTCTTCTCTCACTCTTTCTGTCAAACACACTGGATCTTCTTTACTCTCTCTTTCTGTCAAACACACTGGCTCTTCTTCTCTCTCTCTTTCTGTCAAACACACTGGCTCTTCTTCTCTCTCTCTCTCTTTCTGTCAAACACACTGGCTCTTCTCTCTCTCTTTCTGTCAAACACACTGGATCATCTTTACTCTCTCTTTCTGTCAAACACACTGGCTCTTCTCGCTCTCTCTTTCTGTCAAACACACTGACTCTTCTCTCTCTCTCTTTCTGTCAAACACACTGACTCTTCTCTCTCTCTCTCTCTGTCAAACACACTGACTCTTCTTCTCTCTCTTTTTCTGTCAAACACACTGGATCTTCTTTACTCTCTCTTTCTGTCAAACACACTGGCTCTTCTTCTCTCTCTCTCTTTCTGTCAAACACACTGACTCTTCTCTCTCTCTCTTTCTGTCAAACACACTGGCTCCTCCTCTCTCTCTCTCTTTCTGTCAAACACACTGACTCTTCTCTCTCTCTCTTTCTGTCAAACACACTGGCACTTCTCTCTCTTTCTGCCAAACACACTGACTCTTCTCTCTCTCTCTTTCTGTCAAACACACTGACTCTTCTCTCTCTCTCTTTCTGTCAAACACACTGGCACTCCTCTCTCTCTGTCAAATGCACTGGCTCTTCTCTCTCTTTCTTTCTGCCAGACACACTGGCACTTCTCTCTCTCTTTCTGTCAAACACACTGACTCTTCTCTCTCTCTCTTTCTGTCAAACACACTGGCTCTTCTCTCTCTTTCTTTCTGTCAGACACACTGGCACTTCTCTCTCTCTTTCTGTCAAACACACTGACTCTTCTCTCTCTCTCTTTCTGTCAAACACACTGGCTCTTCTCTCTCTCTTTCTGTCAAACACACTGACTCTTCTCTCTCTCTCTTTCTGTCAAACACACTGGTTCTTCTTCTCTCTCTCTTTCTGTCAGTCCCTTCGGCCCTCAGCCCTCCATTTGTGAATTCACACGCTCATATGCCATATACACAAGTGTCCCTATGCTGAGGGAGTGAAAATTATGGAGGGTGTATTAGACCCTCCGATAGCCACTTCAAAGGCTTCAGAGCGATGTGGAATCCCATAACGCACCACATTATTTTTGAGTTCGCACAATTTCACAAAAAAACAATGGAGAGGCGTAATGGAGAGCCACCTCTACTTGTTTGTGTCTGATTTCAAGGCTTGAAACACGTAGCAAATGAAATGTTGAACTGATACTGATGGTTATATATTGTAAAAGGACAGGGGGAATCTGAATTTCATGCTCGTTCTATTACTTTAGTTGATTCTGTCTGGGACTTATTTCCATTGTTAAATCATGGAGGATAACACGCAATACAGTCTGGGACTTATTTCCATTGTTAAATCATGGAGGATAACACGCAATACAGTCTGGGACATATTTCCATTGTTAAATCATGGAGGATAACACACAATACAGTCTGGGACATATTTCCATTGTTAAATCACGGAGGATAACACACAATACAGGACATATTTCCTTATTTCTGTCTCCGTCTGTGTCTGTCTTTTCTATGTCTGTCTTTTCTTTGTCTCCGTCTCTGTCTGCCTCCGTCTCTGTCTGCCTCCGTCTCTGTCTGCCTCCGTCTCTGTCTGTCTCCATCTCTGTCTCTGTCTGTCTTTTCTCTGTCTGTCTTTTCTCTGTTTGTCTTTTCTCTGTCTCTGTCTGTCTTTTCTCTGTTTGTCTTTTCTCTGTCTCTGTCTGTCTTTTCTCTGTCTGTCTTTTCTCTGTCTCTGTCTGTCTTTTCTCTGTCTCTGTCTGTCTTTTCTCTGTCTCTGTCTGTCTTTTCTCTGTCTCCGTCTGTCTTTTCTCTGTCTCTGTCTGTCTTTTCTCTGTCTGTCTTTTCTCTGTCTGTCTTTTCTCTGTCTGTCTTTTCTCTGTCTCTGTCTGTCTTTTCTCTGTCTGTCTTTTCTCTGTCTGTCTTTTCTCTGTTTGTCTTTTCTCTGTCTGTCTTTTCTCTGTCTGTCTTTTCTCTGTCTGTCTTTTCTCTGTCTCTGTCTGTCTTTTCTCTGTCTCTGTCTGTCTTTTCTCCGTCTCCGTCTTTGTCTCTCTCCCTGAAATATGTAACTAAGGAAACACAACAGCTTTATCTCTGTTAGAATTGTAACTGAATTCTACAGGTACACTTGCACAGTCATGATGGTATTTATTGAGCCAGATAGATATTCAACATCTCCTTTACCTTGTCTCCTTGATCGCCTTTCTGTCCTGGAAGTCCTGCCAAGCCTGGTAGACCTTGATCACCCTACAAAGAACAAGAACATTTAATTGATGTAATTTACCTGAACTAGCTTGCTAATGACTGTCCGTCCACACATTAAAAACTCCCCAAAGACATGAGAAATTCCCCAAGGTACCCCTCTGTCTGAAGTCTGCTGTCAGAACACTTCCATGGACATTAGTGGAACCACCTCTGGAGATAGCGGCCATGCCTCAAACAAAGCAACTACATATTTGTGCCAAATTACTGCTAATAAGCTTTTATTTCCTGCCTTTGGTTGGCATCCAAGAAAACCCATTGGCATAAATGTGCTTTAATTTGGTATTTATTTTCTTGTTTAATACATTTGGTGTCAGCAGTGGGATATCTGAATGCATGGTTCCATTAGAACAGAACACTAAAACCCATTAGGATTATATTTGCTGTTTGGACATATTGTATGCAGCTGAGGATTGTTCATCTCCGATCTCCTATATCGAGGTTGAGTTGAGTATTGATAAGTGGTCGCACGATTTGCTAGCAACAACATTGAGTTGCCACCAGTCGATACTTGACGTTCTGAAAACGCTTACCTGTACCTATTTTAGTCCTGTACAACAAGAAGTCCTTCCAAAGGGTGCTGAAATTCATACTTTTACTAAAAATGTTTATCGAATACAATGGCACCCTATTCCCTATTGGCCTTGGTCAAAAGTATTGCACAAAACAGAGAATAGAGTGCTGTTTGGGACGCAGGATATTTCTATGGACTGTACCTTCTCTGCTGAACATTGACATCTGTCACTGCTGGAATGCTGGACCCGCTGGACCCGAGCTGGCTGGACGGGCTGGGAGAGCATCCGGGGGAGCTGGCCTGCTCCATCTGTATCCAAGGGATTGGGAGTCACCCCTCCAGCACCAGGGCCCTCCCTGCTAGGCTCACACTGTAGGATCAATACAAAGATTTACAGTTGGGATTTTTACTATTCTGTTGCCTTACAACCTGGAATTAAAATAGATTTTTGGGGGGGTTGTATCATTTGATTCACACGACATGCCTACCACTTTGAAGATGCAAAATATTTTTTATTGTGAAACAAACACAAAATAAGACAATAAAACAGAAAACTTGAGCATTCATTACTATTCCCCCCCAAAGTCAATACTTTGTAGAGCCACCTTTTGCAGCAATTACAGCTGCAAGTCTCTTGGGGTATGTCTCTATCTAGCCACTGAGATTGTTGCCTATTCTTTAAGGCAAAACTGCTCCAGCTCCTTCAAGTTGGATGGATTCCGTTGGTGTACAAAGTCATACCACAGATTCTCAATTGGATTGAGGTCTGGACTTTGACAAGTCCATTCCAAGACATGTAAATGTTTCCCCTTAAATCACTCAATTGTTGCTTTAGCAGTATGCTTAAGGTCATTGTCCTGCTGGAAGGTGAACCTCCGTACCAGTCTCAAATCTCTGGAAGACTGAAACAGGTTTCTCTAAAAAAAATGGCCCTGTATTTAGCGCCATCCATCATTCCTTCATATCTGACCAGTTTCCCAGGTCCTGCCGATGAAAACATCCCCACAGCATGATGCTGCCACCATCGTGCTTCACTGTGGTGTTCTCGGGGTGATGAGAGGTTTTGTGTTTGTGCCAGACATAGCGTTTTCCTTAATGGCCAAAAAAGCTCAATTTTAGTCTTGTCTGACCAGAGTACCTTCTTCCATATGTTTGGGGAGTCTCCCACGTGCCTTTTGGCGAACACCAAACGTGCTTCCTTATTTTTCTTTAAGCAATGTCTTTTTCTGGCCACTCTTCCGTAAAGCCCAGCTCTGTGGAATGTATGGCTTAAAGTGGTCCTATGGACAGATACTCCAATCTCCGTTGAGGAGCTTTGCAGCTCCTTCAGGATTATCTTTGGTGTCTTTGTTGCATCTCTGATTAATTCCCTCCTTGCCTGGTCTGTGAGTTTTGGTGGGCGGCCCTCTCTTGGCAGGTTTGTTGTAGTGCCATATTCTTTCCATTTTATAATAATGGATTTTTATAACCGAACCCTGATCTGTACTTCTCCACTCCCTGACCTGTTTGGAGCTCCTTGGTCTTCATGGTGCCGCTTGCTTGGTGGTGCCTCTTGCTTCGTCATGTTGCAGACTCTGGGGCCTTTCAGAACAGGTGTACATATACTGAGATCATGTGACAGATCATGTGGCACTTGCACACAGGTGGACTTAATTTAATTTGTTAATTAGTTCTGAAGGTAACTGGTTGCACCAGATCTTATTTAGGGGCTGACTACATATACACGCACCACTTTTCAGTTTTTTAAATTTTTTTTATTGTTTGAAACAAGTTTTACATTTTATTTCACTTCACCAATTTGGACTATTTTATATATGTCCACTGTTTAGACACATTACTCTGCTATTTAAGGGCCAGTTTCCTGGAACCACCTTAAGCCTAATCATTTCATGTTGTTATTCAATTATGTTTTCTAGTTCACTTGAACTTGAGTCCAGGGCTAGACAGAATTTTGGTCTAGAAAGCAATGTAAAATCTCCATTGAAAGTGCTATTTAGTTTAGGAGTAGGCTTAATTTGGGTATAGGAAACCAGACAATTATAATACAACACATGTTGAAATGCAGTTCTCAAATAGTCTGAAATGTAATAACAGTACAGTACCACTACCGTATTTATAATCAGTTAATGTCCAATGATTCATTGACCCAGTGAGATACCTTAATTACTGTGGAACTAGATGACTGTCCCAGGGGAATGAGGAAAGGACAATACTTAAGGTTTTCAATGCCAATACATTATTTCCTACCATATTGACTGAGCCCCAATACTGAAACTCAATGCACACTGAGATAACATCCTGGTTATGGATATATATTATAACTGTCAGAGGCCAAAGGTGAGAGGTCACTGAAACACACTATTTCCAACCATATAGACCACATGTGACCTAGCACATTGAATCAACATAACCCAACACTCACTGAGATGACAACATGGTTATGAATACATGTAGGCCTAACTGTCAAAATGTCAAAGGTCACTTCTCCTTTTAAACACAGTTAGCAGTCCAAATTGCACGCTTTTTCCTATGGGCTCTGGTCAAACGTAGTGCACTATACTGGGAATAGGGTGCTATTTGGGATTCATCCACAGTCTGTAAGGTCACTCTCCATTGACCTGGTCTGCAATATGATCTAACAGAAGAATATCTATCTATCAATCTATCAATCAAATGTATTGATAAATCCTGTTTTACATCAGCAGCTGTCACAAAGATATGCACAGTAATTTGGATAAGATGTCCCCTATGGAAGAAACATCCTTCAGTTGGGTAGTTTTCAAGAAGGACAAACACAACTCAACCAGATTATGTTACATATTGCCCTTAAATTTAAATATCGACCAAGAAGCCAGTTCCACTGCTTTAAAAATATATATTCCCCTCTTACAATTGGCTCATTCACCCCCCTCCACTCCCCTCACTCATTCATCCCCCTAACTATTCCCCAGGTCGTTGCTGTAAATGAGAACGTGTTCTCAGTCAACTTACCTGGTAAAATAACAGATAAATATATATTTTTATTTAAAAAACATAATCTGGGACTGATTTAGATCTGGGAAAGCAGGTGGGTGCAATTAATTATCAGATAGAACAGAGAACTAGAAGTACTCCGGAATTCATAGGGTAAGAATTTAATAACCCTGCTCTACTGTATATCAAGCCACGTCGAAGGTCTCATGTATGTCCTAAAATGTGTACTGTACATAAAAGGAGTGTAAAATATTTTACCGTAGATCCTGCCTGCTCACAGCAGTTCTCCATCTCAGCCAGGTATGGGTCACAGTAGATCAGGATTTGTTGCAGTTCGATCTGGAGAGAAAGACATCTGTTAGGGACATTATGATGATTCAGATATAGAGAAAAACTAACTTTTTAAAATGCTAACAATGTATATTTTGAAATATGAAACTTGTTTCTTTGACCGAAACTAACCAACCCCAGCAAACCAAAATCGGTTCTGTGAAAGTTCCCAGAACATTTGTTTGTTCGCGGCAAATGTTCTTTTAGAATGCTTGTATAAAACATTTGCCTGATGCTTCAAGAACATTCAAGATCTTTCTTCAAGTTCTTTAACAGGTTCCCAGAATGTTTCATTAGGTTGTGGGAACAGTCTGGTGGGAACTTTTGGGGACATCACAAAAGATATGTTCCCCAAACACAAAAGCTGTCCAGTTGGGCCTCCGCTTCTAGAATGGTTCTTTAAGGGTGCAAAAAACATGAGATATTACAAGTACGTTCCCAGAACACATTTCCTCTGTTCTTTATAGGTTCCAAGAATATTTCATTAGATTGTGGTAACACTGACTGGTCAAGAGATATGTTCCCAAACACAAAAACTGTCCAGTTATGCAAACATTCAGTTACCACATAAAATGTTATTTGTCACATGCGCCCGAATACAACAGGCCCGTCAGGAAGTCCAGGATCCAGTTGCAGAGGGAGTTGTTAGTCCCAGGGTCCTTAGCTTAGTGATGAGCTTTATGGGCACTATGGTGTTGAAAGCTGAGCTGTAGTCAATGAACAGCATTCTCACATAGGTATTCCTTTTCTCAGGTGGGAAAGAGCAGTGAGGAGTGCGATTGAGATTGCATCATCTGTGGATCTGTTGGGGCTGTACGCGAATTGGAATGAGGCTAGTGTTGCTGGGATGATGGTGTTGATGTGAGCCATGACCAGCCTTTCTAAGCACTTCATGGCTATCGACGTGAGTGCAACAGTTCGGTAGTCATTTATGCAGGTTACCTTCACTTTCTTGGACACAGGGACTATGGTGGTCTGCTTCAAACATGTAGGTATTACAGACTCGGTCAGAGGTTGAAAATGTCAGTGAAGACACTTGCCAGTTGGTCCGTGCATGCTCTGAGTACACGTCAAGGTAATCTAGCCTTTCCGATGTGAGCAACATCTGTTTAAGGGTCTTGCTCACATCAGCTATGGACAACGTGATCACACAGCTGTCCAGTTTCCATTTGTAGTCCGTAATAGTTTACAAGCCCTGCCACATCCAACGAGCATCAGAGCAGGTGTAGTAGGATTCAATCTTAGTCCTGTATTCACGCTTTGCCTGATTGATGGTTTGTCTGAGGGCAAGCGGGATTTCTCATAAGCGTCTGGATTTGTGTCCCGCTCCTTGAAAGCAGCAGCTCTAGCCTTTAGCTCATGAGGATGTTGCCTGTAATCCATGATTTCTGGTTGGGAAATGTACGTACTGACACTGTGGGGACGACGTCGTTGATGCACTTATTGATGAATCCGGTGACTGAGGTGGTATTCTCCTTAATGCCATTGGATGAATCCCGGAAAATATTCCAGTCTGTGCTAGCAAAACAGTCCTGTAGCGTAGCATCCGCGTCATCTGACTACTTCCGTGTTGAGCGAGTCACTGGTACTTCCTGCTTTAGTTTTTGCTTGTAAGCAGGAATCAGAAGGATATAATTATAATCAGATTTGCCAAATGGAGGGTGAGGCAGAGTTTTGAATGCATCTCTGTGTATGGAGCAAAGGTGGTCTAGAGTTTTTTTTTTTTCCTCTGGTTGCACATATGACATAATGGTAGAAATGAGGTAAAAAGGATTGCCTGCATTAAAGTCCCCGGCCACTAGGAGCGCCGCTTCTAGATGAGCATTTTCTTGTTTGCTTATTGCCTTATACAGTTCATTAAGTGCTGTCTTAGTGCCAGCATCGGTTTGTTGTGGTAAATAGATAGCTAGGGAAAATATAGATGAAATCTCTCTTGGTAGATAGTGTGGTCTACAGCTTATCATGAGGTACTCTCCCTCAGGCGAGCAATACCTTGAGACCTCTTTAATATTAGACACCAGCTGTTATTCATCTTACCAGACGTATCTGTTCTGTCCTGCCGATGCATGGAAAACCCAGCCAACTGTATAAAATCTGTGTCGTGGTCCAGCAACATTATGTGCAAAATAAGTTACAAACAATGCGAAAAAACACACAAAATAACACAGTTGGTTAGAAGCCTGTAAAATGGCAGCCATCCCCTGCGGCGCCATTCCCATGATGATGGTTTTGGAATCGTGCATGGCCATGCAATCTTGGGTGAACGGGGAGTACAGGTGGGGACCAAGCATGCACCCCTGAGGGTCCCCCTTGTTGAGGATCAGCGTGGCAGATGTGTTGTTGCCTACCCTTACCACCTGGGATCATCCTTGTAACATCAGGTGAATGTGTTTTGTACCCCAAAAGAAACATTGTAGAATCATCTACATAACTGGACAGTTTGTTGTTTTGGGAACATATATTTTGTGATGTACCCTGTCATGACGTTGGCCTGTGGGTAACCTTTTAGTGAATGTTAGGAGAACGTTACCTGTGGGTAAGGTTTATGACCTCCCCCCATAAATACCTTTCTCCCTTGCCTATCTCTTGACTCATAGAGAGGAAAGGAAAGGAACCATATTTCGGTAATAGAACCAGTTGAAAATATGCGTTGGTACTTCATGAATATGATGTCAGTTCGGTTGTCATCTGAGACATTATGACTGATGACAGGACGACCTAAACAGTATCTGGGAAAGTCTACACATTATAGTTATCAGATTCACATGGAATTGTTGTGCAATTCAAATGTTTAAATATACAATTATTTGTGAAAAGATTACATGTAATTTTAGCTTCCAAATTAGATATTTGGGTTTTCATATTTTACGATATAAAGCCTTGACGAAAATGTAACCTCCTGTTCCGAGGACGATTGTTCTTCAAATCTTCCCGCTCTTTCACTCAAACCCAACCCCCGTCCTTTGTGTAACCAGCTGTCATATCTGTTCCGTCCGCTAGGGACGTTATCCTTTATGACATCATTTGTAATCAATGTATGATTCATTCTGTGTATATGTAATTCTGTGTGATTAGTTAGATATTTAGTAAATAAATAGTTAAACCCAATTTTGTATTGCTGATTCAACTTGTAAGCCAGGGTTCGTGAAGATAACCAAGAATTTACAACTTTCAGATGAGACTGAAATAAGGTGACGATTAATATTGACTGCTATTGATGTAAAATATTACTAGGTCTTTAAGAGTTTATTCGGAAGATAACAGCTCTATAAATATTATTTCATGGTGCCCCGACTTTCTAGTTAATTACATTTACATGATTAGCTCAATCAGGTAATATTAATTACGAAGAAAGGATTTTATAGAATAGTATGTCATATCACTTAATCCGGCATAGCCAAAGACACGACAACCCTCAATGATCCCACCAGACTGTTCCCACAACCTAATGAAACATTCTGGAAACCTTTAACGAACAGGCTAAATGTGTTGTAGGAATGCTCTCGCAACATCAGGCAAATGTTAAACATTCATCACCATGAATGGACCGCTTTTGTGTAACAAGAACATTTGCGACAACCTAACAAATGTTCTGGGAACTTTCACAGAGCCAATTTTGGTTTGCTGGGAAATTTATTTATTTATTAATTAAATTATTTCATTACCTGGAAGCCCAATGAGAACTATTGAGGAATGTTCTGTGATGATTGTTACAGGTGTTGTGCACAACATTTTAGTGAATGTTAGGAGAATATTCCAACAAAATTTCATTAAAATATTTTTGAAAAATAAAATATTTTGTTATCAAAAGGATGTTATTATCCAGGGTTAGATAAAACCCTAACTAGAACTTAATGGGAATCTTAGCTAATGTTCTGGGAATGTTTCCGGTTTGCTGGGACCCTTCTAGACATTGCCCTTGAAGGCAACCATATATAGTTACTGTATGTTTAAAAGTATAATGTCGATCTCATGGACTGTCAGTCATGCTCCGTCTATGAATTTCAGAACGGTTATATTTCCAGATTGTGGCTTTAGGCCTAAACGTACATCTACAGGCCGTCCATCCTCCACCCGGGTTGTAATCAGCGTATATCCGCTGGGGTCGATTTCATCCTTCTCGTCTGTCAGCCTCCTCTCTATTAGTTTACAGTCCATGTAAACGGAGACGATGCTGCTCTGGACCGCCACACCCAGCTTGTGCCATTGGCGGTCAAACAGGGTGTGCAGGTCTCGGCTCTTAAAGGTGTAGTGGAGGCTGTTCTTCAGAAGGCCCCGGGCTGAGAACTCCACTGCTCGTTTAGCACCGTCCAACACTACAGACACCTGAAGATAGAGCCGGAGGACATTAAGACATTATATTGTCTCATAACAAGTTATAAAGCTTTATACCTGCCGGTAAAGTGTTGCCTTCCATTCATTACCATTACCATCAGGGTCATGGTAGATACAAGCATCAGTCATGGCATGAAAACGTTGATCAATTAACCAATGGTTAACCAACCGACAGACCGACCTACTGACCACACGGCCCACCGACTTGACTGACCTACCAGCCAACGGACCTACCATCCAACCAGCCGATGGACCGACTGACCTGCTGGGCGAACTGGCAGAGTGAGTGAGCGATCGACTGATCAGTCAATCAACCAACCAATAAATCAATATAGATCCAAACCCAATTCAATGCTATACATCCAGACATCATGAATATCCTTATAGTGGACACTCAGACCTACCTGGGTACCCCCCGTCTGGTCGAATATCTGCCACAGATACCAGCGGTCTTTCTTAGTGGTTTTCCTCAGCCGGAAGGTGGTAACTAGAGAATATTCACTGGACAGACCATTGGGGAACACCAATCTGAAATAAAAAATGTACATTGTTCGAGCTGCATATTGTGAAATTGAATCACAAAAATATATGAAACTTAACAATGGGCCTAACAGTGAAAATATTGTTTCGAACTTTCAGTCTTGGTTGGAAGAGCATTAATAGCTGACGTAGAAGATTTTACCCATAAAATTAGCATTTAAATTTGCAAAATGGACTGTCAAAAATAAACATTCAGAATGAATAAGAATAATCATGCTGGATGTCTTATAGCTTTCTATGACTGTGTAGTAAGAAAACCAATCAACTTGAATCACTTGACAACGTTCTTCTATAGCCCCCTAGCACAAAATGGCCGCTTACATATAAAGCTAGAATTTTATGCCAAACATGATTCATCAGCCAGATTACATTCAGCATCCCTGTCATTCCAAATCGAATAATCAGTTATTCAAACTTCAATTACATTCCTCTTACTTCACATACAGGTCTAGACTAGAAAACACAAGACCATGGCTAACTACAGTATATAGTATACTACAGTATACTACAGTATATAGCTTAGAAAGAAAACATTGTTATAAAGAGAAAATGCAAAATGGTAACAAAGAAGACAAGGCGATATGTTTGTTAACCCAGACGTTTCAGCTCAACACTGCTGGCAGAACATTTCTAGCACATTGTGAACACTGAATGTAATGGGGATGGTACCACCAACATACAGTGGGGAGCAATAAAATGCAAATTAATTACTTAAAAATGATACAATGTGATTTTCTGGATTTTTGTTTTACATTCCGTCTCTCACAGTTGAAGTGTACCTATGAAAAAAAATTACAGACCTCTACATGCTTTGTAAGTAGGAAAACCTGCAAAATCGGCAGTGTATCAAATACTTGTTCTCCCCCACTGTAGATGAAACCTCATTCATTACAGAAACACTAACACTATTCCTCTTCCATTTCTTCACTGATACTTCTCTCCTCCTATTTCCTATTTCCATCCTGTTGAATCAACACTTTAACCCCTCAAACTGAACCTGGGACTCAGATTAGACTATAGTAATGCATTAACAGCTAAAAGTGAAGCACCAGAAACACAATCTTTCAAGTTTAGCAGAAATCACAATGATGCAATGACAAGGCCATTCGAAGACATGGGGAGAGAAAGAGAGAGAGGAGAGGACAACAGAGAGAGTGGAATAGAGATGGAGAGAGAGATCAAGGAAGGAAGGGAGAGAGAGAGAGAGAGAGAGGTGGGGGAGATGGAGAGAGACATTCAGCAAGCGACACAGAGAAAGGGAGGAGAGAGAGAGAGAGGTAACTAAAGAGTAAGCGAGAGACTAAGCTCACTTCAGATAGGCCGGAAATTAGTTCTCCTCTTCATAGCTCATGACCTATTCTCTCAGAGACATACCCCTCCTGCCTTGTGTGTCCCTTGAATTCTCACAGAACGTTGACACAGCATACGATTAAAATATATATGCAGCGAGGTTAAAGCCACAGAAAGATCAAATGCTTTCTGAGGGTAGGCGAGAGAAAGAGAGAGACTGGGAAGGTGAATCGTCGCCTTGGGGCAAAAAGAGAACATTTATATTGCAATTCAACGGAGAGAGATGAGCAGGACTATTCATAAAGCTAGAGGTTTATTCCCTGAGATTCCACCTAAAAGAATGATTTGGAATTCCTGCATAAAACAGCAGAGATCCCATCTGGGCACAGACGGCAATTCCACATCTATTCCACGTTGGTGAAAACAATACTGATTCAACCAATGTGTTCCCAGTGGGATAGTTATGTGTACGGAATAAGGAGAGAGATACATTGAAGGAATTAGACTAATTGAACCCAGAGAGGGGTCTAAAACATGTACTTTTAATTTCCATCGAACCTTTAATATCACAGGTCTCACTGAGCTGCAATCTGTTCTCCAGGGGAGAGCTGTTCTTCACGGTGCAGGACCTTGCAAAAGTATTCACCCCTCTTGGCATTTTTCCTATTTTGTTGCCTTACAACCTGAAATTTAAGTCCATTTTTATCTGAATTTTATGTAATGGACATACACAAAATAGTCCAAATGAGTGAAGTGAAAATGAAAAAAATAACTTGTTTTAAAAAAAACTGAAAAGTGGTGTGTGCGTACGTACGTATTCACCCCCTTTGCTATGAAACCCTTGTGCATCTTCAAAGTGGTATGCATGTTGTGTAAAACAAATGATACAACCCCCCCACAAATCTATTTTAATTCCAGGGTGTAAGGCAACCAAATAGGAAAAATGCCAAGGAGGGTGAATACATTCACAAGCCACTGTATTTCTATCTAATGTTAGTGTGTGTAAATGAGCCTGTTGAGGTCATTTACACACATTATCTACACTGGAACACTTGAACCCTAAGGGTTAGAGGTCAAGGGTTATACGTTACTGACACCACCCCGCACCCGCCCTCCTCCACAGCTTACCATCTGAGGCTCAAACACATGCTCCTATCAAGTGGAGTTGGTTTTTGAACAGCGTTTGCTTTCCCCCCCAAGTCCTCTCCTTTCTGAATGCCAGTCCAGTTGTGCCAGTCTAGTGGTGCCTGTCCAGTTGTGCCAGTCTAGTGGTGCCTGTCCAGTGGTGCCTGTCCAGTGGTGCCTGTCTAGTGGTACCTGTCAAGTGGTGCCTGTCTAGTGGTGCCTGTCTAGTGGTGCCAGTCCAGTTGTGCCAGTCTAGTGGTGCCTGTCTAGTGGTGCCTGTCCAGTGGTGCCTGTCTAGTGGTACCTGTCAAGTGGTGCCTGTCTAGTGGTGCCTGTCTAGTGGTGCCTGTCCAGTGGTGCCTGTCTAGTGGTGCCAGTCTAGTGGTGCCTGTCCAGTGGTGCCTGTCCAGTGGTGCCTGTCCAGTGGTGCCTGTCTAGTGGTGCCTGTCCAGTGGTGTCTGTCCAGTGGTTCCTTGTCCAGTGGTGCCTGTCCAGTGCTGCCTGTCCAGTGGTACCTGTCCAGTGGTGCCTGTCTAGTGGTGCCTGTCCAGTGGTGCCTGTCCAGTGGTGCCTGTCTAGTGGTGCCTGTCCAGTGGTGCCTGTCTAGTGGTGCCTGTCTAGTGGTGCCAGTCCAGTTGTGCCAGTCTAGTGGTGCCTGTCTAGTGGTGCCTGTCCAGTGGTGCCTGTCTAGTGGTACCTGTCCAGTTGTGCCAGTCTAGTGGTGCCTGTCTAGTGGTGCCTGTCCAGTGGTGCCTGTCTAGTGGTGCCTGTCTAGTGGTGCCTGTCTAGTGGTGCCTGTCTAGTGGTGCCTGTCCAGTGGTGCCTGTCCAGTGGTGCCTGTCTAGTGCTGCCTGTCCAGTGGTGCCTGTCTAGTGGTGCCTGTCTAGTGGTGCCTGTCCAGTGGTGCCTGTCCAGTGGTTCCTTGTCCAGTGGTGCCTGTCCAGTACTGCCTGTCCAGTGGTACCTGTCCAGTGGTGCCTGTCTAGTGGTGCCTGTCCAGTGGTGCCTGTCCAGTGGTGCCTGTCTAGTGGTGCCTGTCTAGTGGTGCCTGTCTAGTGGTTCCTTTCCAGTGGTGACTTTCCAGTGGTACCTGTCTATGAATCCTCTAGTTCAAAACTAGGACCCTTTGTTTTAGCCTCTGGTCTAGAAGTGTTTCATTTGATGAATATTTCTCATTCACCTACAAAAAGATTGACCGTCAAAATATTGATTTAAAAATGTTTCCCTCTTACTGCTGGGGGGTTGTGGGTAGAAACAAGGTACCACTTTAGTGACAAAACTTTCTGAAAACTATTTTATTTGTCCTCTTCTTTCACTCTTTGACAAAGTGAGTCTGACAGAAATCTAATCATGGATTCCAAAATGACTTGCATCGTCAGCTCGTGTTCAAGAAACAAACAAGAAGCACAACCAGATCAAGCTCGGAACGAATATGTTACCTCGTTGATGCATAGACTATGAATATGCAAACAATCAAAGAAAGTGTGAACACAAGCACTTTCTTTCAAACTCAAAAGTGTGTGGGTGGAATAGAGAGAGAGAACAAAGAATAGAAAGAGAGAATACAGAGAGAGAACAAAGAATAGAAAGAGAGAATAGAGAGAGAGAACAAAGAATAGAAAGAGAGAATAGAGAGAGAGAACAAAGAATAGAAAGAGAGAATAGAGAGAGAGAACAAAGAATAGAAAGAGAGAATAGAGAGAGAGAACAAAGAATAGAAAGAGAGAATAGAGAGAGAGAACAAAGAATAGAAAGAGAGAATACAGAGAGAGAACAAAGAATAGAAAGAGAGAATACAGAGAGCGAGAGAATAACCCCAGTTGGAAACAATGAATTTGCAATTTCACTGATGTGTTCAGTGGTATCATAAGAGACAGAATATTGAGAGAGATAAAAAGAAAGTTAAAAAGAAAGATAGAAATTGTACTTACATTACAGGGTAGAATACAGTAACACACTGAGACTTACATTACAGGGTAGAATACAGTAACACACTGAGACTTACATTATAGGATAGATTACAGTAACACACTGAGACTTACATTACAGGGTAGAATACAGTAACACACTGAGACTTACATTACAGGGTAGAATACAGTAACACACTGAGACTTACATTATAGGATAGATTACAGTAACACACTGAGACTTACATTACAGGGTAGAATACAGTAACACACTGAGACTTACATTACAGGGTAGAATACAGTAACACACTGAGACTTACATTATAGGATAGATTACAGTAACACACTGAGACTAACACTACAGGGTAGATTACAGTAACACACTGAGACTAACATTACAGGGTAGAATACAGTAACACACTGAGACTTACATTATAGGATAGATTACAGTAACACACTGAGACTAACACTACAGGGTAGATTACAGTAACACACTGAGACTTACATTATAGGATAGATTACAGTAACACACTGAGACTTATATTACAGGGTAGAATACAATAACACACAAACTTATATTACAGGGCAGAATACAGTAACACACTGAGACTTACATTACAGGATAGACTACAGTAACACACTGAGACTTATATTACAGGGCAGAATACAGTAACACACTGAGACTAACATTACAGGGCAGAATTCAGTAACACACTGAGACTAACATTACAGGGCATAAAACAATAACACACTAAGACTAACATTACAAGGTAGAATACAGTAACACACATACTTATATCACAGGGCAGAATACAGTAACACACTAAGACTAACATTACAGGGCAGAATACAGTAACACAGTGAGACTTACACTACAGATACACACAGATATAGAAATGGAACACCTCCAAACCCACTCATGAATAGACAACAACACAACCATCCAGTAGCACCATCCATAACTCACTGACATAGCACCAACATACAAAATAGTGTGTGCACCACAGACATACAGCACCACAGACAGACAGACAGACAGACAGACAGACAGACAGACAGACAGACAGACAGACAGACAGACAGACAGACAGACAGACAGACAGACAGACAGACAGACAGACAGACAGACACCACCACAGACAGACAGACAGACAGACAGACAGACAGACAGACAGACAGACAGACAGACAGACAGACAGACAGACAGACAGACACCACCACATACAGACAGCACCACAGATAGACAGGCAGACAGACAGACAGGCAGACAGACAGACAGACAGACAGACAGACAGACAGACAGACAGACAGACAGACAGACAGACAGACAGACAGACAGACAGACAGACAGACAGACAGACAGCAGTGGTACTTGATTTCATTTTGAACTCCAGAACCTGTCATTGAGCTTGGCATACAGACACAATGTACAATCACACAGTCCACTAAGAGAGGAGAGATCCCTCCATCTCTGTGGAACTGTATTAATCACACAATCAGTCCACTAAGAGAGGAGAGATCCCTCCATCTCTGTGGAACAGTATTAATCACACAATCAGTCCACTAAGAGAGGAGAGATCCTACTCTGGGTAAGTATCAGTTTGGCCTGGGAGCTGCCAGATGGACAGAACATTAACCAGGCCCAGAAAGTCGAGCCCCTCTGCCTTTCCTGAGTAAAGAGAGAGATGTTTGGAGGTTGTGGTGGTAGGGGGAAGGAAAGGGAGGAGGGGAGGAGGGGAGGAAAGGGGAGGAGGAAGGAAAGGGGAGAAAGGGGAGGTCCTCTGCACCTCATGCTGTCCCCCCTACCTCCTTCTCAAGTCCCCCTCCACCGGACCTCCCAGCTGACAGGCAACATCACCTGTCAAAGTACTCAGATAATTGGATGAATGCGGTGTCTCGCCCTCTCTCTCCCCCTCTCACACACACTCTCTTCCCTCGCCCTCTCTCTCCCCCTCTCACACACACACTCTCTTCCCTCTCCCTTCTCTCTTCCCCTCTCTCTCCCCTCTCACACACACTCTCTTCCCTCTCCCTTCTCTCTTCCCCCTCTCTCTCCCCCTCTCACACACACTCTCTTCCCTCTCCCTTCTCTCTTCCCCCTCTTTCTCACCCCCTCACACTCTCTCTTCCCTCTCCCTTCTCTCTTCCCCCTCTTTCTCACCCCCTCTCCCCCTCTCACACACTCTCTTCCCTCTCCCGTCTCTCTTCCCCCTCTTTCTCACCCCCTCTCCCCTCTCACACACACTATCTTCCCTCTCCCTTCTCTCTTCCCCCTCTTTCTCACCCCTCTCCCCTCTCACACACACTCTCTTCCCTCTCCCTTCTCTCTTCCCCCTCTTTCTCACCCCCTCTCTATCTCTCGCTCTCTCTCTCTTGAGCTCTTTTCTTCTCCCGCTTTATCTCTCTCAGCATCGATCTCTCTCTCCCCCTTCCCCCCTCCCATTTATCTGTCTGTCTGTCTGTCAGTCTCTTTCCTCCCCCTCCCCTCCCCTCCCCTCCCTCCCTCTCTCACTCTCCCTTTCTCTCTCTGTTTCTCTGTCTTCCTTCACTCTGATCTCCTTCCAACAGGTTCAGGCACAGCAGGCCAGCCCAGGCCATAGAGGAGGAAGAGGATATACAGGGACTGGCTGGAGAAACATGTTGCCTCAGTGATTCCTCTCACTGACCAGAGAGGACAGGACAGTGAGTGTGTGTGTTTACAGTTGTGTAATGTACTGTAAAACACAAAGAATATCCTGCGTCTTGTCTTCCCCAGGAGGACGACAGGTCAGGTCGTTCTTTAGCAAAGCCAAAACCATACGGATGGAACAATGGATATTGTGAAAAGCACTGGTCTTCCTAAACCAGCTGGGGAAACCGTCCCACTGCTGCCACTAAACGTGCGGGGTATCGTCCATCCATCTCATAGACATCTCGTTGTTACACACTTTCATTTGATAAGATCCTATATAATGTGAATACTGCTTATCATTCCAGTTCTACTGATGATTCCACATGAGTCTCTGCAGTAAAAAACAAACAGGTTACATTGTAGTCATTTAGCAGACACTCTTAACCAGAGAGACTTACAGTAGTGAGTACATACAGTGCCTTGCGAAAGTATTCGGCCCCCTTGAACTTTGCGACCTTTTGCCACATTTCAGGCTTCAAACATAAAGATATAAAACTGTATTTTTTTGTGAAGAATCAACAACAAGTGGGACACAATCATGAAGTGGAACGACATTTATTGGATATTTCAAACTTTTTTAACAAATCAAAAACTGAAAAATTGGGCGTGCAAAATTATTCAGCCCCCTTAAGTTAATACTTTGTAGCACCACCTTTTGCTGCGATTACAGCTGTAAGTCGCTTGGAGTATGTCTCTATCAGTTTTACACATCGAGAGACTGACATTTTTTTCCATTCCTCCTTGCAAAACAGCTCGAGCTCAGTGAGGTTGGATGGAGAGCATTTGTGAACAGCAGTTTTCAGTTCATTCCACAGATTCTCGATTGGATTCAGGTCTGGACTTTGACTTTGCCATTCTAACACCTGGATATGTTTATTTTTTAACCATTCCATTGTAGATTTTGCTTTATGTTTTGGATCATTGTCTTGTTGGAAGACAAATCTCCGTCCCAGACTCAGGTCTTTTGCAGACTCCATCAGGTTTTCTTCCAGAATGGTCCTGTATTTGGCTCCATCCATCTTCCCATCAATTTTAACCATCTTCCCTGTCCCTGCTGAAGAAAAGCAGGCCCAAACCATGATGCTGCCACCACCATGTTTGACAGTGGGGATGGTGTGTTCAGGGTGATGAGCTGTGTTGCTTTTACGCCAAAAATAACGTTTTGCATTGTTGCCAAAAAGTTCAATTTTGGTTTCATCTGACCAGAGCACCTTCTTCCACATGTTTGGTGTGTCTCCCAGGTGGCTTGTGGCAAACTTTAAACAACACTTTTTATGGATATCTTTAAGAAATGGCTTTCTTCTTGCCACTCTTCCATAAAGGCCAGATTTGTGCAATATATGACTGATTGTTGTCCTATGGACAGAGTCTCCCACCTCAGCTGTAGATCTCTGCAGTTCATCCAGAGTGATCATGGGCCTCTTGGCTGCATCTCTGATCAGTCTTCTCCTTGTATGAGATGAAAGTTTAGAGGGACGGCCAGGTCTTGGTAGATTTGCAGTGGTCTGATACTCCTTCCATTTCAATATTATCGCTTGCACAGTGCTCCTTGGGATGTTTAAAGCTTGGGAAATCTTTTTGTATCCAAATCCGGCTTTAAACTTCTTCACAACAGTATCTCGGACCTGCCTGGTGTGTTCCTTGTTCTTCATGATGCTCTCTGCGCTTTTAACGGACCTCTGAGACTATCACAGTGCAGGTGCATTTAAACGGAGACTTGATTACACACAGGTGGATTGTATTTATCATCATTAGTCATTTAGGTCAACATTGGATCATTCAGAGATCCTCACTGAACTTCTGGAGGGAGTTTGCTGTACTGAAAATAAAGGGGCTGAATAATTTTGCACGCCCAATTTTTCAGTTTTTGATTTGTTAAAAAAGTTTGAAATATCCAATAAATGTCGTTCCACTTCATGATTGTGTCCCACTTGTTGTTGATTCTTCACAAAAAAATACAGTTTTATATCTTTATGTTTGAAGCCTGAAATGTGGCAAAAGGTCGCAAAGTTCAAGGGGGCCGAATACTTTCGCAAGGCACTATACATGTTCATACTGGTCCCCCGTGGCAATCAAACCCACAACTCTGGTGTTGCAAGCACCACACTGTACCAACTGAGCCACACAGGACTGTCACAGAGCAGAGCAAGTAGAAGTGAAGAAGAGTCCTATACTCCAATGTTCAGCACAGGTTAACTCTCAGAGGGGTGTAGGGGGGAGTCCAAACATAAAGTAGGAATTCATACCAGTATATATACCACAGTAGCATCATATACCTGTATATATACCACAGTAGCATCATATACCTGTATATATACCACAGTAGCATCATATACCTGTATATATACCACAGTAGCATCATATACCTGTATATGTACCACAATAGCATCATATACCTGTATATATACCACAGTAGCATCATATACCTGTATATATACCACAGTAGCATCATATACCTGTATATATACCACAGTAGCATCATATACCTGTATATATACCACGGTAGCATCATATACCTGTATATATACCACAGTAGCATCATATACCTGTATATATACCACAGTAGCATCATATACCTGTATATATACCACAGTAGCATCATATACCTGTATATATACCACGGTAGCATCATATACCTGTATATATACCACAGTAGCATCATATACCTGTATATATACCACGGTAGCATCATATACCTGTATATATACCACAGTAGTATCATATACCTGTATATATACCACCGTAGCATCATATACCTGTATATATACCACAGTAGCATCATACACCTGTATATATACCACGGTAGCATCACATACCTGTATATATACCACAGTAGCATCATATACCTGTATATATACCACAGTAGCATCATATACCTGTATATACACCACGGTAGCATCACATACCTGTATATATACCACAGTAGCATCATATACCTGTATATATACCACAGTAGCATCATATACCTGTATATACACCACGGTAGCATCATATACCTGTATATATACCACAGTAGCATCATATACCTGTATATATACCACAGTAGCATCATATACCTGTATATATACCACAGTAGCATCATATACCTGTATATATACCACAGTAGCATCATATACCTGTATATATACCACAGTAGCATCATATACCTGTATATATACCACAGTAGCATCATATACCTGTATATATACCACAGTAGCATCATATACCTGTATATACACCACGGTAGTATATCACATGACCAGGTCTCTACACATACAAATCATTTACAGGTGTGACACTGTTTCCCCCCCTGCTGTTGACCTTAAATCAATATGACTTAGTCCTTCATCTCTAGACAATCTATTAAAATGGCTTTTCAAAAAACCATGCACCTTAAACATCACCGGGAGGCCATACATACATAGCAGGGTCGTCCCAAATGGTACTCTATTCCCTATATAGTGCACTACCTTTGCCCAGGTCTGTAGGTAATACAGTGCCGTTTGGGACGCACCCTTTCAAGCTATAGCCACCAGCGGTGGCTATCTTTACCCTTGAGTAAAAAAATGGTCCTCCCTCAAATCAGAATGTATATCAATATTCTGTACAAATTATTCTACACGTCTTGCAGTAGCGTAGTCCATCTCGGTTTGCCCTTGTTAACCAAAGCACATGGAATTATCTGTGTAGGCTGGATCAGGGTTCACCCCATGTCTCTCTCTCCCTCCCTCTCTCTTTTTCTCTCTTTCCCTCCCTCCCTCCCTCTCTTTCAGCTATCTCTCTCTGGCATCTCTCTCTTTCTTTCTGGTCTCTCTCGCTTTCTTTCTGGTCTCTCTCTATCTCTCTCTGGTCTCTCTTTCTCTCTTTCTGGTCTCCCCCTCTCTGGTCTCTCTCTTTCTGGTTTCTCTCTCTCTCTCTCTCTCTCTCTCTCTCTCTCTCTCTCTCTCTCTCTTGCATATCTTTCTCTCTCTCCCTGGTCTCTCTCTCTCTTTCTGGTCTCCCTCTTTCTGGTCTCTCTCTTTCTGGTCTCTCTCTCTGCTATCTCTCTCTCTCTCTCTCTCTTTCTGGTCTCTCTCTGTCTGTCTTTCTCTGTTCTCTCTCTCTGGTATATCTTTCTGGTCTCTCTCTTTCTGGTCTCTCTGGTATCTCTTTCTGTCTCTCTGGTCTCTCTCTCTGGTCTCTCATTTTCTGGTCCCTCTCTCTCGGGTATCCTTTCTGTCTCTCTCTCTCTTTCTGATCTCTCTCTCTTGATGACACGAGATGTCATCCTGCAGTGAGCCAGCGTGGAACCTCAGTTTATTCCACATATCAGCTGAACAGGAGGCGGACAAACCTACACCCTGAGAAAATATTTGTTTGCTGCAACGGAAATCAGATATCATCCTGGCTTGTTTTCAAATCCCAGGCCAGTCTATGCCATGTGGGGGACTGATTTATGTGAGTGAGTTTGTCCATTTAATAGGTGGATAAACTCTCTAAACAACTCTGTGAATGTTGTGCAGTATGTCTCTCCTTCAGAGTCTATAGAGATCCATTGGAACAAGCTGGACAAACAGAACCGAATCAGGTGGTTCGCTTGAGGTAATATCTCTCATGATAGACTATAAACCCCAGCACGTCCATGACCTCACCTCTGGTTCTCACATAATACAAACCACCAACATATATTTATCTTTGACTTACAGTAGCTCAAGTAAAGCACAATGCATCCATTAGTATAACCACTAGTACACTTAATGTAGTAAAAGTCCATTAGTACATTCATGTAAGCCTACTCTCGTGTCTCTATAGTATATCTCCTAAAGCCAGAGCCTGTTTCAATAAAGTGTTCAGTCACACAGCCTCTACTCTGACTGGCAATTCCAATTATCTCAAGTAAAGAACACTACGCGGCCATTAGCTTGATCATTAGTACACAACCTACAGATGTTAGATCTTAACTTGATCACCCTGTTGCAGGAGAACTAGAACGTGTAGTGCATTTGATATTTTAAAAGGATTCTGAAGTTTGAAATTTCCACTTTGAAATTTCAGACTTTATTCTTTATCACAAAAATGTATCAACCCCTAAAAAAGCATCCATTCATTATAATCCACAATATAATGATTCAGATGTTCCTGTTGCTGCAGGATTCTTCTCCTGCTGTAGCAAACTGGCTCAAATGAAGATCCTACACCTGTGCTGTACTGTATGCTGTTAAGCCAGAGCTTAATGGAAACCGCTCCAACAGAGCACAGCCACATGGCCTGAGGGATCAGGACTTCAGTCAATTCCAAAACAAAGCAACATGATCACACACTGACTGACAGACTCGTACAGTAACTAGTGCCCAAATAGACCTGGCCAGACTACCTTCTAGTCACACCCAAGATGTCCCTGACCCAGCAGGCCCATCTCAACTCACTCTGTGTACGATGTCTCCCTCCTCTAGCTATCAGTGAGCAGTTAGTTTCAATGAAAGGAGAGGGAACAGAGGAAACACACAGACTTGACGCTCAGCGACTAGAGAGATAACGCCCATTTCATGGATACTAGCAAGCTTTGGCGAACAACAAAACTGCTGTCATGCATACTGTTTGAAGGATACACCCGTGAGGGGAGATCTGAATGACTCGATCTGTGATTATCTCAACAAGTGTGAGGCCAGAGTAATGAAACTACCCCCCAGTCACACCCAAGTGTCCCCCTGGCCCAGCCTGGCACTACTCACTCTGTTGGCTTGATGAGGGGGCTGCTCCCCAGCCGGAATGATGGCCGCTCCTCTGTCACTGCCCCCTTTCTCAGGAGAAACTTTTCTGTCAAATCAAAACCTGAAAGAAAAGAGACAACAGGACGAGAAGGGCTGGTTTAAACTCAGGAAGTCTGCTTCACTGACATAGATTCAGCCTCGTCCTGAGCTGGAATAAAAACACTTTCTATGGAGATGATCTGTGCTCAGCAAACTGGCACTAGGTGTTACAAGGTGTTGTTTTAAACTCCAGCAACATGGATTGAGTCTCGACTTTCTAGATTTACATCAAACTCCTGTCCAGTTTGATCCATTCCTATGGGACAATATAGTTAATTTATGCATAATTACTTCAAAGACAATAGATTTGACCATCAGTGCTCCCTAAAACAAATTGGTGCACGTCTGTTAGCGCAGGCTCAATTACAGAGTATTTCTGTTCTGTGTTACATAACCTGTGAACATATTCATGTTTTTCACGACACGTCTGAGACATGAACGTTATTACCCCCCTGGATCAGAGCCAAACAGATTTGTGTGTCCTAAATGGCACCATATTCTCAATATAGTGCACTACTTTTGACCAGAGCCCTATGAGACCTATGAGCCGTGTTCAAAATTAGTGCACTATGTTGGGAATAGGGTGCCATTTGGTATGTAACCATTGAGAGAGAGATGGATTTATTTCAATTGAGGAACTTGTACACCATAACACTGTAATTCTTACCGGTGAATTCTGGCTGTGGACCATTTAAACTGTAGGAAAACAGGTCCTTGTCTACTTTCAATGGAGGACATCTAGAGTTGTCTAGAAAACAGGGATAACATCATCAGCCATACAAGGTTCATATTCATGGAAGTAAAAATGAAGATGCAGACAGCAAACAAGTGCAGAATACCTTCTCAACACTTCAGTCATCAAAGACGAAAACGTTGAGATCTGATATCCGACAGCGAGATTGAGGACTTGGCACATAACCATTGGTTGATGTGCACAGCAGGACTGCAATATAGTAGTTAGCCTGTGACGTGACCAGTGTCTTTCCATGTGGAGGGGCACTTCAGTCACTCACCACATCAGTGGTTGTTAGTCATCACTACCACCCATTCATTAAGATGCATCCGCATCCCCAATGGTACCCTATTCCTTATATAGTGCACTAATTTTGACCAGTGCCCTATGGGGAACAGGGTGCCATTTGGGCCGCAACCTAACACAGCCCAGACAGGGATGTAGAAGTGTTGTTAATTAGAGGTGGTGAAAGAGACCTAACTATAACTGGGCTCAACTTTGACCCTTTTTCTATTGAGCCATGTTTCCTCTTGGAGACTGGGGCACGGCTACGGGGTCGTGTAGCAAAACGTTTCACAACATCGAGCAATGGAAAACACGAACGGGTGTTTCTTATTAGACAAGTTCAAATAATACCACTTCCCAGTTTGTCTTTTTGGGACGGTTTTCTTCAGTTTCGTGCCAACTGAACATGACCCAGACCGTATACTGTAGCTAAAACTGCAAACAAATGACTTGCCATGTTCCTGTCTGCCAAATCTGACCATGATCATCTACTGTGACAACACCAATGTTAGCCCAACGTTATTGGAAGGGCGTGCTAGTACCACTCAAAAGTCAACTCAAACAGGTAGCAACAACCTGTAATGTAGTTATCTTTTAGCTATATGTATTTCAAGGGATGTAAACAATACTGCCTGTTTCAGACAATATCTTGAGCACAGCCACATAGCCTAGCCTAGTGCGTGCTATGAAATATACATTCCAAAACTGTGTGTACCACATAGCTCCCAAAATGTCTTCCCACTGTAAACTAAGCCTAAGGAGAGTGTCTGTGAGATCAAAGTCATCTTGGTGTTGGTGACAGTGTCCTTACATGCCACAGGAGGTTGGTGGCTCATTGGTAGCCTAGCAGTTAGAGCATTGGGCCAGTAACTGAAAGTCACTAGTTGAAATACCCATGCCGACAAGGGGAAAAATATGCTGATGTGCCCTTGAGCAAGGCACTGATCCCTAATTTGCTCCAAGGGTGGCTTATTACTATGAGAGACCCTGTAAAACAACACATTTCACCGGACCTACCTGGTGTATGTTGTTTTATGACAATAAAACATGTTATTTTGTTATGGAATGGTATCTAACTCATCAATCACAGGGTTTCCATGTGTTTGGTACCATTCCATTCACTCCATTCCAGCCATTATTATGGTCCTCCCCTCAGCAGCCTCCTGTGTTAGATACATACCTATTCTTTCGTTCAATGCCATTCCAACAGTGCAGGGAATGGTTTGTGCGATCCAGAGGAAAGCTGCCCATTTTAACAAGCAACTCATGTCTTCTCTGATGCAAGAGAAAATACTCCTTCAAAACCTAAAATAAAACACAAGTTAGTTATTCAAATAGTACGCCTACATCTTACAGTAACATATGAATGAATTCCATACATTTGTTTTGAAATGAATTATATTAATGAAGTATGTGAAGTATTAGTAATCTATTACACAGAAAACTGTAAAATGAGATGCGCCTTTTCTACCACATAACGAAAAGTGTGTACTGCAAATGTAATGTGTGTCGTATCACAGTTGAAAATAACCAATGCTCCGCTGCAGACCTCAACTGAAGGCGTGAGAGCAAGGTGCGACAGGTCCACTGCAAGAGTTGCTGCGTTATTATGGCGCAATCATATCACCAGGAAAATAGGCTAAACAGAAGAGTCACGCTTTGTAGGCTATACCAAACTGAAACAAATAGAATGGGGTCGGCTATGTAGAACTAGTCTAAATTATGAATTTGAACCTGAACATAACTGTCCCGGGACAGTATGACACAGATCACGTTCATAGTGAGATGAGATCACGCGCATGATGCCAACTGACAAAATACAACTTCGATGGAGAGATGCCAAATTCCTCAAACGTGCCAATCTCACAATTCAAACCAGTGATAATGTCTGTCGGACATTGAAAAGCGCCACAGCTGCAACTCAGATTGTTTGGAACTAGCGGACCAGACATTCCATGGTAGTGTATTCCATTTATGCGGTATTCATATTTTCACATTTTCAAGGCTCCTCAATCATTAAATATACTTACCAAATTACGCGTAATTATGCATTCCGTTCACTGCAGCCTAATACGGTTATTGCGAGCATATGGACAAACTGCATGCTACACAAGTGTTACACACAGTATAGCCTATTTACACGAACATAACGGAATGTTCATACATCATTTCGAGTGACTGAAGCCGTCCCGTAAAGACAGACAAGTTCCAGAACATGAACTAAAGCTGTGCGCAAAACCACTAAAGTGCCAAACTACGACAAGGCTAGACGCACTAACCAAGGACCCCTACTTATAAGTTCGTATCGATACATGGCATTACAGAGGAGGATTTCAAGCAGCCATTATTATTCAACCTGTAAATTATGAATATCAAACCAAACCGGTCTACTTACAATTGGTGAGAAAGTTTCCTCCAGCATAAAAACGCATTAATCCATGAACGTTTATGAACGCATGTTTGGAAAAATAGTCGGTTGCTAATCCAAAGTACACTTGTAAAGAAATAAAAGTGAGAATGGGATCTCTTACTAGATCCTCGTGTCCTTATTAGTCGCACCGACTGACTGACCCTCCCACTTTCTCATTAGGCTACTGGAATGCATGGAGGACCCCAAGTCCGCCACCGGTGGAGGCATTACAATGGAAACGCTCCACAATTTGGAAGAGAAAACAATATTTATGAATGAGAAAATAATGTATTTAGCTATGAGATTATTGTTGTTTGACTGAGAACATCACATACTGTAGTACATCATTCATGTGAAAATAAACTGGTGCTCAAATTATGTAATGAGTAATTCAATTATTTTCATGATCTTTTCTGTTTTCTTCCATCCACACTGTGTTAAATTAGAATTGGGAACCAAACATTTCCTCTGCCAACAATAATGTTCATAATGTATGGATTAAATATTGATTTATTGATCGAGAACATGAACTGGTGATGAAATACAGTACTTTGCTAGCTATAACCTTCAACTCAATGTTGCCTGATAGTCAATATTATGGGTTTTCTTGGTGAGTTTGATCACCACCTTGAATTGTACCTATGCTTTGCTAGATAGTTCCATAGGAGTTGGGGTCTATTTTAGTCTCAGACTCAAATGCCACAACAGAATGTTTTGTAATCTCCTTGAGGATGGGGCTAAAGGGCTCATGTAGAGTATTACACCAAGTTAGAATGAACCCTATGGTGCTGAAGGGCTCGTGTAGAGTTTTACACCAAGTTAGAATGAAACCTATGGCGCTGAAGGGCTCATGTAGAGTTTTACACCAAGTTAGAATGAGCCCTATGGTGCTGAAGGGCTCATGTAGAGTTTTACACCAAGTTAGAATGAGCCCTATGGTGCTGAAGGGCTCATGTAGAGTTTTACACCAAGTTAGAATTAACTCTATGGTGCTTGAAATGTTTATCCAAAATCTTTTCACAAGGAACATAAGGAATAGTTATTTAAGATATATCTTTAATATATACTGAACACAAATATAAACGCAACATACAACAATACCAACGATTTTACTGAGTCACAGTTCATATAAGGAAATAATTCAATTGAAAAAAATTATTAGAGCCTAATCTGTGGATTTCACATAACTGGGCAGAGGCGCAGTCATGGGTGAGCCTGGGAGGGCACAGGCCCACCTACTGGGGAGCCGGGTTCACCTACTGGGGAGCCAGGTTCACCTACTGGGGAGCCGGGTTCACCTACTGGGGAGCCAGGTTCACCTACTGGGGAGCCGGGTTCACCTACTGGGGAGCCAGGTTCACCTACTGGGGAGCCAGGTTCACCTACTGGGGAGCCGGGTTCACCTACTGGGGAGCCGGGTTCACCCACTGGGGAGCCGGGTTCACCCACTGGGGAGCCGGGTTCACCCACTGGGGAGACGGGTTCACCCACTGGGGAGCCGGGTTCACCCACTGGGGAGCCGGGTTCACCCACTGGGGAGCCGGGTTCACCCACTGGGGAGACGGGTTCACCCACTGGGGAGCCGGGTTCACCCACTGGGGAGCCAGGTTCACCCACTGGGGAGCCAGGTTCACCCACTGGGGAGCCAGGTTCACCCATTGAGGAGCCAGGTTCACCCACTGGGGAGACAGGTTCACCCACTGGGGAGACAGGTTCACCCACTGGGGAGCCAGGTTCACCCACTGGGGAGCCAGGTTCACCCACTGAGGAGCCAGGTTCACCCACTGGGGAGCCGGGTTCACCCACTAGGGAGCCGGGTTCACCCACTGGTGAGCCGGGTTCACCCACTGGGGAGCCAGGTTCACCCACTGGGGAGCCAGGTTCACCCACTGGGGAGACAGGTTCACCCACTGGGGAGACAGGTTCACCCACTGGGGAGACAGGTTCACCCACTGGGGAGACAGGTTCACCCACTGGGGAGCCAGGCCCAGCCAATCAGAATGAGTTTTTCCCCACAAAAAGCCTTTATTACAGACAGAAATACTCCTCAGTTTCATTCTCTAAAATGAGGTTGGAGGCGGCCCATGGTAGAGAAATTAACATTCACTTATCTGGCAACAGCTCTGGTGGACATTCCTGAAGTCAGCACGCCAATTGCACACTCCCTCAAAACTTGAGATGTCTGTGGCATTGTGTTATGTGACAAAATTGTATATTTTAGAGTAGCCTTTTGTCTCCAGCACAAGGTGCACATGTGTAATGATTATGCTGTTTAATCTGCTTCTTGATATGCCACACATGTCAGTTGGATAGATTATCTTGGAAAAAGAGAAATGCTCACTAGCCAGAATGTAAACAAATGTGTGCACAAAAATTTGAGAGAAATAAGCTTTTTTTGCGTATGGAACATTTCTGGGATCTTTTATTTCAGCTCATGAAACATGGGAACAACACTTTACATGTTGTGTTTATATTTTTGTTCAGTGTAGTTTGAAAATAATAAGTAGGCCTATCTTTATTCTGAGATATTGTCAGAGCCCAAGGTGAAGTAGAGTTGAAGTGGAGGGCCAGCAGCATCACAGTGATAATGGACATCTAGCCTTGTTTGTAACTTCATGGTTTATTCACAACTGATCTAAGAATGAAGAAAAGCCTGTGATACCTTTTCATCTGCAGGCACCCCATTGACCCCATACAACTTCAACACATTCTGTAAAAGACATAACGAGTGGGTACAGAGATTATGCTAATTGCATGATAAATATATGATGGAAAGACTACATGGAATACCTGAAAACTACATTGTTAAATCTAAACTGATATTGTATTACTTCTTCCCAGTCTCCACCATAGCTATTGGTAAAGAAGATATTAAATATTCAAAGAGATATTCATATACACTATATATACAAAAGTACGTGGACACGCCATCAAATTAGTGGATTTGGCTATTTCAGCCACACCCGTTGCTGACAGATGTATTAAATGGAGAACATAGCCATGCAATCCCCATAGACAAACATTGGCAGTAGATTGGCCTTACTGAAGAGCTCAGTGACTTTCAACGTGGCACTGTCATAGGATGCCACTTTTCCAAAAAGTCAGTTCTTAAAATTTGCCCCAGTCAACTCTAAGTGCTGTTATTGTGAAGTGGAAACGTCTAGGAGCAACAACGGCTCAGCCGCGAAGTGGTAGGCCACACAAGCTCACGGAACAGGACCGCCAAGTGCTGAAATGCATAAATCATAAAAATCGTCCATCCTCGGATGCAACACTCATTACCAAGATCGAAACAAACCTCCTCTGGAAGCTGTTCATCGGGAGCTTCATGAAATGGGTTTCCATGGCCGAGCAGCCACACAAACCTAAGATCACCAATATGGAATGCCAAGCGTTGGATGGAGTGATGTAAAGCGCTCCGCCATTGGACTCTGGAGCAGTGGAAACGTGTTCTCTGGAGTGATTAATCACTCTTCACCATCTGGCAGTCCGACAGACAAATCTGGGTTTGGCAGATGCCAGGAAAACGCTACCTGCCCCAATGCTTAGTGCCAACTGTAAGGTTTGGTGAAGGAGGAATAATGGGGCTGTTTTTCATGGTTTGGGCCAGGCCCCTTAGTTCCAGTGAAGGGAAATGTTAACGGCGCAGCATACAATGACATTCTAGACAATTCTGTGTTTCTAACTTTGTGGCAACAGTTTGGTAAAGGCCCTTTCCTGTTTCAACATGACAATGCCCCTGTGCAGAAAGCGAGGTCCATACAGAAATGGTTTATTGAGATCGGTGTGGAAGAACTTGACTGGCCCGCACAGAGCCCTGACCTCAACCCTATCGAACACATTTGAGAGGAATTGGAACGCCGACTGCAAGCCAGGCCTAATCACTCAACATCAGTGCCTGACCTCACTAATGCTCTTGTGGCTGAATGGAAGCAAGTCCCCGCAGCAATGTTCCAACATCTAGTGGAAAGTCTTCCCAGAAGAGTGGAGGCTGTTATAGCAGCAAAGGGGGGGACCAACTCCATATTAATGCCCGTGATTTTGGAATGAGATGTTCGACAAGCAGGTGTCCACATACTTTTGGTCATGTAGTATGTACGTTTAAACAGTAATACATGGTCAGAGTAAAAATAGTTTCACGAACTTCGGCAACAGATAAAGAACTCCACCTCCACACAAATAAGTCATGCCATTGAAGTAAACACTAGTTACCTCCCTTACCTTCCTTGGTACCTCCCTTTATACCAGCAGCCATTTATGAAGTATTTATATGTTATTCTAGTCTGTTCTATTCTATTCTATTTTATTGTGTTCTATTCTGTTCTGTTCTATTCGGTTCTATTCAATTCTATTGTGTTCTATTCTGTTCTGTTCTATTCGGTTCTCTTCAATTCTATTTTGTTATATTCTGCACCTGTACATAGCCAATCTGTAAACAGACCATTCAACTACCTCATCCCCATACTGTATTTATTTATTTATCTTGCTCCTTTGCACCCCAGTATCTCTATTTTCACATTCATCTTCTGCACATCTCCCATTCCAGTGTTTAATTGCTATATTGTAATTACTTCACCGCCATTGCCTATTTATTCCCTTAACTCCCTTATCCTACATAATTTGTACTCACTGCATATATACTTTTTGTTTTCCTTTTTTCTACTGTAATATTGACTGTATGTTTGTTTATTCCATGTGTAACTCTGTGTTGTTGTATGCATAGAACTGCTATGCTTTATCTTGGCCAGTTTGCAGTTGCAAATGAGAACTTGTTCTCGACTAGCCTACCTGGTAAAATAAAGGTGGAAAAACATATATATACAAATCAGTCTTTTCTATTGTGTCCTATGCTATTCTGTTCTAGCTGATTTGTTAGTTCCTTACTTTCAGTAAGAAGTTTCTGTGTGTGTGTGTGTGTGTGTGTGTTGGGTTATTGCTGCTTCATGTTGAATTAGACAAACACTAATCCATTTTATCTGTGGACTCTGATACCTGACATGTCTTTAAAACAATCAGTAGGTGTGGATCTGGGACAGGACATCATCCAATCAGTAGGCATGGATCTGGGACAGGACATCATCCAATCAGTAGGCATGGATCTGGGACATCATCCAATCAGTAGGCAGGGATCTGGGACATCATCCAATCAGTAGGCATGGATCTGGGACATCATTCAGTCAGTAGGCATGGATCTGGGACATCGTCCAATCAGTAGGCATGGATCTGGGACAGGACATCATCCAATCAGTAGGCATGGATCTGGGACATCATCCAATCAGTAGGCAGGGATCTGGGACATCATCCAATCAGTAGGCATGGATCTGGGACATCATTCAGTCAGTAGGCATGGATCTGGGACATCGTCCAATCAGTAGGCATGGATCTGGGACAGGACATCATCCAATCAGTCGGCATGGATCTGGGACATCATCCAATCAGTAGGCATGGATCTGGGACAGGACATCATCCAATCAGTCGGCATGGATCTGGAACATCATCCAATCAGTAGGCATGGATCTGGAACATCATCCAATCAGTAGGCATGGATCTGGAACATCATCCAATCAGTAGGCATGGATCTGGGACATCATTCAGTCAGTAGGCATGGATCTGGGACATCGTCCAATCAGTAGGCATGGATCTGGAACATCATCCAATCAGTAGGCATGGATCTGGGACATCGTCCAATCAGTAGGCATGGATCTGGGACAGGACATCATCCAATCAGTCGGCATGGATCTGGGACATCATCCAATCAGTAGGCATGGATCTGGGACAGGACATCATCCAATCAGTTGGCATGGATCTGGGACATCATCCAATCAGTAGGCATGGATCTGGAACATCATCCAATCAGTAGGCATGGATCTGGAACATCATCCAATCAGTAGGCATGGATCTGGAACATCATCCAATCAGTAGGCATGGATCTGGGACATCATCCAATCAGTAGGCATGGATCCGGAACATCATCCAATCAGTAGGCATGGATCTGGAACATCATCCAATCAGTAGGCATGGATCTGGGACATCATCCAATCAGTAGGCAGGGATCTGGGACATCATCCAATCAGTAGACATGGATCTGGGACAGGACATCATCCGATCAGTATGCATGGATATGGGACATCATCCAATCAGTCGGCATGGATCTGGGACATCATCCAATCATTAGGCATGGATATGGGACATCATCCAATCAGTCAGCATGGATCTGGGACATCATCCAATCAGTAGGCATGGATCTGGGACATCATCCAATCAGTAGGCATGGATCTGGGACATCATCCAATCAGTAGGCAGGGATCTGGGACATCATCCAATCAGTAGGCATGGATATGGGACATCATCCAATCAGTAGGCAGGGATCTGGGACATCATCCAATCAGTAGGCATGGATATGGGACATGTGTATGATTAGCTTTATACTTCAAAGAGGCCTGAAAATAGGTGTTTTCTAAGCAAACACATTAGCATGGCTGCATTGTGTGGTGGTCCACCTGCCTATAAGCATTGGTGTACCGTACACTGTGCCTATATGAGCTCTCATTGTGCCTTTCAGGTTATTATTGCCTTGAGGCTAATGTTCAACACCTGCCTTTTAACTGGATATGAAATGCATAGGAACATCTTTATCTATGGATGATGTATTAAATCCTGTATTCTAAAAATATCATACAGTCTGCTTGTATACCCAGTAAAATGTTTAGTCACTCACATGGAAGCTCAACCTGTATTGCCCTGGGCCCTGCATGTGACAAAGCAAATGGTTTTAGTGATAAAATTATTTGGTAAAAAGCATACTTTGTCTCAGAAATGCAAATGCAGACATGAGTTATGTTGAGGTCACTGCTGCCTGCCATTGTGCATAGAGAAACAGGTAATGGCCTAACCTCAAAAATCCTAAACAAGATCAATTCATTTTACTGTTGGGGCAGAGTGCCCATACAGACATTTATTGAATAAAAGCTCAATATATAGAAACAAAGATAAAGTAAAGAAGAAACCCGATGCCAGAAATGTTTTGTTAGCTTAGAGTCCACTGGCTGCTTCTGTTGTCTGTTTCGATGCAGCCAACTTCAAATGAAGAACAGCGTCAGTGTGCTTAATCAATGCAGTAGAACACGACATTAAACTCAATGTGTGTGTGTGTGACAGGTTTCTGCAGTACAGTGGTTAATCAATTCCTTATTCCTGAACCTAACCTCTCATTTGGAACAATGGTCCTTACTTGAGGAGAATCCTGATAGGTTGATGTTTGTCCTCCAGGAGTCAGGGTAGCCTAGTGGTTAGAGTGTTGGACTAGTAACCGGAAGGTTGCAAGTTCAAATCCCCAACCTGACAAGATACAAATCTGTTGTTCTGCCCCTGAACAGGCAGTTAACCCACTGTTCCTAGGCTGTCATTGAAGATAAGAATTTGTTCTTAACTGACTTGCCTAGTCAGGCCTAGTCATAAAGGTAAAATGAACAACCAGGGTTGACATTGTCCTGTCAGGGCTGAGGGATGTCCTAAAATGAACACAGGAAGGGATATTCATAACTTTATGAATACCTCCATTTTAAAGGGATGTAATCACAAATTACATGTTTGTTTCCTTACCTTATATCAGTCTATGTTCTAGTCCAGGACAGAGGGCAATCCACTCATTGGGTTTCATTAACTTTTCTGTAATGGACACCTGTTAAGAAGAAAGTCATGATGTATCATGGAGAACCATTTAAATCTAATGAAAAACATGAGCTGGCGCACACCCAGAGAAAATAATTTTATGTAGAGGTGCTGACTAACAGTGAATAAACTAGAAAAATTTACAGTGCCTCGCTAAAGTATTCACCCCCTTGGCATTTTTCATATTTTGTTGCCTTGCAACCTGGAATTAAAATAGATTTTGGGAGGTTTGTACCATTTGATTTACACAACATGCCTACCACTTTGATGAATATTTTTTATTGTGAAACAAACAAGAAATGAGACAAAAAAACAACAGAAAAGTTGAGTGTGCATCTAGCCACTGGGATTTTTTGGCCATTCTTCAAGGCAAACTGCTCCAGCTCCTTCAAGCTGGATGGGTTACTGCTGGTGTACAGCAATCTTTAAGTCATACCACAGATTCTCAATTGTATTGAGGTCTGGGCTTTGACTAGGCCATTCCAAGACATTTAAATGTTTCCCCTTAAACCACTCAAGTGTTGCATTAGCAGTATGCTTAGGGTCATTGTCCTGCTGGAAGGTGAACCTCCGTCCCAGTCTCAAATCTCTGGAAGACAAACGGGTTTCCCTCAAGAATTTCCCTGGATTTAGCGCCCTCCATCATTCCTTAAATTCTGAACAGTTTCCCAGTCCCTGCCGATGAAAAACATCCCCACAGCATGATGCTGCCACCACCATGCTTCACTTTGGGGATTGTATTCTCAGGGTGACGAGAGGTGTTGGGCTTGTACCAGACATAGCGTTTTCCTTGATGGCCAAAAAGCTCAGTTTTAGTCTCATCTGGCCAGAGTACCTTCTTCCATATGTTTGGGGAGTCTACCACATGCCTTTTGGTGAACACCAAATGTGTTTGCACATTTTTTTCTTTAAACAATGCGTTTTAATGGCCATTCTTCCGTAAAGCCCAGCTCTGTGGAGTGTATGGCTTAAAGTGGTCCTATGAACAAATACTCCAATCTCCGCTGTGGAGCTTTGCAGCTCCTTCAGGGTTATATTTGGTCTCTTTGTTGCCTCTCTGATTAATGCCCTCCTTGCCTGGTCTGTGAGTTTTGGTGGTCGGCCCTCTTTTGGCAGGTTTGTTGTGGTGCCGTATTCTTTCAATTTTTTATAATGGACTTAATGGTGCTCTATGGGATGTTAAAAGTTTCTGATATTTTTTTTATAGCCCAACCCTGATCTGTACTTCTCCACAACTTTGTCCCTAACCTGTTTGGCACACTCCGTGGTCTTCATGGTGTCACTTGCTTGGTGGTGCCTCTTGCTTAGTGGTGTTGCAGACTCAGAACAGGTGTATATATACTGAGATCATGTGACAGATCATGTGCCACTTAGATTGCACACAGGTGGACTTTATTTATCTAATTATGTGACTTCTGAAGGTAATTGGTTGCACCAGATCTTATCTAGGGGCTTCATAGCAAAGGGGGTGAAAACATATGCATTTCATTTCACTTCACCAATTTGGACTATTTTGTGTATGTCCATTACATGAAATCCAAATAAAAATCAATTTAAATTACAGGTTGTAATGCAACAAAATAGGAAAAACGCCAAGCAGGGTGAATACTTTTGCAAGGCCCTGTAATGGGTAAATCACCAACGTTTCGGTGTCACTGTGCCTTCTTCAGGGTGACAATTTAAATCTAACACAGAAAATGTCTGTGGGAAAATGTCTGTCTATCACTTACAGCTTTGAATCAAATCAGTGCTCTAACGTTGTAACCTCATCTAGCATTTGACCCCTAGTGTAGCTAGCAACCGACACTCATTTAGTTTAATGTGTCAGAAGTCATTATCAGATCTTGTATCTCTCCATCATGATCGTTTTCCCACGAAGCACTGGGGGTGGCTGATCTCTATAGAAACTGTTGGAACGATGTTCAAGATGGCTTTCAGTTAGGTAAGATGATACAAAGAGCAAAGCACTGCGTGACTGACATTAAAAACAACATGTGTCTCTGTGCTGTTCATCTGTCTTCCCAAGAACTAATGGTACTGAGCCGGAAAGGACCGCAGGGCAGGAGCCTGTCTCCTGTTTCTGTAGCATTAGGCAGCTTGGACAAGACACTAATAATAACACAGGTGAAAAACCCTGTCAATAAACCGATACGACTGCTAAAAGATTGGAAGTAATTTAGGCAGAGCGTGTTGTGAATCACTGATTGTATGACTCACTCTTAACTCTCATTGAACCTGATTCTGAATGAAACGGTCTCCAAAAGGGTTCATATTTCATATGACAGTTAGCAGTTACATTCACCTCAATGAACTGTACATGTTTTGTCTGGATTAGACATCCTATGACAATTAACAACGTCTTATTTTCCTGGAACTTTCCAGCTGGGATGCAGCCATGCAGCAGAGTCCAAATTCAACAAGCTCATCAAATATGAAATGTATGAAGAAAAGTGGGCTGTGCATTATTCAAGAGGGCCACCACATGCCGTCTCCAATTTCACATCTATTTCACTTGTCCTCTCCATTTTCACTGCTTGTTTACCAATTCCATTCAGGTCTATACTCTTAGAAAAGAGGGTTCCAAAATGGTTATTTGGCTGTCTCCATATTAGATCCCTTTTTGGTTCCAGGTAGAACTATTTTGGGTCCCATGTAGAACCCTATGTGAAAAGTGTTTTACATGAAATCGAGAAGGGTTCTACCTGGAACCAAAAAGGGTTCTTCAAAGGTCTCTCCTATGGGGAGAAACAAATGACCATTTTAGGTTCTAGATAGCCGACACTCACAGGAAGACAGGTGCTAAAACATAAATGGTATAGTAAAGTCAAATGTAATTGGATAATTGTATTCCTTTTCAGTAAAATAAATAAACAGGTACCACAGCTGTTCTGTAACCCAGCAGTGAAGGGCTCCGTCTCAATCATCTCTCCTTCCTCACAAGTGTGCACATGTTCACTACTTCCCAACAAATCTAAAAGCATTGGATTAGTGGAGACATGGGTGAGCATGAGTTTCCACCATATTTCATATACCACCAGTAATTTCCTTTCAAGCCAGCGAAGGGTAGATAATAAGTGCAGCTTTAGGAGTAAGAAGAGATCATTTGCCATGCAACTGTTACTTTAAATGTCCACCTGCTTCTTTCACAGACTGCAAAGTTTAGAAAGTAACTAACGAACATCAATAATGTTGTACATTTCCATTGACATGCAGCAGACATCCCCATTCAGTCACTCTCATCCTTTTAATTACTTTTCTCCGTTTCTCCGTACGTGCCAAGTCTGGGCTTACAATACGAATAAAAACGAATGCAATTTGATTTAATGAGCATAATTACTTATGTGAAAAGTGTAAGTTGATATAATTTCTCGAGGAGATAATGTAAAAGAGGAGAGCTGACATTTGAGTGTCGTCTTAGCAGCATGGAGGATATGACCGGAATCATTAACTGTCCTTTAGCAGGAGTGATCTCAGACTTTTATCAATCTGAATTATCACACAACTGAAGGCAATATACAACTTCTCTGATAGAAAATGCCTGTGTGGCATCGATATTACTCAAACATTTATTCTAGTGTCCAAAAAAGGGAGTGTAAATAGTATAATGTTAGTTATAAAGTCAGTCTCGTTCAAAACTGAGTTGTGTAAGTGAGTTCGTCATGACTTGAGGGTTGGGTTTTTGATTTCGACAATGCTCACTTGATTACTAGCATAGGATACACAGTTGCGATCTATCCAATCTTACGCAGAACACACAGACAGTGAGATAAACCCACCCAACACAGCAGCGGATCAAGCTGTTTTTTACACAAGACAACATACCACACATTGTTTAACTTGAGAAATAGTGCACCAAACACCTTAGCTACTGTACCTATACAACTAAAACTTCCTCAGCAAAAACTTCAAAAGTAATTACAGATTTCTTGTGTTATCTTAAATTCATTCTGACTACTTTGAGGAAGTGACACTGGCTTTGTTCCTGTGGTGTCTCATGGGGGACACACATCAATAACTGCCACATCAAACCATAACCCCAAAGACTGAAATCAAATGTTTCTTAATGAGCAAGAGAGAAACATGCGGAGTCGGTACATTCAGTCCAATGATGTTTCCTGTATAATCCCTGAATTGCTGATGCTATATATTAGCCAATGAGAGGCTTTGAAACCACCAGCCATATTAGAACTCGATAAGCAGTCCTCTATAAGAATTAATGGAATTCTACAGTATTTCAATTAAATGTTTCAAGAACAAAATTACATGTATTTAAGTATTGTTCTGTTGTAGTGGGGGGGACATTTAAAAAAAATGTTTAGCTCCCATAATTTAATTCAAAAGCATGTTTTAAAGCTTCTGTAAATAGAATAAACGTGTCAAAAACAAAGGTAGACATTAATAAATGCATCTTTATAGATTCCAATATTTTTTTAGAATGGTGGCAGAGTGCCAAGGTGGAGGCACGGTGGCTTCAAATAGGCCATGGGATTCTCTAGAAACAGGCACTTCAATACAGCTACGACCGGAAGTTACTTTGCGTAGCAGATTAGGAAAACATTTTCGCTGACTCTAACCCTTTTCCAAACCTTAACCTAATTCTCCTCACCTGCTATAAAAAAAAACACTTCTGGTCATAGCTGTATGGAAGTGGCATGTTTTTGAAGGGATACTACAACATTTTTCAACATCATATGAATCTCCAGCACCACCCCAACATCAACATATGTTAAAATGGCATGTTTCTATGATTTGTAGTAAACAAGATAGAGGAAGATAAGTGTTTCCAATGACATCATCGGTGTGAACCATGTAATTTTGACTAGTTGTGAGAAGGCATGGCCTACTAATTGCCTACTAATTGGTTGATGATATCATTGGAAACATATCTTTATTAGTACAAACAATAGAAATGCGCCATTTTCACATATGTTGATGTTGAAGTGGTGCTGGAGAGGGCCTTAGGCCATAAATTTAGAAAGACATCGCCTCATTGTATCTGTCCCATTATGGCGTCTGTGAGAGCATGGGCAGCGCCATTGAAGTATTCAATTTTCTTCTTCTAGTACCTCAATGAGTTGGCAAACAAACTGAAAGGGTGCACATTGCCACCTAGAGTGTGTTGTTTGAACAGTTATAAAGCCAAGGTTAGCGATACCCTATCATCTACAGATTCACTGCCATCTACAGATTCACTGCCATCTATAGATTCACTGCCATCTACAGATTCACTGCCATCTACAGATTCACTGCCATCTATAGATTCACTGCCATCTATAGATTCACTGCCATCTACAGATTCACTGCCATCTATAGATTCACTGCCATCTACAGATTCACTGCCATCTACAGATTCACTGCCATCTACAGATTCACTGCCATCTATAGATTCACTGCCATCACAATGGAGGTATCACAATGGAGGTATCACAATGGAGGTATCACAATGGAGGAATCACAATGGAGGAATCACAATGGAGGTCTCACAATGGAGGAATCACAATGGAGGTATCACAATGGAGGTATCACAATGGAGGTATCACAATGGAGGTATCACAATGGAGGAATCACAATGGAGGTATCACAATGGAGGTATCACAATGGAGGTATCACAATGGAGGTATCACAATGGAGGTATCACAATGGAGGTATCACAGTGGAGGTTTCACAATGGAGGTATCACAATGGAGGTATCACAATGGAGGTATCACAGTGGAGGTTTCACAATGGAGGAATCACAATGGAGGTATCACAATGGAGGTATCACAATGGAGTTATCACAATGGAGGTATCACAATGGAGGTATCACAATGGAGGTATCACAATGGAGGAATCACAATGGAGGTATCACAATGGAGGAATCACAATGGAGGTATCACAATGGAGGAATCACAATGGAGCCATCTACAGTATCACAATGGAGGTATCACAATGGAGGTATCACAGTGGAGGTTTCACAATGGAGGTATCACAATGGAGGTATCACAATGGAGGTATCACAATGGAGGAATCACAATGGAGGTATCACAATGGAGGTATCACAATGGAGGTATCACAGTGGAGGTTTCACAATGGAGGTATCACAATGGAGGTATCACAATGGAGGTATCACAATGGAGGTATCACAATGGAGGTATCACAGTGGAGGTTTCACAATGGAGGTATCACAATGGAGGTATCACAATGGAGGTTTCACAATGGAGGTATCACAATGGAGGTATCACAATGGAGGTATCACAATGGAGGTATCACAATGGAGGTATCACAATGGAGGTTTCACAATGGAGGTATCACAATGGAGGTTTCACAATGGAGGTATCACAATGGAGGTATCACAATGGAGGTATCACAGTGGAGGTTTCACAATGGAGGTATCACAATGGAGGTATCACAATGGAGGTATCACAATGGAGATATCACAATGGAGGTATCACAATGGAGGTATCACAATGGAGTTATCACAATGGAGGTATCACAATGGAGGTATCACAATGGAGGTATCACAGCTGACTTAGGAAACAATGTGAGCCTTTTCAAGTACGCGGATGACATGGCTCTGGTAGGGCTCTTTTTAAAAGATGCTACAAAGATGTTACATCAGATGTGGACAGCTATTGTAAACAGACCAACAACCTTCAAGAATGGGTCTGGTCAAGTGCCTTCCACATCAATGTGGAAAAGACAAAGGATCTGATCACCAATTGAAACAACTTACCAGTGTCCCAATCACGCTCTCTGAACGACCAACCAGTGGAGGTGGTTGAGTGTTTCAAATACCTAGGGACACAAATTGCTAACAACCTGAGTTTTACAGAGAATTCAGACTGTATTTCTTTTTAAAGCAAGCCAGTACCTGTTTTTAATTAGGAAAATGAAGGGGTTTGGGGTCAGCCAGGATGTTCTGGAGAGGGTGTACAGCAGCTTGGTGGAGAGCATCCTCAAGTTCAATATGACAGTCTGGTATGGTAATCTGAGCGTGAGGAGCAAAACCAAGCTGACAAGAATAGTAAACACAGCCAGCAAAGTAATTGGTCGACCACAGGCACATCTGAGCAGTCTGTTCCACAGGACAAACAAAAAGGCACTGGTTGTTACACCCTCAGGTTGAGAAGCTTCAGAATGCCCATGGCCAAGAAGAATGTGTTCAAACAGGAATGTGTTCCTTGTGCTGTTGGACTACTAAATGCCAAGTACATTGTATCTGTACATGTACTGATCTATCTAGTGCAGTTGGGACAGTGATCGGTTGTGAGTGAATGTATTAATGTCCTCTATGTTGTTAGTGTTTGCAACATGATGGACTGACTGTTAAATGTGTCTGATGTGAGAATGTCTGTGTATGTGATACTTTTAATGGAAGGTGATTCCAAAGAAACATGTCCATCCTGGATGGACAATTCAAACATTTTTATATCTCATTAACTATGTTATCCCTAGTCCTATACATTTTTCTATTCTATTCTATGTGCATATTATTAACTATGTTATCCCTCGTCCTAATTCAAACATGTATATCTCATTAACTATGTTATCCCTAGTCCTAATTCAAACATGTATATCTCATTAACTATGTTATCCCTAGTCCTAATTCAAACATGTATATCTCATTAACTATGTTATCCCTCGTCCTAATTCAAACACTGTGTATTATTAACTATGTTATCCCTCGTCCTAATTCAAACATGTATATCTCATTAACTATGTTATCCCTCTCAATTAACTATTATTAACTATGTTATCCCTAGTCCTAATTCAAACATGTATATCTCATTAACTATGTTATCCCTAGTCCTAATTCAAACATGTATATCTCATTAACTATGTTATCCCTAGTCCTAATTCAAACATGTATATCTCATTAACTATGTTATCCCTAGTCCTAATTCAAACACTGTGTATTATTAACTATGTTATCCCTAGTCCTAATTCAAACATGTATATCTCATTAACTATGTTATCCCTAGTCCTAATTCAAACATGTATATCTCATTAACTATGTTATCCCTAGTCATCATTCAAACATGTATATCTCATTAACTATGTTATCCCTAGTCCTAATTCAAAAATGTATATCTCATTAACTATGTTATCCCTAGTCCTAATTCAAACATGTATATCTCATTAACTATGTTATCCCTAGTCCTAATTCAAAACATGTACATCTCATTAACTATGTTATCCCTAGTCCTAATTCAAACATGTATATTTCATTAACTATGTTATCCCTAATCCTAATTCAAACATGTATATCTCATTAACTATGTTATCCCTAGTCCTAATTCAAACATGTATATATTATTAACTATGTTATCCCTAGTCCTAATTCAAACATGTATATCTCATTAACTATGTTATCCCTAGTCCTAATTCAAACATGTATATATTGTAATGACCTGACTAGATCATAAATGAACAATTGTCCAGACAGAGGCTTGAGTTTGCGAATTGACGGTTTATTAAACCAACTTTACACAGGCTACTGTTTGGGCCGTAGCACACGCCAAATAGATGACAGATAACCCACAAGCCAATCGTGACCTTCTCTTGTGAAGCCCAGACGTAAGAGAGAGAGAACAAAGGCTGAACCTGGTCTTAACTTCCAATGCTCCACCCCCCTCCACGCCACTCCGCCAACCACCAGGATGCCCGGCATCAGAACATTCCAGGCATTCCCGTGATTGGCAGATAGCAGGTTGATTGACATGTCGGACCCCGCGAACACCGGGTACTGGTCAGTACAACACAACCACCTCCTAGCCTAGCACATAACACACAGCTGTCTGTGCGGGTCGCTACACAGCCCCCCCACCACAAAGTCCCTCGTCCCTGAGGGAACAAACAAAGTCTCTGAAGCGACCCGGAGGTCTCCTTTGCCTGCGTGGCCGTGATGGTCGCAGAGTGCCCCTCTGGGAACCAGGGGATGAAGGCAGGGATATGGGGGACAAGGAAGCGGGAACGGGTAATACAGTCCGTGGCTCTGGGGAACCACGCGGTGACACAGGGGGGGAGACAGGGGGAGTGGGCTGTCTGGAGCCTTGTCTACGGCACCTGAGGGTGGGTGCCTGGAGAATGTCATTGCCAGAGAGGGGAATTGTGGGGGTTCCTGGGGTTTGGGGAGAAGAGGCCCCTCTGTATGGGGCTAACCTGTCCCGGTGCAGTGCCACCTTTCTCCCCCTGGGAGGAAGCTGCACCCAGTACACAACCTCCCCTACCCTCTCCAGGACACTGCAGGGTCCCACCCAGTGACTGTCCAACTTGGGGCATCTGCCTTTTTTTCCTTAGGGGCTGTAGACCCAGACCAGCTCCCCAGCCACAAAGTGCCTTCCCGGGTGTGCACGTCATAGTTCCTTTTCTGCCTCACACCTGCATTCACCAGCTGCTCTCTGGCGAAGGTGTGGGCTGTCTCCAGGCGGTCCTGGAGTCTCCGGGCATACTCCGGCCCCGGAGGAACATGAGGGCTATCCAGGGGCCGACCAAACGCCATCTCCGCAGGGTGCGGATCTCTCCCCAGCATGAGGAGGGCAGGCGTGCAGGAGGTGGAGTCTTGGACAGCAGAGCGGCATGCCATGAGGACCATAGGCAGGTGCTTGTCCCAGTCACGCTGGTGTTTGGAAGAGACGATGGCCAGCTGCTGTCCAAGCGTTTTGTTGAAGCGCTCCACAAGGCCATCACTTTGAGGATGGAGAGGAGTAGTGCGGGTCTTGTGCATACCCAGCCTCTCACACATGGTGGCGAACACACGGGACTCAAAGTTTCTGCCTTGGTCGCTGTGGATGGACTCTGCAGCTCCAAACCTGCTGAACATCCCCGCTGTCAGGGCGTCGACGATGGTCTCTGCCTCCTGGTCAGGCAGAGCATAGGCCTCGGGCCATTTTGTGAAATAGTCCATGGCCGTGAGCACCCAGCGGTTTCCACTGTCTGTGGTGGGGAATGGCCCAACTACATCCACTCCCACCCTCTCCATGGGAGCCCCCACTGGGAACTGTTGGAGCTGAGCATGAGAGCGGCCTGGGGGCCCTTTCTCGCTGTGCAGTTGTCACAGCGGCGACAAAAGTCCTCCACATCCCTCTTGTGCTGCCCCCAGTAGAAGCCCTGACGGAGACGGCGCAGTGTTTTGTGACCCCAAAGTGTCCAGTCCCCACCCCCCATGAGTACTCTGGAGCACAGCCTCCCGCAATGCTTTTGGGACCACCACCTGCCACCTCTCCTCTCCCGTAGCTGACTCCTTCCATGCCCGCTGTAGCACGCCGTCAGCCAGCCGCAGTCTCTCAAACTTCGACCACAACCCTTTGGTCGCGAGTGAGAGCGCTGTCACCTCTTCCCATGGTGGCCTCACCTGCGCCTCTACCCACTGTAGCACTGGCTGTAGGTCTGTGTCCCGTCCCTGCTGCTGCCGCCATTCAGCCACGTCGACAGTCTGCAGCTCACAGCAGACAGGCCCGCTCGCCCGACACACTGTGGCACAGACACCCTCCTCTGCCCGCAGCTCTCTCTCCCGTCCCTCTCTCCGTTCACAGTGGCGGCAGCCGTCTGCAGTACAGGGCCGACGGGACATGGCGTCTGCGTTGGAGTGGCGTGCCCCTGCCCTGTGCACCACCGTGAAGTCATACGGCTGAAGCTCCTCCAACCAGCGTGCCACCTGCCCCTCTGGCTCTCTGAAAGACATGAGCCACTGGAGAGCAGAGTGGTCAGTCCTTACAGTAAAGGGCAGACCACCCAGGTAGTACTTGAAGTGTTTGACGGAAGCCACAACAGCCAAGAGCTCCCGCCGGGTGACACAGTAGCGGCGCTCATGTTTGTCAAATGTTTTGCTGAAGTACGCCACCACTCTCTCCCCCTCTGGCCCCACCTGGGCCAGCACCCCACCCATGCCCACATTGCTCGCGTCTGTGTCCAGGATAAAGGGCAAGGTGAGGTCAGGGGGCGAGCACGGGGCCTCGATCAGTGCACGTTTGAGGGTGTTGAACGCCTCCTCACACTCCACTGTCCAAGTGAAAGCCTTGTCCTTCGGCAGCAGGCGGTTCAGTGGAGCAGCAACGCTTGAGAAGCCCCGTACAAACCTCCTGTAGTACGAGGCCAGGCCCAGGAAGCTCTTCAGCTGACGCTGGTCGGTGGGGGTGGGCCAGTCTCTGACAGCCCCTACCTTGTCCTCCATGGTGCTGATCCCCTCCTTCCCCACTCGGTGGCCCAAGAAGGACACCTCTCTCCTCATGAAGTGGCACTTCTCGGGGTGGAGCTTCAGACCTGCGGCAGCCACCCTCTCCAGCACACGCCGTAGCGCCCCCAGGGCTGACTGGAATGAGCTGCCATGGGCCAGGATGTCATCGAGGTATACCAGACACTGCTGTCGGGGGATGCCATCCAGCACCCTGTCCATCAAACGCTCAAAAGTAGCTGGAGCGTTGCACAGGCCAAAGCACAGGACCTTGAACTGCCAGTGTCCTCTGTTAGTGGAGAACGCAGTTTTGGCTCTGGCCTCTGGGGAGAGGGGCACCTGCCAGTAGCCGCTGCGGAGGTCTAGTGAGGAGAACCAGGAGGACCCCTAACCAGGTCCAGCGACTCATCGATACGTGGTATGGGGTATGAGTCCTTCCTGGTTACCTCATTCAGCCGCCTGTAGTCCGCACAGAACCTCAGCTTGCCCCCCTTCTTCGGAACCATGACGACTGGCGCCGCCCAGGGGCTGTCTGAGGGCTCAATGAAGTCTGCCCGCTGCATCTCCAACACAGCCTTGTCTGCCGCCTCCTGGCGTGCCAGCGGGATACGGCGGGGACGCATCTTGATGGGTCGAGCATCACCTGTGTCGATCTCATGCTGCACCAGATGGGTCTGACCCACCTCTTCCTCACTCAACGCAAAGCTGTCTCTGAATTCAAACAGCAACTGCCACAACCGTTCCTGTTGCTCGGGGTCAAGACCAACACAGTTCCTCCCCATATCTCCCTCACTGCAGACAGTGTCCTCTCCTCTCCCATCTGGGGTAGCTGGGCTGGGGGTGCGGCCCGGGCTCACAGAGGGCTGTGTCATGGAGGTAGCTGGGGAATGTAACACACCGCCGTAGGTGACAGGGGGACTGGGGAAAAGTCACACACAGCTGTGGGGGAGGGGGCGCAGCCATGAGTCTCTGCTGCTTTAACTGTTGGAGTAAAGGGTTTGTTGGGTTGAGTGAATGTGACATTAGGGGGGGCCATGGTGACTTCCGTCCCTCCCTGGAAGCTCAGTGTGCCCCTATTTAGGTCTAACTGGCAGCCTGTGTTCCTAAGAAAGTCCAACCCCAGGATACAAGGGTCCTGCACAGCCGCCACCCACACAGGATGACGCACAGTCCTGCCCCTACTGTCAGAGTCATTATTCCCTTCCCTTTCATGGGTGCCAGCTCACCTGTGACTGTGCGGAGCTGCACAGTTGTAGGCTCACACTGAGTCCAACCTGGCACAATATCTGGCCTCACCAGGGTTACTGTGGACCCAGTGTCCACCAGGGCGGAGCAGGGCACCCCCTCCACAGTGACAGGGACATGACAAAAGTCCCCAACACAGGTCCGGCCCACCACAACAACAGGCTCCATCCGCTTGCCCTCGTCTGCTTCTGGGGAAGTGGAGCCTTGCTTCCCCGTCTGTGCCGGTGGGCTCCTCCTGAAGATGATGGTGGTTGGGATAGAAAGCCAGGGGTCCGCACTACCCGGTCTATGCGGACCCCGAGCCGTTTCCCTGAGCTCTGGGGGCCATGGGGCAATCTCGGCGCAGATGGCCTGGCTGGCCACAACCCCAGCAGACCCTGGGACCAGGGCTTGTGTTTCGTGCCGCCTGTAGCGACACAGCCCGAATGAGTTCTGTCATTTCGGCCACCCAAGCAGGCTTTTCCGGTTCCGGGCTGCTCTGCCCCCCAGCTCGCACAGAGGGTGTGTCTCCCTGCACCCCCACCAGAGCCCCAGCTGAAGCCCCAGCCCACACCAGCTCCCTCTCCAAAGCCATCTCCAAGGCTGTCTGCAATGACTCAGGATGAGCCAGCTGGGTCTGTATGCGCAGCTCCGTAGGGGAGAGCGCCTGTATGAACTGGTCCCGTGCTAGCTCGCTCTGCACGGAGGGGGGCATGTGAGCATATGCCCACCGAGAGAGGCTCTCAATGTCATTAGCTAGCACCCGTAGAGGCTCTCCAGGCTGCCTGCGTCTATTACTCAGTTCGGAGCGCAGTAGCCCGGGCTGTACACACTGTCCATAGCGCCTCCTCAGTGCTCCCACTAGAGCACCATAATCATGCCTGTCCTCGGGGCTAATCAATATCAAACAGGCCAGAGCTTAATCCGTGAGGCATAAAGCCAACTGCAGTGCCCTTTCTTCATCCGACCACCCCCTAAAATGAGCTAACAGTTCAAACTGAGCATGAAAAGCTTCCCAATCCGCCTTACCGGAATACTTCGGGGTCTTAACAGATACGGACGCAGCCGGGAACTGGGCGCCGCCATGTTTGTTTACATCCTGAGCCCCAGATTCCTCGTCACGCCGCGTCGACGTCACCACTTCGGTCCGCCCACCAGAATCCGCGCGAAATACACTCGACGAAGCACTCATGCCCGCTTCAGCCGCCATCACTCTAACGTCCTCCCTCAAGCGGCCTCTGCGCTCCGACGCCCTGGCGATCTCCTCAGACAGAACCCCCGACGTCCATTCACACGCACCTCCTTGGCCATAATCGTCCCCTACCTCCACCTTCACTTTCGGATTCCCTCGAAGCATTTTCAATCCCCGTTCTCACCTACGGTAGCTAGCCACATAAGTCAGCTAGCTAGCTGGCTAACTTGTATCAACGTTTTTACTTCTGACACCAATGTAATGACCTGACTAGATCATAAATGAACAATTGTCCAGACAGAGGCTTGAGTTTGCGAATTGACGGTTTATTAAACCAACTTTACACAGGCTACTGTTTGGGCCGTAGCACACGCCAAATAGATGACAGATAACCCACAAGCCAATCGTGACCTTCTCTTGTGAAGCCCAGACGTAAGAGAGAGAGAACAAAGGCTGAACCTGGTCTTAACTTCCAATGCTCCACCCCCCTCCACGCCACTCCGCCAACCACCAGGATGCCCGGCATCAGAACATTCCAGGCATTCCCGTGATTGGCAGATAGCAGGTTGATTGACATGTCGGACCCCGCGAACACCGGGTACTGGTCAGTACAACACAACCACCTCCTAGCCTAGCACATAACACACAGCTGTCTGTGCGGGTCGCTACAATATTATTAACTATGTTATCCCTCGTCCTAATTCAAACATGTATATATTATTAACTATGTTATCCCTAGTCCTAATTCAAACATGTATATATTGTGTTACTTCCGGGTTGGAGCGAGCGGTCGCATCTGCACTTCGGTCCGCAGGTAGTATAACTTTTCATTACATTTCATTACATTTCATTATAGTACAACGGTTTGATTCGTTTAATCTTAGCAATTTCTTCTTAGCTAGCTACATAGCCGTCATTGTATCAAAGATAATTGCGTAATTATCTTATTTCGTCGTCCTAAGGTAGTCTACACTGCTATCTGCCCAGCAGCTAGCCAGCTAGCAAACGTCCACCGTCTACCGAATAGCAGCACTGTAGTAACTATCACACTCAACTGAACGACTGAACGACTTGATTAGTGTAGTGTTAGCTAGCTACATAGTTGTCTTTGCTGTCGTCGCATCCAAGATAATCGTGTAGTTTAGAGTGTGTAGTTTTAGAGTGATTATCTTAATTTACCGAGGTTAGCTAGCCAGCTATTTGTCGTCCTTAACGTAGGAGACACTGCTAGCTAGCCAACAGCTAGCCAACGTCTACCGAATAGAACTTCCGCACTCAACAACCCGGTCGCATTCCGCTTCGCTCCACAGGTAGTATCACATTTTCATTTCATTTCATTACAGTACAACGGTTTGATTTGTTTGATCGTAGCTAGCTACATAGCCGTCTTTGTATCAAAGATAATTGTGTAGTCTAGAGCGATTTTCTAGGTTAGCTAGCCAGCTATTGTCGTTCTTTTAACGCAACGTAACGTAATCAACACTGCTAGCTAGCCAGCTAGCCCCCGAATAGCAGCACTGTAGAAACTTTTATACTCAACGGAACGACTTGATTAGTGTAGTGTCAACAACGCAGCCACTGCCAGCTAGCCTACAAAGTCAACAACGCAGCCACTGCCAGCTAGCCTACTTCAGCAGTACTGTATCATTTTAATCATTTTAGTCAATAAGATTCTTGCTACGTAAGCTTAACTTTCTGAACATTCGAGACGTGTAGTCCACTTGTCATTCCAATCTCCTTTGCATTAGCGTAGCCTCTTCTGTAGCCTGTCAACTATATGTCTGTCTATCCATTACATTACATTTACATTTAAGTCATTTAGCAGACGCTCTTATCCAGAGCGACTTACAAATTGGTGCATTCACCTTATGACATCCAGTGGAACAGTAGTGCATCTAAATCTTTTAAGGGGGGGGGAGGGATTACTTTATCCCTGTTCTCTCCTCTCTGCACAGACCATACAAACGCTCCACACCGCGTGGCCGCGGCCACCCTAATCTGGTGGTCCCAGCGCGCACGACCCACGTGGAGTTCCAGGTCTCCGGTAGCCTCTGGAACTGCCGATCTGCGGCCAACAAGGCAGAGTTCATCTCAGCCTATGCCTCCCTCCAGTCCCTCGACTTCTTGGCACTGACGGAAACATGGATCACCACAGATAACACTGCTACTCCTACTGCTCTCTCTTCGTCCGCCCACGTGTTCTCGCACACCCCGAGAGCTTCTGGTCAGCGGGGTGGTGGCACCGGGATCCTCATCTCTCCCAAGTGGTCATTCTCTCTTTCTCCCTTACCCATCTGTCTATCGCCTCCTTTGAATTCCATGCTGTCACAGTTACCAGCCCTTTCAAGCTTAACATCCTTATCATTTATCGCCCTCCAGGTTCCCTCGGAGAGTTCATCAATGAGCTTGATGCCTTGATAAGCTCCTTTCCTGAGGACGGCTCACCTCTCACAGTTCTGGGCGACTTTAACCTCCCCACGTCTACCTTTGACTCATTCCTCTCTGCCTCCTTCTTTCCACTCCTCTCCTCTTTTGACCTCACCCTCTCACCTTCCCCCTACTCACAAGGCAGGCAATACGCTCGACCTCATCTTTACTAGATGCTGTTCTTCCACTAACCTCACTGCAACTCCCCTCCAAGTCTCCGACCACTACCTTGTATCCTTTTCCCTCTCGCTCTCATCCAACACTTCCCACACTGCCCCTACTCGGATGGTATTGCGCCGTCCCAACCTTCGCTCTCTCTCCCCGCTACTCTCTCCTCTTCCATCCTATCATCTCTTCCCTCTGCTCAAACCTTCTCCAACCTATCTCCTGATTCTGCCTCCTCAACCCTCCTCTCCTCCCTTTCTGCATCCTTTGACTCTCTATGTCCCCTATCCTCCAGGCCGGCTCGGTCCTCCCCTCCCGCTCCGTGGCTCGATGACTCATTGCGAGCTCACAGAACAGGGCTCCGGGCAGCCGAGCGGAAATGGAGGAAAACTCGCCTCCCTGCGGACCTGGCATCCTTTCACTCCCTCCTCTCTACATTTTCCTCTTCTGTCTCTGCTGCTAAAGCCACTTTCTACCACTCTAAATTCCAAGCATCTGCCTCTAACCCTAGGAAGCTCTTTGCCACCTTCTCCTCCCTCCTGAATCCCCCCCTCCTCCCCCTCTCTGCAGATGACTTCGTCAACCATTTTGAAAAGAAGGTCGACGACATCCGATCCTCGTTTGCTAAGTCAAACGACACCGCTGGCTCTGCTCACACTGCCCTACCCTGTGCTCTGTCCTCTTTCTCCCCTCTCTCTCCAGATGAAATCTCGCGTCTTGTGACGGCCGGCCGCCCAACAACCTGCCCGCTTGACCCTATCCCCTCCTCTCTCCTCCAGACCATTTCCGGAGATCTTCTCCCTTACCTCACTTCGCTCATCAACTCATCCCTGACCGCTGGCTACGTCCCTTCCGTCTTCAAGAGAGCGAGAGTTGCACCCCTTCTGAAAAAACCTACACTCGATCCCTCCGATGTCAACAACTACAGACCAGTATCCCTTCTCTCTTTTCTCTCCAAAACTCTTGAACGTGCCATCCTTGGCCAGCTCTCCCGCTATCTCTCTCAGAATGACCTTCTTGATCCAAATCAGTCAGGTTTCAAGACTAGTCATTCAACTGAGACTGCTCTTGTCTGTATCACGGAGGCGCTCCGCACTGCTAAAGCTAACTCTCTCTCCTCTGCTCTCATCCTTCTAGACCTATCGGCTGCCTTCGATACTGTGAACCATCAGATCCTCCTCTCCACCCTCTCCGAGTTGGGCATCTCCGGCGCGGCCCACGCTTGGATTGCGTCCTACCTGACAGGTTGCTCCTACCAAGTGGCGTGGCGAGAATCTGTCTCCTCACCACGTGCTCTCACCACTGGTGTCCCCCAGGGCTCTGTTCTAGGCCCTCTCCTATTCTCGCTATACACCAAGTCACTTGGCTCTGTCATAACCTCACATGGTCTCTCCTATCATTGCTATGCAGACGACACACAATTAATCTTCTCCTTTCCCCCTTCTGATGACCAGGTGGCGAATCGCATCTCTGCATGTCTGGCAGACATATCAGTGTGGATGACGGATCACCACCTCAAGCTGAACCTCGGCAAGACGGAGCTGCTCCTCCTCCCGGGGAAGGACTGCCCGTTCCATGATCTCGCCATCACGGTTGACAACTCCATTGTGTCCTCCTCCCAGAGCGCTAAGAACCTTGGCGTGATCCTGGACAACACCCTGTCGTTCTCAAATAACATCAAGGCGGTGGCCCGTTCCTGTAGGTTCATGCTCTACAACATCCGCAGAGTACGACCCTGCCTCACACAGGAAGCGGCGCAGGTCCTAATCCAGGCACTTGTCATCTCCCGTCTGGATTACTGCAACTCGCTGTTGGCTGGGCTCCCTGCCTGTGCCATTAAACCCCTACAACTCATCCAGAACGCCGCAGCCCGTCTGGTGTTCAACCTTCCCAAGTTCTCTCACGTCACCCCGCTCCTCCGCTCTCTCCACTGGCTTCCAGTTGAAGCTCGCATCCGCTACAAGACCATGGTGCTTGCCTACGGAGCTGTGAGGGGAACGGCACCTCAGTACCTCCAGGCTCTGATCAGGCCCTACACCCAAACAAGGGCACTGCGTTCATCCACCTCTGGCCTGCTCGCCTCCCTACCACTGAGGAAGTACAGTTCCCGCTCAGCCCAGTCAAAACTGTTCGCTGCTCTGGCCCCCCAATGGTGGAACAAACTCCCTCACGACGCCAGGACAGCGGAGTCAATCACCACCTTCCGGAGACACCTGAAACCCCACCTCTTTAAGGAATACCTAGGATAGGATAAAGTAATCATTCTCACCCCCTTAAAAGATTTAGATGCACTATTGTAAAGTGGCTGTTCCACTGGATGTCATAAGGTGAATGCACCAATTTGTAAGTCGCTCTGGATAAGAGCGTCTGCTAAATGACTTAAATGTAAATGTAAATTATTAACTATGTTATCCCTAGTCCTAATTCAAACATGTATATATTATTAACTATGTTATCCCTAGTCCTAATTCAAACATGTATATATTATTAACTATGTTATCCCTAGTCCTAATTCAAACATGTATTTCTCATTAACTATGTTATCCCTAGTCCTAATTCAAACATGTATATCTCATTAACTATGTTATCCCTAGTCCTAATTCAAACATGTATATCTCATTAACTATGTTATCCCTAGTCCTAATTCAAACATGTATATCTCATTAACTAAGTTATCCCTAGTCATTATTCAAACATTGTCACGCCTTGGTCATTGTATTTTGTTAATAGTTGGTCAGGCCAGGGTGTGACATGGGTTTGTGTGTTGTGTTTCATATTGGGGTTTTATAGGATTTGGGATTGCTTATGATTAGGGGTGTGTCTAGTTAGGCTTGGCTGCCTGAGGCGGTTCTCAATTAGAGTCAGGTGCTTCTCGTTGTCTCGGATTGGGAACCGTATTTAGGTAGCCTGAGTTCACTTTGTAATTTGTGAGTGATTGTTCCTGTCTTTGTGTATTCACCAGATAGGCTGTAATAAGTTTCACGTTCCGTTTGTTGTTTTTGTATTTAGTTATTTCATGTATCGTTTCGTTTTCTTCATTAAAGATCATGAGTAACAAACACGCTGCATTTCAGTCCGACTCTCTTTCTACAAACGAAGAACGACGTTACAAACATGTATATCTCATTAACTATGTTATCCCTAGTCCTAATTCAAACATGTATATATTATTAACTATGTTATCCCTAGTCCTAATTCAAACATGTATATATTATTAACTATGTTATCCCTAGTCCTAATTCAAACATGTATATCTCATTAACTATGTTATTGTAATGAATTTCCTCCTCCTCCGAAGAGGAGAGGCGAAACGGATCTGAGGACCAATATGCGTCGTGGTAAGTGTCCATGGTTCTTTTTAATGCGTTAAGGTACACATGAACAACTGACTACAAAAAACAAGAAATGTGAAAACTCAAAACAGTCCTATCTGGTGCAAACACAGAGACAGGAACAATCACCCACAAACACACAGTGAAACCCAGGCTACCTAAGTATGATTCTCAATCAGAGACAACTAATGACACCTGCCTCTGATTGAGAACCATACTAGGCCGAAACATAGAAATACTCAAATCATAGAAAAACAGACTGCCCACCCAACTCACGCCCTGACCATACTAACTAATTACAAAACACAGGAAATAAAGGTCAGAACGTGACAGTTATCCCTAGTCCTAATTCAAACATGTATATATTATTAACTATGTTATCCCTAGTCCTAATTCAAACATGTATATCTCATTAACTAAGTTATCCCTAGTCCTAATTCAAACATGTATATCTCATTAACTAAGTTATCCCTAGTCCTAATTCAAACATGTATATCTCATTAACTAAGTTATCCCTAGTCCTAATTCAAACATTGTGTATTATACCATGTAAAACAACAGACGATAGAGTCTGTTAATCATGTAGCAACTTTAGAAATATTTCGCTATGTTTAAATGACAACCTGTTCTACTCGTGCACCGGTAAATTCATGGCTTTACCCACAGGTTTCACACCTTTTCTTATTTGCAGTCTAAATAAATACCACTTATTTTTGCACCTGATCTACTGGCTTGGGCTCCACACCAACTAAATATTTTTTATTTAACCTTTATAGGCAAGTCAGTTAACACATTCTTATTTACAATGACGGCCTACACCGTCCAACCCGGACGACGCTGGGCCAATTGTGCGCCGCCCTATGAGACTCACAATCACGGCCGATTGTGATACAGCCCGGATTTGAAACAGGGTGTCTGTAGTGACCTCTCTAGCACTGAGATGCAGTGCCTTAGAACGCTGCACCACTTGGGAGCCCCAGGCTACTGGGTTCACTATCTTATCAGACTCTAAATGACCAGATCATTCATTACCAGAGTGAAAATTCAAATGTAGCTACACTGGAGCTTTGGACTAAACCAATTTAACACCCAATAGAAGTTTATAATATTTAGTAATGGAATATCAGTGATTAAGAGGTCAGGATTTAAATGGGTGTAACTCAGCTAAAACTTGACAGATACATTTCCTTGATCGTTTTCAGTCCCAAATGAATGCTACGTTCCAGCCCAGAACGCAGGGACACCATGAAGGGCAAGATATCCTTCAACAACATGAACATTCTAATCTGAAATGACTGGAGGGTCTCATTAAATTACCATGGTTTACGTCCCAATTGGCAGTGCACTAGCCTGTACTTTTGCCCTACAGCCCTGGTCAAAGGTACTGCGTTTATTGGGAATAGGGTGACATTTGGGATGGGCACCACAAAACTGCAACACTCATTGCACTCATACTTTGCAAAATAGATAAGTGTTGTTTTTTTGCCTGTCTGAGCTTGGGAGGAAACATCCAAAAGACTGATTCAACAATCTAATTTAAAGAAGGCCAACTCAACAGTAGGTCTACTCTACCACATGATCATTGTAGTGTATCTATCTACCTGTCTGATGTGGTCTGTCTCTCTGTTTGGTAACTTTGTATCCACTGCATCGCCCCTTCCGTAATGTCAATAGAAGCACATGGTCCGTGTTTGTTGCAGGAAGTGAAGATGGCGGACCAGTCGTTGCTATCTGAGTCTGCTCTCGGGTGGTCTATATTCGCCCTTGTATTTTTGGTAAGCACACTTAAGTCGCTACAGAAACTCGAATTATTACTCTGTGTATGTAGTGGAGGACTTTCCTTTGGCCACAGTTGTCTTTGTCACGCTCAGTTCGCTACAACTTTACGTAGCTAGCTAACGTTAGCTAGTTTGACAGCTGTCATGGCTTAGTTAGCTAACGTTGTAGCTAACTCAGAGTTTAACTAACCTGCCTCTAATAGCCTCGCTAATACCATATCAATAGCTAACTGTTGTAGCTAATTAATTTGTTTACAGTGTTATAGTGAATCATTGTGGTTGTCATGGTCGCATCTATCAATTTTTCCAAGCAATGCTAGCTAGTTTACAGTAGTTTGCAATGAAGTTAGCTAGTTGCTAACATGTTGTTATTGGATCATGCCTGCTTCTAAGTTAAATGTCAAAGTTTAACTTAAAGTAGACTTCTCCTGCCTTATTTGTAAAGAATAACTAACTACATGCATTATCAATTGTTAGTTAGCTAACTAGTTACCCTACACAATGTCACATGACTGCAGACAGCTACATTTACAGAGGCGCTGCTGAGCCTGCCTGCTTCAGTCATTTCCGTTTTCATATCAATCAGGAAGGCTTTGTACCTAGCTAGTGATTATAATAGCCAATATAGCTTAGAGAAATGTGTTTTTGCTTTCTTTTAGCTAACAAGCTGAAACACCAGATTGGTCTCTGAATTGCTCCCCCTCTCTATTTATTATGCAATGCAATCCTCTCAATGGGTCTTAGTTTAGATGCAAAGCTTGTGTCATTACCTGGCAAAACACGCAGGCGTGGGCTAGTGTTAATTGATCCGGTCTCTGGATGGCATTCCTTCAGGATCTGAGCAGCCAATGGGCTTTAGCAGTGTCCTCACAGTTTAGGACTAGGCACCGTGTGTGCCTGGAATACAACCTTGTGATTCTGGAGCTCCAGCACCATGTGTGTCCCAAATAACACCCTGTTCCCCATGTGTCTGTGTGTCCCAAATAACACCCTGTTCCCCATGTGTCTGTGTGTCCCAAATAACACCCTGTTCCCCATGTGTCTGTGTGTCCCAAAATAACACCCTGTTCCCTATGTGTCTGTGTGTCCCAAATAACACCCTGTTCCCTATGTGTCTGTGTGTCCCAAATAACACCCTGTTCCCCATGTGTCTGTGTGTCCCAAATAACACCCTGTTCCCCATGTGTCTGTGTGTCCCAAATAACACCCTGTTCTATATGTAGTGCATTATTTTTGACTAGGGCCCATAGTGCACTGCGTTTGACCAGAGCCCAATGGGGAATAGGGTGCCATTTGGGATGCAAGCCTGTGACTGTGCTGCTCTTTCTAGCGAGTTGACAAGCCATCATCCCACAACAACAACACCATCTCTGCTGTCCCTATTTCATTTTACATTGAAAAGGATTGGATGATCAAATCCCATCTATCTGTGGATGGGTCTTCATTGAAATGAAAAAGAGCTTTATTAGTGCAATCTGGCCTTAATGGCCATGTACTCTTAAAATCTCCACCCAGCACAGCCAGAAGAGGACTGGCCACAACTTAGAGCCTGGTTCCTCTCTAGGTTTCTTCCTAGGTTCCTGCCTTTCTAGGAAGGTTTTCCTAGCCACCGTGCCTCTACATTTGCATTGCTTGCTGTTTGGGGTTTTAGGCTGGGTTTCTGTACAGCACTTTGTGACATCTGCTAATGTAAAAGGGCTTTATAAATGGATTTGATTTGATAATGGCCTGCGTGAATAGGGTTGATGCGAGTGGCAATTAAAACAAGTTTTCAACAACACTTTTGCAAAGGAATTCATTTGTAGTGGTGAGATTTAATTTGTGAATATTGTAAATCGAAAACATCTGAGTCTCGCTGTTGGCTGCACTGGTGTCAGAAGTGGGATATCATAATGAGCCTACTTAGCTAAGAGTCATTACAATAACAATGAACTGTAAACACTCAGATGTTCTGACAGCTGATGCGGCCCAATAACTTTAGGATATTTTACGTGATAACTCTAACCATTGTTTTTCCATCCACAGGTGATCCTGTCCTTCTGTTGGGTCTACATCAGGAAGTACCAGAGCCGCCAAGAGAGTGAGGTCATCTCAACCATCACTGCAATATGCGCATTGGCCATTGCACTGATAACCTCTGCACTTCTTCCAGTGGATATATTCCTAGTGTCTTACATGAAGCACCCCAACGGTACTTACAAGGTACGTATTCAGCTGCTTCATAAGGCCTGAGACTTAGGCCTATGTCATTTAAGACCATTTGAGTTCAATGATATAGCAGCTTATAATAGTAGCTCATGTTGTTGTCCATTTGAAACATAACAAGCCATTAGACCTACTCCTGGGCTAAACAGCATGTTTGATGGATAATCTTTAGTCTGGGAAACCAGTCCTTAGTTTTCAACTCATTGTCAGAGACCAAGGAATATGTCTGCAAAGAGGTGATATTTGATGATTTACGCTAGTCAAGTATCCTTGATGATTCAAGCATGACATGCTTGTGAACGATACTAGCCTGGTAGACGGTCTGTTTCTGCTCTCCTGACAACTCCTAATGGAACTGTCATGCCAAACATGTTTAGCTTGACAATGGAGTCGGCAAAAGCATGAACAGATCAGGGGTCTACTCTGCCTTAAAGATGATGGGAATGACTGTAATAACTGACTACCAGGGTTCTACTCTACCTTAAAGATGATGGTAATAACTGACTACCAGGGGTCTACTCTACCTTAAAGATGATGGTAATGACTGTAATAACTGACTACAAGGGGTCTACTCTACCTTAAAGATGATGGTAATGACTGTAATAACTGACTACCAGGGGTCTACTCTACCTTAAAGATGATGGTAATGACTGTAATAACTGACTACTAGGGGTCTACTCTACCTTAAATAGATGATGTTAATAACTGACAGTACCAGTGGTCTACCCTACCTTAAATAGATGATGTTAATAACTGACAGTACCAGTGGTCTACTCTACCTTAAATAGATGATGTTAATAACTGACAGTACCAGTGGTCTACTCTACCTTAAATAGATGATGTTAATAACTGACAGTACCAGTGGTCTACCCTACCTTTAAATAGATGATGTTAATAACTGACAGTACCAGTGGTCTACTCTACCTTAAATAGATGATGTTAATAACTGACAGTACCAGTGGTCTACTCTACCTTAAATAGATGATGTTAATAACTGACAGTACCAGTGGTCTACTCTACCTTAAATAGATGATGTTAATAACTGACAGTACCAGTGGTCTACTCTACCTTTAAATAGATGATGTTAATAACTGACAGTACCAGTGGTCTACTCTACCTTAAATAGATGATGTTAATAACTGACAGTACCAGTGGTCTACTCTACCTTAAATAGATGATGTTAATAACTGACAGTACCAGGGGTCTACTCTACCTTAAATAGATGATGTTAATAACTGACAGTACCAGTGGTCTACTCTACCTTAAATAGATGATGTTAATAACTGACAGTACCAGTGGTCTACTCTACCTTAAATAGATGATGTTAATAACTGACAGTACCAGTGGTCTACTCTACCTTAAATAGATGATGTTAATAACTGACAGTACCAGTGGTCTACTCTACCTTAAATAGATGATGTTAATAACTGACAGTACCAGTGGTCTACTCTACCTTAAATATGATGGTAATGACTGTAATAACTGACTACTAGGGGTCTACTCTACCTTAAATAGATGATGTTAATAACTGACAGTACCAGTGGTCTACTCTACCTTAAATAGATGATGTTAATAACTGACAGTACCAGTGGTCTACCCTACCTTAAATAGATGATGTTAATAACTGACAGTACCAGTGGTCTACTCTACCTTAAATAGATGATGTTAATAACTGACAGTACCAGTGGTCTACTCTACCTTAAATAGATGATGTTAATAACTGACAGTACCAGTGGTCTACCCTACCTTAAATAGATGATGTTAATAACTGACAGTACCAGTGGTCTACTCTACCTTAAATAGATGATGTTAATAACTGACAGTACCAGTGGTCTACCCTACCTTAAATAGATGATGTTAATAACTGACAGTACCAGTGGTCTACTCTACCTTAAATAGATGATGTTAATAACTGACAGTACCAGTGGTCTACTCTACCGTAAATAGATGATGCTAATAACTGACAGTACCAGTGGTCTACTCTACCTTAAATAGATGATGTTAATAACTGACAGTACCAGTGGTCTACTCTACCTTAAATAGATGATGTTAATAACTGACAGTACCAGTGGTCTACTCTACCTTAAATAGATGATGCTAATAACTGACAGTACCAGTGGTCTACTCTACCTTAAATAGATGATGTTAATAACTGACAGTACCAGTGGTCTACTCTACCTTTAAATAGATGATGTTAATAACTGACAGTACCAGTGGTCTACCCTACCTTTAAATAGATGATGTTAATAACTGACAGTACCAGTGGTCTACTCTACCTTAAATAGATGATGTTAATAACTGACAGTACCAGTGGTCTACTCTACCTTAAATAGATGATGTTAATAACTGACAGTACCAGTGGTCTACTCTACCTTAAATAGATGATGTTAATAACTGACAGTACCAGTGGTCTACTCTACCTTTAAATAGATGATGTTAATAACTGACAGTACCAGTGGTCTACTCTACCTTAAATAGATGATGTTAATAACTGACAGTACTAGGGGTCTACTCTACCTTAAATAGATGATGTTAATAACTGACAGTACCAGTGGTCTACTCTACCTTAAATAGATGATGTTAATAACTGACAGTACCAGTGGTCTACTCTACCTTAAATAGATGATGTTAATAACTGACAGTACCAGTGGTCTACTCTACCTTAAAGAGATGATGTTAATAACTGACAGTACCAGTGGTCTACTCTACCTTAAATAGATGATGTTAATAACTGACAGTACCAGTGGTCTACTCTACCTTAAATAGATGATGTTAATAACTGACAGTACCAGTGGTCTACTCTACCTTAAATAGATGATGTTAATAACTGACAGTACCAGTGGTCTACTCTACCTTAAATAGATGATGTTAATAACTGACAGTACCAGTGGTCTACTCTACCTTCAATAGATGATGTTAATAACTGACAGTACCAGTGGTCTACTCTACCTTAAATATGATGGTAATGACTGTAATAACTGACTACTAGGGGTCTACTCTACCTTAAATAGATGATGTTAATAACTGACAGTACCAGTGGTCTACTCTACCTTAAATAGATGATGTTAATAACTGACAGTACCAGTGGTCTACTCTACCTTAAATAGATGATGTTAATAACTGACAGTACCAGTGGTCTACTCTACCTTAAATAGATGATGTTAATAACTGACAGTACCAGTGGTCTACTCTACCTTAAATAGATGATGTTAATAACTGACAGTACCAGTGGTCTACTCTACCTTCAATAGATGATGTTAATAACTGACAGTACCAGTGGTCTACTCTACCTTAAATATGATGGTAATGACTGTAATAACTGACTACTAGGGGTCTACTCTACCTTAAATAGATGATGTTAATAACTGACAGTACCAGGGGTCTACTCTACCTTAAATAGATGATGTTAATAACTGACAGTACCAGTGGTCTACTCTACCTTTAAATAGATGATGTTAATAACTGACAGTACCAGTGGTCTACTCTACCTTAAATAGATGATGTTAATAACTGACAGTACCAGGGGTCTACTCTACCTTTAAATAGATGATGTTAATAACTGACAGTACCAGTGGTCTACTCTACCTTAAATAGATGATGGTAATGACTGACAGTACCAGTGGTCTACTCTACCTTAAATAGATGATGTTAATAACTGACAGTACCAGTGGTCTACTCTACCTTAAATAGATGATGTTAATAACTGACAGTACCAGTGGTCTACTCTACCTTAAATATGATGGTAATGACTGTAATAACTGACTACTAGGGGTCTACTCTACCTTAAATAGATGATGTTAATAACTGACAGTACCAGTGGTCTACTCTACCTTAAATAGATGATGTTAATAACTGACAGTACCAGTGGTCTACTCTACCTTAAATAGATGATGTTAATAACTGACAGTACCAGTGGTCTACTCTACCTTAAATAGATGATGTTAATAACTGACAGTACCAGTGGTCTACTCTACCTTAAATAGATGATGTTAATAACTGACAGTACCAGTGGTCTACTCTACCTTCAATAGATGATGTTAATAACTGACAGTACCAGTGGTCTACTCTACCTTAAATATGATGGTAATGACTGTAATAACTGACTACTAGGGGTCTACTCTACCTTAAATAGATGATGTTAATAACTGACAGTACCAGGGGTCTACTCTACCTTAAATAGATGATGTTAATAACTGACTACCAGGGGTCTACTCTACCTTAAATAGATGATGTTAATAACTGACAGTACCAGTGGTCTACTCTACCTTAAATATGATGGTAATGACTGTAATAACTGACTACCAGGGGTCTACTCTACCTTAAATAGATGATGTTAATAACTGACAGTACCAGTGGTCTACTCTACCTTAAATATGATGGTAATGACTGTAATAACTGACTACCAGGGGTCTACTCTACCTTAAATAGATGATGTTAATAACTGACAGTACCAGTGGTCTACTCTACCTTAAATAGATGATGTTAATAACTGACAGTACCAGTGGTCTACTCTACCTTAAATAGATGATGTTAATAACTGACAGTACCAGTGGTCTACTCTACCTTAAATAGATGATGTTAATAACTGACAGTACCAGTGGTCTACTCTACCTTAAATAGATGATGTTAATAACTGACAGTACCAGTGGTCTACTCTACCTTCAATAGATGATGTTAATAACTGACAGTACCAGTGGTCTACTCTACCTTAAATAGATGATGTTAATAACTGACAGTACCAGTGGTCTACTCTACCTTAAATAGATGATGTTAATAACTGACAGTACCAGTGGTCTACTCTACCTTAAATAGATGATGTTAATAACTGACAGTACCAGTGGTCTACTCTACCTTTAAATAGATGATGTTAATAACTGACAGTACCAGTGGTCTACTCTACCTTAAATAGATGATGTTAATAACTGACAGTACCAGTGGTCTACTCTACCTTAAATAGATGATGTTAATAACTGACAGTACCAGGGGTCTACTCTACCTTAAATAGATGATGTTAATAACTGACAGTACCAGTGGTCTACTCTACCTTTAAATAGATGATGTTAATAACTGACAGTACCAGTGGTCTACTCTACCTTAAATAGATGATGTTAATAACTGACAGTACCAGGGGTCTACTCTACCTTTAAATAGATGATGTTAATAACTGACAGTACCAGTGGTCTACTCTACCTTAAATAGATGATGGTAATGACTGACAGTACCAGTGGTCTACTCTACCTTAAATAGATGATGTTAATAACTGACAGTACCAGTGGTCTACTCTACCTTAAATAGATGATGTTAATAACTGACAGTACCAGTGGTCTACTCTACCTTAAATATGATGGTAATGACTGTAATAACTGACTACTAGGGTCTACTCTACCTTAAATAGATGATGTTAATAACTGACAGTACCAGTGGTCTACTCTACCTTAAATAGATGATGTTAATAACTGACAGTACCAGTGGTCTACTCTACCTTAAATAGATGATGTTAATAACTGACAGTACCAGTGGTCTACTCTACCTTAAATAGATGATGTTAATAACTGACAGTACCAGTGGTCTACTCTACCTTCAATAGATGATGTTAATAACTGACAGTACCAGTGGTCTACTCTACCTTAAATATGATGGTAATGACTGTAATAACTGACTACTAGGGTCTACTCTACCTTAAATAGATGATGTTAATAACTGACAGTACCAGGGTCTACTCTACCTTAAATATGATGGTAATGACTGTAATAACTGACTACTAGGGTCTACTCTACCTTAAATAGATGATGTTAATAACTGACAGTACCAGTGGTCTACTCTACCTTAAATAGATGATGTTAATAACTGACAGTACCAGTGGTCTACTCTACCTTAAATAGATGATGTTAATAACTGACAGTACCAGTGGTCTACTCTACCTTAAATAGATGATGTTAATAACTGACAGTACCAGTGGTCTACTCTACCTTCAATAGATGATGTTAATAACTGACAGTACCAGTGGTCTACTCTACCTTAAATATGATGGTAATGACTGTAATAACTGACTACTAGGGGTCTACTCTACCTTAAATAGATGATGTTAATAACTGACAGTACCAGGGTCTACTCTACCTTAAATAGATGATGTTAATAACTGACTACCAGGGGTCTACTCTACCTTAAATAGATGATGTTAATAACTGACAGTACCAGTGGTCTACTCTACCTTAAATAGATGATGTTAATAACTGACAGTACCAGTGGTCTACTCTACCTTAAATAGATGATGCTAATAACTGACAGTACCAGTGGTCTACTCTACCTTAAATAGATGATGTTAATAACTGACAGTACCAGTGGTCTACTCTACCTTAAATAGATGATGTTAATAACTGACAGTACTAGGGGTCTACTCTACCTTAAATAGATGATGTTAATAACTGACAGTACCAGTGGTCTACTCTACCTTAAATAGATGATGTTAATAACTGACAGTACCAGTGGTCTACTCTTCCTTAAATAGATGATGGTAATAACTGACAGTACCAGTGGTCTACTCTACCTTAAATAGATGATGTTAATAACTGACAGTACCAGTGGTCTACTCTACCTTAAATAGATGATGTTAATAACTGACAGTACCAGTGGTCTATGTTAATAACTGACAGTACCAGTGGTCTACTCTACCTTAAATAGATGATGTTAATAACTGACAGTACCAGTGGTCTACTCTACCTTAAATAGATGATGTTAATAACTGACAGTACCAGTGGTCTACTCTACCTTAAATAGATGATGTTAATAACTGACAGTACCAGTGGTCTACTCTACCTTAAATAGATGATGTTAATAACTGACAGTACCAGTGGTCTACTCTACCTTAAATAGATGATGTTAATAACTGACAGTACCAGTGGTCTACTCTACCTTAAATAGATGATGTTAATAACTGACAGTACCAGTGGTCTACTCTACCTTAAATAGATGATGTTAATAACTGACAGTACCAGTGGTCTACTCTACCTTAAATAGATGATGTTAATAACTGACAGTACCAGTGGTCTACTCTACCTTAAATAGATGATGTTAATAACTGACAGTACCAGTGGTCTACTCTACCTTAAATAGATGATGTTAATAACTGACAGTACCAGTGGTCTACTCTACCTTAAATAGATGATGTTAATAACTGACAGTACCAGTGGTCTACTCTACCTTAAATAGATGATGTTAATAACTGACAGTACCAGTGGTCTACTCTACCTTCAATAGATGATGTTAATAACTGACAGTACCAGTGGTCTACTCTACCTTAAATAGATGATGTTAATAACTGACAGTACCAGTGGTCTACTCTACCTTAAATAGATGATGTTAATAACTGACAGTACCAGGGGTCTACTCTACCTTTAAATAGATGATGTTAATAACTGACAGTACCAGTGGTCTACTCTACCTTAAATAGATGATGGTAATGACTGACAGTACCAGTGGTCTACTCTACCTTAAATAGATGATGTTAATAACTGACAGTACCAGTGGTCTACTCTACCTTAAATAGATGATGTTAATAACTGACAGTACCAGGGGTCTACTCTACCTTTAAATAGATGATGTTAATAACTGACAGTACCAGTGGTCTACTCTACCTTAAATAGATGATGGTAATGACTGACAGTACCAGTGGTCTACTCTACCTTAAATAGATGATGTTAATAACTGACAGTACCAGTGGTCTACTCTACCTTAAATAGATGATGTTAATAACTGACAGTACCAGTGGTCTACTCTACCTTAAATATGATGGTAATGACTGTAATAACTGACTACTAGGGGTCTACTCTACCTTAAATAGATGATGTTAATAACTGACAGTACCAGTGGTCTACTCTACCTTAAATAGATGATGTTAATAACTGACAGTACCAGTGGTCTACTCTACCTTAAATAGATGATGTTAATAACTGACAGTACCAGTGGTCTACTCTACCTTAAATAGATGATGTTAATAACTGACAGTACCAGTGGTCTACTCTACCTTCAATAGATGATGTTAATAACTGACAGTACCAGTGGTCTACTCTACCTTAAATATGATGGTAATGACTGTAATAACTGACTACTAGGGGTCTACTCTACCTTAAATAGATGATGTTAATAACTGACAGTACCAGGGGTCTACTCTACCTTAAATATGATGGTAATGACTGTAATAACTGACTACTAGGGGTCTACTCTACCTTAAATAGATGATGTTAATAACTGACAGTACCAGTGGTCTACTCTACCTTAAATAGATGATGTTAATAACTGACAGTACCAGTGGTCTACTCTACCTTAAATAGATGATGTTAATAACTGACAGTACCAGTGGTCTACTCTACCTTAAATAGATGATGTTAATAACTGACAGTACCAGTGGTCTACTCTACCTTCAATAGATGATGTTAATAACTGACAGTACCAGTGGTCTACTCTACCTTAAATATGATGGTAATGACTGTAATAACTGACTACTAGGGGTCTACTCTACCTTAAATAGATGATGTTAATAACTGACAGTACCAGGGGTCTACTCTACCTTAAATAGATGATGTTAATAACTGACTACCAGGGGTCTACTCTACCTTAAATAGATGATGTTAATAACTGACAGTACCAGTGGTCTACTCTACCTTAAATAGATGATGTTAATAACTGACAGTACCAGTGGTCTACTCTACCTTAAATAGATGATGCTAATAACTGACAGTACCAGTGGTCTACTCTACCTTAAATAGATGATGTTAATAACTGACAGTACCAGTGGTCTACTCTACCTTAAATAGATGATGTTAATAACTGACAGTACTAGGGGTCTACTCTACCTTAAATAGATGATGTTAATAACTGACAGTACCAGTGGTCTACTCTACCTTAAATAGATGATGTTAATAACTGACAGTACCAGTGGTCTACTCTTCCTTAAATAGATGATGGTAATAACTGACAGTACCAGTGGTCTACTCTACCTTAAATAGATGATGTTAATAACTGACAGTACCAGTGGTCTACTCTACCTTAAATAGATGATGTTAATAACTGACAGTACCAGTGGTCTACTCTACCTTAAATAGATGATGCTAATAACTGACAGTACCAGTGGTCTACTCTACCTTAAATAGATGATGTTAATAACTGACAGTACCAGTGGTCTACTCTACCTTAAATAGATGATGTTAATAACTGACAGTACCAGTGGTCTACTCTACCTTAAATAGATGATGTTAATAACTGACAGTACCAGTGGTCTACTCTACCTTAAATAGATGATGTTAATAACTGACAGTACCAGTGGTCTACTCTACCTTAAATAGATGATGTTAATAACTGACAGTACCAGTGGTCTACTCTACCTTAAATAGATGATGTTAATAACTGACAGTACCAGTGGTCTACTCTACCTTAAATAGATGATGTTAATAACTGACAGTACCAGTGGTCTACTCTACCTTAAATAGATGATGTTAATAACTGACAGTACCAGTGGTCTACTCTACCTTAAATAGATGATGTTAATAACTGACAGTACCAGTGGTCTACTCTACCTTAAATAGATGATGTTAATAACTGACAGTACCAGTGGTCTACTCTACCTTAAATAGATGATGTTAATAACTGACAGTACCAGTGGTCTACTCTACCTTAAATAGATGATGTTAATAACTGACAGTACCAGTGGTCTACTCTACCTTCAATAGATGATGTTAATAACTGACAGTACCAGTGGTCTACTCTACCTTAAATAGATGATGTTAATAACTGACAGTACCAGTGGTCTACTCTACCTTAAATAGATGATGTTAATAACTGACAGTACCAGGGGTCTACTCTACCTTTAAATAGATGATGTTAATAACTGACAGTACCAGTGGTCTACTCTACCTTAAATAGATGATGGTAATGACTGACAGTACCAGTGGTCTACTCTACCTTAAATAGATGATGTTAATAACTGACAGTACCAGTGGTCTACTCTACCTTAAATAGATGATGTTAATAACTGACAGTACCAGTGGTCTACTCTACCTTAAAGAGATGATGTTAATAACTGACAGTACCAGTGGTCTACTCTACCTTAAAGAGATGATGTTAATAACTGACAGTACCAGTGGTCTACTCTACCTTAAATAGATGATGTTAATAACTGACAGTACCAGTGGTCTACTCTACCTTAAATAGATGATGTTAATAACTGACTAGCAGTGGTCTACTCTACCTTAAATAGATAATGGTATGACTCTAATAACTGACTAGCAGTGGTCTAAAAATAAAAAACAAGCCATGAGGTCGAAGCAATTGTCCGTAGACCTCAGAGACAGGTTTATGTCGAGGCATAGGTCTGGGGAAGGATACCAAAACATGTCTACAGCATTGAAGGTTCACAAGAACAAAGTGGCCTCCATCATTCTTAAATGGAAGAAGTTTGGAACCACCAAGAATCTTCCTAGAGCTGGCCGCCCGGCCAAATTGAGCAATCGGGGGAGAAGGGCCTTGGTCAGGGAGGTGACCAAGAACCCGATTGTCACTCTGACAGAGCTCCAGAGTTCTGGAGGCCTTTATGGTAGAGTGGCCACTACTTAGTAAAAGACAGCCCCTTTGGAGTTTGCCAAATTACTCTCAGACCATGAGAAAGAAGATTCTCTGGTCTGATGAAATCAAGATTTGGCCTGAATGCCAAGTGTCACGTCTGGAGGAAACCTGGCACCATCTCTACGGTGAAGCATGGTGATGGCAGCATCATGCTGTGGGGATGTTTTTCAGTGGCAGGGACTGGGAGAGTAGTCAGGTTCGAGGGAAAAATGAACGGAGCAAAGTACAGAGAGATCCTTGATGAAAAAATGCTCAGACGGGAGGTCCTGAGGATTTTGGAAGGCAAAGATTCACCTTCCAACAGGACAACGACCCTGAGCACACAGCCAAGACAACGCAGGAGTGGCGTCAGGACTAATATCTTAACATCTCTGGAGAGACCTGAAAATAGCTGTGCAGATATGCTCCCCATCTAACCTGACAGAGCTTGAGAGAATCTGCAGAGAAGAATGGGAGAAACTCCCCATATACAGGTGTGCCAAGCTTGTAGTGTCATACCCAAGAAGATCTAAGGCTGTCATCGCTGCTAAAGGTGCTTCAACAAAATAGCCCTGTGACCGTTTTATCATAACCTGTGTCAAGTCACATCTTAGAATATCTGCTACGTAAGTGACTAAATAAACACATCCAGTCTAATATACAGCTACTGCTGAAATACCTTACCCCCTACTATAAAAGCAAGGACAGTGATGCAATAGCCATATGTTTTTTGTAAAACGAAGAGAGCAGAGATGGTTCATTATTGATGAATAAAGAAGACACATGATTAACATTATACCAGGGATCATATAGGTCATCATATAGGCACTACTGCTGGTATGTGAATCATATTTTTTTGACTTTTTTTCATGATATCCTTATCAATGAATAAAGATCTCTTTCTTTTTCCATAACACAAATAGCCCTGTGGCTGTTTCATCATAGTCCTAGCCTGACAAATAGTCTTAGCGCCCATTTCATCATAGTCCTAGCCTGGCAAATAGTCTTAGCGGCCGTTTCATCATAGTCCTAGCCTGGCAAATAGTCTTAGCGGCTGTTTCATCATAGTCCTAGCCTGACAAATAGTCTTAGCGCCCATTTCATCATAGTCCTAGCCTGACAAATAGTCTTAGCGCCCATTTCATCATAGTCCTAGCCTGGCAAATAGTCTTAGCGGCCGTTTCATCATAGTCCTAGCCTGGCAAATAGTCTTAGCGGCTGTTTCACCATAGTCCTAGCCTGGCAAATAGTCTTAGTGCCCGTTTCATCATAGTCCTAGCCTGGCAAATAGTCTTAGCGGCCGTTTCATCGTAGTCCTAGCCTGGCAAATAGTCTTAGCGGCCGTTTCATCATAGTCCTAGCCTGGCAAATAGTCTTAGCGCCCGTTTCATCATAGTCCTAGCCTGGCAAATAGTCTTAGCGGCCGTTTCATCATAGTCCTAGCCTGGCAAATAGTCTTAGTGCCCGTTTCATCATAGTCCTAGCCTGGCAAATAGTCTTAGTGCCCAATTCATCATAGTCCTAGCCTGGCAAATAGTCTTAGTGCCCGTTTCATCATAGTCCTAGCCTGGCAAATAGTCTTAGTGCCCGTTTCATCATAGTCCTAGCCTGGCAAATAGTCTTAGCGGCCGTTTCATCATAGTCCTAGCCTGGCAAATAGTCTTAGCGGCCGTTTCATCATAGTCCTAGCCTGGCAAATAGTCTTAGTGCCCGTTTCATCATAGTCCTAGCCTGGCAAATAGTCTTAGCGGCCGTTTCATCATAGTCCTAGCCTGGCAAATAGTCTTAGTGCCCGTTTCATCATAGTCCTAGCCTGGCAAATAGTCTTAGCGGCCGTTTCATCGTAGTCCTAGCCTGGCAAATAGTCTTAGCGGCCGTTTCATCGTAGTCCTAGCCTGGCAAATAGTCTTAGCGCCCGTTTCATCGTAGTCCTAGCCTGGCAAATAGTCTTAGCGGCCGTTTCATCATAGTCCTAGCCTGGCAAATAGTCTTAGCGGCCGTTTCATCATAGTCCTAGCCTGGCAAATAGTCTTAGTGCCCGTTTCATCATAGTCCTAGCCTGGCAAATAGTCTTAGCGGCCGTTTCATCATAGTCCTAGCCTGGCAAATAGTCTTAGCGGCCGTTTCATCATAGTCCTAGCCTGGCAAATAGTCCTAGTGCCCGTTTCATCATAGTCCTAGCCTGGCAAATAGTCTTAGTGCCCGTTTCATCATAGTCCTAGCCTGGCAAATAGCCCTGTGTCCGTTTTCACCATAATCCTAGCCTGGCAAATAGCCCTGTGTCCGTTTTCATCATAATCCTAGCCTGGCAAATAGCCCTGTGTCCGTTTTCATCATAGTCCTAGCCTGGCAAATTGCCTTGTGGCTGTTTCATCATTGTAGTACCCTGGCAAATAGCCCTGTGTCCGTTTCATCATAGTCCTAGCCTGGCAAATAGCCCTGTGGCTGTTTCATCATTGTAGTACCCTGGCAAATAGCCCTGTGTTAGTTTTCATCATTGTCCTAGCCTGGCTTTATCGTTTAATATTACCTATGTCTCAGAAATCTCTGTGAATCTAGGATTATGGAATTATACACTAATGTTTAGCTGTATGTTTAGTTCGTGACTCCTTCATAAATAGCTTTGCAATCAATGTTGCTGTGAAGGTCTGTTGAGTGTTTTAATCTGTTCAGATGTTGTTGTGAAGGTCTGTTTAGTGTTTTAATCTGTTTAGATGTTGTTGTGTAAGGTCTGTTTAGTGTTTTAATCTGTTCAGATGTTGCTGTGAAGGTCTGTTGATTGTTTTAATCTGTTCAGATGTTGTTGTGAAGGTCTGTTGAGTGTTTTAATCTGTTCAGATGTTGTTGTGAAGGTCTGTTGAGTGTTTTAATCTGTTCAGATGTTGCTGTGAAGGTCTGTTGATTGTTTTAATCTGTTTAGATGTTGCTGTGAAGGTCTGTTGAGTGTTTTAATCTGTTCAGATGTTGCTGTGAAGGTCTGTTGATTGTTTTAATCTGTTTAGATGTTGCTGTGAAGGTCTGTTTAGTGTTTTAATCTGTTTAGATGTTGCTGTGAAGGTCTGTTGAGTGTTTTAATCTGTTCAGATGTTGTTGTGAAGGTCTGTTGAGTGTTTTAATCTGTTTAGATGTTGCTGTGAAGGTCTGTTGATTGTTTTAATCTGTTTAGATGTTGCTGTGAAGGTCTGTTGAGTGTTTTAATCTGTTTAGATGTTGCTGTGAAGGTCTGTTGAGTGTTTTAATCTGTTCAGATGTTGTTGTGTAAGGTCTGTTTAGTGTTTTAATCTGTTCAGATGTTGTTGTGTAAGGTCTGTTTAGTGTTTTAATCTGTTCAGATGTTGTTGTGTAAGGTCTGTTGTCTTTATTGTAATCAATGTCCTATTTCTTCTCAATACAGGAGTGGGCAGAAAACAATGAGACACGAGGCCAAATCGAAGACACTGTGCTGTATGCTTATTACTGTGAGTAGGATACTATTTGTATTCATATAGGCATATTTATCAAGGCACAGTGCCAGCAAATCATTTTCTGTTTGCTAAACCTTTTGTTTATAGTCAAATATTTACCATTGACTTATGTTTGTACCCGTTGTGACTTTAATAGTTTGAACAAATCAACTAATTCCTGATTGGTAGAGAGTGATTTTGTATGGAGTGAGAATCTCCATAGGAATAGATGTTTTTGTCCAGGTCTAGGATTAATCTGTGTCTGGGAAACTAGCCATTAAGCTGTAAGGGACAGAGGGTCCCCACCTTCTCCATAATGAACTAATGAATGGTTGGATTAATCTGTGTCTAGGAAACTAGCCATTAAGCTGTAAGGGACAGAGGGTCCCCACCTTCTCCATAATGATCTAATGAATGGTTGGATTAATCTTTCTGGGAAACTAGCCATTAAGCTGTAAGGGACAGAGGGTCCCCACCTTCTCCATAATGAACTAATGAATGGTTGGATTAATCTGTGTCTGGGAAACTAGCCATTAAGCTGTAAGGGACAGAGGGTCCCCACCTTCTCCATAATGAACTAATGAATGGTTGGATTAATCTGTGTCTGGGAAACTAGCCATTAAGCTGTAAGGGACAGAGGGTCCCCACCTTCTCCATAATGAACTAATGAATGGTTGGATTAATCTGTCTGGGAAACTAGCCATTAAGCTGTAAGGGACAGAGGGTCCCCACCTTCTCCATAATGAACTAATGAATGGTTGGATTAATCTGTGTCTGGGAAACTAGCCATTAAGCTGTAAGGGACAGAGGGTCCCCACCTTCTCCATAATGAACTAATGAATGGTTGGATTAATCTGTGTCTGGGAAACTAGCCATTAAGCTGTAAGGGACAGAGGGTCCCCACCTTCTCCATAATGAACTAATGAATGGTTGGATTAATCTGTGTCCAGGAAACTAGCCATTAAGCTGTAAGGGACAGAGGGTCCCCACCTTCTCCATAATGAACTAATGAATGGTTGGATTAATCTGTGTCTGGGAAACTAGCCATTAAGCTGTAAGGGACAGAGGGTCCCCACCTTCTCCATAATGATCTAATGAATGGTTGGATTAATCTGTGTCTGGGAAACTAGCCATGAAGCTGTAAGGGACAGAGGGTCCCCACCTTCTCCATAATGATCTAATGAATGGTTGGATTAATCTGTCTGGGAAACTAGCCATTAAGCTGTAAGGGACAGAGGGTCCCCACCTTCTCCATAATGATCTAATGAATGGTTGGATTAATCTGTCTGGGAAACTAGCCATTAAGCTGTAAGGGACAGAGGGTCCCCACCTTCTCCATAATGAACTAATGAATGGTTGGATTTATTTGTGTCTCTGGTTGCCTGGTCAATAACACTGACATGAATACAATCTGTATTAATCTCAGTTAGCCTACCTCCATAATGCAGTAATGAAGTCTGTATTAATCTCAGTTAGCCTACCTAGGCAGTAATACAGTCTGTATTAATCTCAGTTAGCCTACCTAGGCAGTAATACAATCTGTATGAATCTGTTAGCCTACCTAGGCAGTAATACAATCTGTATTAATCTGTTAGCCTACCTAGGCAGTAATACAATCTGTATTAATCTCAGTTAGCCTACCTAGGCAGTAATACAATCTGTATTAATCTCAGTTAGCCTACCTAGGCAGTAATACAGTCTGTATTAATCTCATTTATCCTACCTATGCAGTAATAAAATCTGTATTAATCTCAGTTAGCCTACCTAGGCAGTAATACAGTCTGTATTAATTTCAGTTAGCCTACCTAGGCAGTAATACAGTCTGTATTAATCTCAGTTAGCCTACCTAGGCAGTAATACAGTCTGTATTAATCTCAGTTAGCCTACCTAGGCAGTAATAAAATCTGTATTAATCTCAGTTAGCCTACCTAGGCAGTAATACAGTCTGTATTAATCTCAGTTAGCCTACCTAGGCAGTAATACTCTGTTAGCCTATTTGATCATGAGCCGTTAGTTTCCTCAGCCCAGACCCTACCCAATCAGAGAATCTACTTCCATCAGTCGCATAATGTCATCAGAATTTCTCTTTGACAGACAAGGTACAACACTGTGCATGTAAATCCCAGCATGCATTTCAATTCACCTGCCCACCATGCGTTACTTGACTTTGTCCTCTAGACTGAGTCGGAGACGCCACTAATATGATTTTCTGTGTTGCCGTCAAAGATTTGGATGAAAAATGCACTCAAAGGAAGAGTTGAATTTACAGGGTCTGATATAATGCAGAAGTAGTGAGGTCTTAAATGCAGATTTGGATCCTATCAGGAATGTAATTTATTTAATGGCCAAATGGCCTGGATATATTTTGTCTTGTGTATGGTACAGCAGTTCTACTCAGATTTGTCAGTTGTATCTCAAGGTACTTAGCTTACAGTACGTGGAAGCATCATATCTCTCCCTGCATACAGAGTGGAGGGAGGGGGAGGACAGAGTGGGGGGAGGACAGAGTGGAGGGAGGGGGAGGACAGAGTGGAGGGAGGGGGGACATAGTGGAGGGAGGGGGGACATAGTGGAGGGAGGGGGAGGACAGAGTGGAGGGAGGGGGAAGACATAGTGGAGGGAGGGGGGGCAGAGTGGAGGGAGGGGGAGGACAGAGTGGAGGGAGGGGGAGGACAGAGTGGAGGGAGGGAGGACAGAGTGGAGGGAGGTAGGGGGGAAGGAGAGGACAGAGGGGAGGGAGGTAGGAGGGAGGACAGTATAGAGTGAAGGGAAGCCAAGCCTCTCTCACACCAAGCCTCTCTCACAACAAGCCTCTCTCACACCAAGCCTCAAATCAAATCAAATGTTAAAATCAAATTTGATTTGATTTGAGGGAAGCCAAGCCCTCTCTCACACCAAGCCTCTCTCACACCAAGCCTCTCTCACACCAAGCCTCTCTCACACCAAGCCTCGCTAACACCAAGCCTCGCTAACACCATGGGGTCAAACCAGCAAAGATGGAAATAGCAGCAACATCTCTATCCTCCAGAACTGGCCAGCGTAATCATCCACTCTTTAACCCCTAGAGGTGATGTCTGCGCAATCTAATTAGCATAATACCATTCCCATAAAAACAGTCTGTTTAAACTTTAGATATCTGTGTTTTTGCATTGGATGCGTCTCAGTCCACTGCATCTGCCAATGTTGCACTTCTGCATCTTTGGTGAAAGGGGACAGAGCTAGAGTGGTGATATCCCGAAATCGTTCTTCTTACAAAATCGTCTGTAGCTTCCGAACAGTCCAACGTCTGTTAAAACAATTCCATATAGCTTATTCCAACACTGCCCCGGCTTAGACAGGGCTGACACTGTAATGGGTTAAATAAGAACTGTAGAAAGCAAAGTGAACCTCCTTAAAACAATTCCATATAGCTCATTCCAACACTACCCCAGCTTAGAAAGGGCTGACACTGTAATGGGTTAAATAAGAACTGTAGAAAGCAAAGTGAACCTCCTTAAAACACTTCCATATAGCTCATTCCAACACTGCCCCGGCTTAGACAGGGCTGACACTGTAATGGGTTAAATAAGAACTGTAGAAAGCAAAGTGAACCTCCTTAAAACACGTCCATATAGCTCATTCCAACACTGCCCCGGCTTAGACAGGGCTGACACTGTAATGGGTTAAATAAGAACTGTAGAAAGCAAAGTGAACCTCCTTAAAACACTTCCATATAGCTCATTCCAACACTGCCCCGGCTTAGACAGGGCTGACACTGTAATGGGTTAAATAAGAACTGTAGAAAGCAAAGTGAACCTCCTTAAAACAATTCCATATAGCTTATTCCAACACTGCCCCGGCTTAGACAGGGCTGACACTGTAATGGGTTAAATAAGAACTGTAGAAAGCAAAGTGAAGCAGAGAGAACAGAACAGTGGGGTAAAATCCCTGTTGAGCAGGATTATAAATCCTTAAAGAGAGATTGTCTCTCTAGAAACTCACTATGTGATTGTGTATTATCTATATAAAGAGTCCGGCTTTAAAAGGGGGACGTGTCATTCCTCCAATTACAGCGTTGAGTTTGACAGAAGCTGGACAGATCCTCTGGGCTGGCTGGCAGTTGTTTTGTTTTGTCATGGTTGAGAGACTATGATTCCTTTTTTACCCAGAAAGGAGGAGGGAGCAGGGGAGCAGGCTTTAAAGAGCTTGCATACCCTAGCATGTGACATTGTGTGTCAATGTGATGGTGACTAAGGGTGCCTGTCTATGCATAGGTGCCTGTCTATGCAGAAGCGTGTGTGTGTGTGTGTTTTGTGCTGTGGAAATAACCTTCAGCAGTCGATCAAGAAGGTTCAAGGCTGTTGGTTAAAAAACATACAGTACATAAAACATATATAAATAATGTGACTCTTCAAAGCCATTGATGAGGCTTATTCGCATTAGCAGCAACATGCATTGGTTTCTCTTGTTTCTGATAACAAGTGTCTTTCTGTCACAGGTGTTTATGATAACAAGTGTCTTTCTGTCACTGGTGTTTATGATAACAAGTGTCTTTCTGTCACTGGTGTTTCTGATAACAAGTGTCTTTTTGTCACTGGTGTTTCTGATAACAAGTGTCTTTCTGTCACTGGTGTTTATGATAACAAGTGTCTTTTTGTCACTGGTGTTTCTGATAACAAGTGTCTTTCTGTCACTGGTGTTTCTGATAACAAGTGTCTTTTTGTCACTGGTGTTTCTGATAACAAGTGTCTTTCTGTCACTGGTGTTTCTGATAACAAGTGTCTTTTTGTCACTGGTGTTTCTGATAACAAGTGTCTTTCTGTCACTGGTGTTTATGATAACAAGTGTCTTTTTGTCACTGGTGTTTCTGATAACAAGTGTCTTTTTGTCACTGGTGTTTCTGATAACAAGTGTCTTTCTGTCACTGGTGTTTATGATAACAAGTGTATTATTTGGTGTCTAGACTTTTCAGCTCAACTAGTCTGTCCCCTTGTAGTGAGAACAATTGAAATGGCTGTCTTGATAAAATGGATGTTGTCATGGCAGCCAGAAACAGAGGGGGAGGAGTATCAGGAGCAAATAGTTCTCAAAATAAACTGAGGAGTCAACACTTTGTCTTTAAATCGAAAGCAGCTCTTTTTATGAGGAAGAAATCATTTATTTGGTAGCTAGTGAATCAAAGAGCTTGCAATCCTTTCAATGAGTCAAGGTACATCTGACTAGGGACTTAGAGAATGAGATGTTTCGAAATATAACTAGAATCTGATATTGTAGACAGTGTTTTACCATCCTCTATAGGTCTCTACTGTAATATAACTAGAATCAGATATTGTAGACAGTGTTTTACCATCCTCTATAGAAGGTCTCTACTTTAATATAACTAGAATCAGATATTGTAGACAGTGTTTACCATCCTCTATAGGTCTCTACTGTAATATAACTAGAATCAGATATTGTAGACAGTGTTTTACCATCCTCCATAGAAGGTCTCTACTGTAATATAACTAGAATCAGATATTGTAGACAGTGTTTTACCATCCTCTATAGAAGGTCTCTACTGTAATATAACTAGAATCAGATATTGTAGACAGTGTTTTACCATCCTCTATAGAAGGTCTCTACTGTAATATAACTAGAATCAGATACTATAGACAGTGTTTTACCATCCTCTATAGAAGGTCTCTACTGTAATATAACTAGAATCAGATACTGTAGACAGTGTTTTACCATCCTCTATAGAAGGTCTCTACTGTAATATAACTAGAATCAGATACTGTAGACAGTGTTTTACCATCCTCTATAGAAGGTCTCTACTGTAATATAACTAGAATCAGATATTGTAGACAGTGTTTTACCATCCTCTATAGAAGGTCTCTACTGTAATATAACTAGAATCAGATATTGTAGACAGTGTTTTACCATCCTCTATAGAAGGTCTCTACTGTAATATAACTAGAATCAGATATTGTAGACAGTGTTTTACCATCCTCTATAGAAGGTCTCTACTGTAATATAACTAGAATCAGATATTGTAGACAGTGTTTTACCATCCTCTATAGAAGGTCTCTACTGTAATATAACTAGAATCAGATATTGTAGACAGTGTTTTACCATCCTCTATAGAAGGTCTCTACTGTAATATAACTAGAATCAGATATTGTAGACAGTGTTTTACCATCCTCTATAGAAGGTCTCTACTGTAATATAACTAGAATCAGATATTGTAGACAGTGTTTTACCATCCTCTATAGAAGGTCTCTACTGTAATATAACTAGAATCAGATATTGTAGACAGTGTTTTACCATCCTCTATAGAAGGTCTCTACTGTAATATAACTAGAATCAGATATTGTAGACAGTGTTTTACCATCCTCTATAGAAGGTCTCTACTGTAATACCATCCTCTATAGAAGTCTCTACTGTATAACTAGAATCAGATATTGTAGACAGTGTTTTACCATCCTCTATAGAAGGTCTCTACTGTAATATAACTAGAATCAGATATTGTAGACAGTGTTTTACCATCCTCTATAGAAGGTCTCTACTGTAATATAACTAGAATCAGATATTGTAGACAGTGTTTTACCATCCTCTATAGAAGGTCTCTACTGTAATATAACTAGAATCAGATATTGTAGACAGTGTTTTACCATCCTCTATAGAAGGTCTCTACTGTAATATAACTAGAATCAGATACTGTAGACAGTGTTTACCATCCTCTATAGAAGGTCTCTACTGTAATATAACTAGAATCAGATACTGTAGACAGTGTTTTACCATCCTCTATAGAAGGTCTCTACTGTAATATAACTAGAATCAGATATTGTAGACAGTGTTTTACCATCCTCTATAGAAGGTCTCTACTGTAATATAACTAGAATCAGATATTGAATCAGATAGACAGTGTTTTACCATCCTCTATAGAAGGTCTCTGTAATCTCTACTGTAATATAACTAGAATCAGATATTGTAGACAGTGTTTTACCATCCTCTATAGAAGGTCTCTACTGTAATATAACTGGAATCAGATATTGTAGACAGTGTTTTTACCATCCTCTATAGAAGGTCTCTACTGTAATATAACTAGAATCAGATATTGTAGACAGTGTTTACCATCCTCTATAGAAGGTCTCTACTGTAATATAACTAGAATCAGATACTGTAGACAGTGTTTTACCATCCTCTATAGAAGGTCTCTACTGTAATATAACTAGAATCAGATATTGTAGACAGTGTTTTACCATCCTCTATAGAAGGTCTCTACTGTAATATAACTAGAATCAGATATTGTAGACAGTGTTTTACCATCCTCTATAGAAGGTCTCTACTGTAATATAACTAGAATCAGATATTGTAGACAGTGTTTTACCATCCTCTATAGAAGGTCTCTACTGTAATATAACTAGAATCAGATATTGTAGACAGTGTTTACCATCCTCTAGAAGGTCTCTACTGTCTCTACTGTTTTAATATAACTAGAAGATATTGTAGTCTCTACTGTAATATAACTAGAATCAGATATTGTAGACAGTGTTTTAACTACCATCCTCTATAGAAGGTCTCTACTGTAATATAACTAGAATCAGATATTGTAGACAGTGTTTTACCATCCTCTATAGAAGGTCTCTACTGTAATATAACTAGAATCAGATATTGTAGACAGTGTTTTACCATCCTCTATAGAAGGTCTCTACTGTAATATAACTAGAATCAGATATTGTAGACAGTGTTTTACCATCCTCTATAGAAGGTCTCTACTGTAATATAACTAGAATCAGATATTGTAGACAGTGTTTTATCCATCCTCTATAGAAGGTCTCTACTGTAATATAACTAGAATCAGATATTGTAGACAGTGTTTTACCATCCTCTATAGAAGGTCTCTACTGTAATATAACTAGAATCAGATATTGTAGACAGTGTTTTACCATCCTCTATAGAAGGTCTCTACTGTAATATAACTAGAATCAGATATTGTAGACAGTATTGTAGACAGTACCATCCTCTATAGAAGGTCTCTACTGTAATATAACTAGAATCAGATACCATGTAGACAGTGTTTTACCATCCTCTATAGAAGGTCTCTACTGTAATATAACTAGAATCAGATATTGTAGACAGTGTTTTACCATCCTCTATAGAAGGTCTCTACTGTAATATAACTAGAATCAGATATTGTAGACAGTGTTTTACCATCCTCTATAGAAGGTCTCTACTGTAATATAACTAGAATCAGATATTGTAGACAGTGTTTTACCATCCTCTATAGAAGGTCTCTACTGTAATATAACTAGAATCAGATATTGTAGACAGTGTTTTACCATCCTCTATAGAAGGTCTCTACTGTAATATAACTAGAATCAGATATTGTAGACAGTGTTTACCATCCTCTATAGAATCAGGTCTCTTTTACTCCTCTATAGTAATATAACTAGAATCAGATATTGTAGACAGTGTTTTACCATCCTCTATAGAAGGTCTCTACTGTAATATAACTAGAATCAGATATTGTAGACAGTGTTTTACCATCCTCTATAGAAGGTCTCTACTGTAATATAACTAGAATCAGATATTGTAGACAGTGTTTTACCATCCTCTATAGAAGGTCTCTACTGTAATATAACTAGAATCAGATATACTGTAGACAGTGTTTTACCATCCTCTATAGAAGGTCTCTACTGTAATATAACTAGAATCAGATATTGTAGACAGTGTTTTACCATCCTCTATAGAAGGTCTCTACTGTAATATAACTAGAATCAGATATTGTAGACAGTGTTTTACCATCCTCTATAGAAGGTCTCTACTGTAATATAACTAGAATCAGATATTGTAGACAGTGTTTTACCATCCTCTATAGAAGGTCTCTACTGTAATATAACTAGAATCAGATATTGTAGACAGTGTTTTACCATCCTCTATAGAATCAGGTCTGTAGACTGTAATATAACTAGAATCAGATATTGTAGACAGTGTTTTACCATCCTCTATAGAAGGTCTCTACTGTAATATAACTAGAATCAGATATTGTAGACAGTGTTTTACCATCCTCTATAGAAGGTCTCTACTGTAATATAACTAGAATCAGATATTGTAGACAGTGTTTTTTTACCATCCTCTATAGAAGGTCTCTACTGTAATATAACTAGAATCAGATATTGTAGACAGTGTTTTACCATCCTCTATAGGTCTCTACTGTAATATAACTAGAATCAGATATTGTAGACAGTGTTTTACCATCCTCTATAGAAGGTCTCTACTGTAATATAACTAGAATCAGATATTGTAGACAGTGTTTTCCTCTACCATCCAGATCTATAGAAGGTCTCTACTGTAATATAACTAGAATCAGATATTGTAGACAGTGTTTACCATCCTCTATAGAAGGTCTCTACTGTAATATAACTAGAATCAGATATTGTAGACAGTGTTTTACCATCCTCTATAGAAGGTCTCTACTGTAATATAACTAGAATCAGATATTGTAGACAGTGTTTTACCATCCTCTATAGAAGGTCTCTACTGTAATATAACTAGAATCAGATATTGTAGACAGTGTTTTACCATAGAAGGTCTCTACTGTAATATAACTAGAATCAGATATTGTAGACAGTGTTTTACCATCCTCTATAGAAGGTCTCTACTGTAATATAACTAGAATCAGATATTGTAGACAGTGTTTTACCATCCTCTATAGAAGGTCTCTACTGTAATATAACTAGAATCAGATATCCTCTATAGTCTCTAGAATCAGTGTTTTTACCATCCTCTATAGAAGGTCTCTACTGTAATATAACTAGAATCAGATATTGTAGACAGTGTTTTACCATCCTCTATAGAAGGTCTCTACTGTAATATAACTAGAATCAGATATTGTAGACAGTGTTTTACCATCCTCTATAGAAGGTCTCTACTGTAATATAACTAGAATCAGATATTGTAGACAGTGTTTTACCATCTCTATAGAAGGTCTCTACTGTAATATAACTAGAATCAGATATTGTAGACAGTGTTTTACCATCCTCTATAGAAGGTCTCTACTGTAATATAACTAGAATCAGATATTGTAGACAGTGTTTTACCATCCTCTATAGAAGGTCTCTAGAATCAGATATTGTAGACAGTGTTTTACCATCCTCTATAGAAGGTCTCTAGGGTCTCTATATAACTAGAATCAGATACTGTAATATAACTAGAATCAGATATTGTAGACAGTGTTTTACCATCCTCTATAGAAGGTCTCTACTGTAATATAACTAGAATCAGATATTGTAGACAGTGTTTTACCATCCTCTATAGAAGGTCTCTACTGTAATATAACTAGAATCAGATATTGTAGACAGTGTTTTACCATCCTCTATAGAAGGTCTCTACTGTAATATAACTAGAATCAGATATTGTAGACAGTGTTTTCCTCTACCATCCAGATCTATAGAAGGTCTCTACTGTAATATAACTAGAATCAGATATTGTAGACAGTGTTTTACCATCCTCTATAGAAGGTCTCTACTGTAATATAACTAGAATCAGATATTGTAGACAGTGTTTACCATCCTCTATAGAAGGTCTCTACTGTAATATAACTAGAATCAGATATTGTAGACAGTGTTTTACCATCCTCTATAGAAGGTCTCTACTGTAATATAACTAGAATCAGATATTGTAGACAGTGTTTTACCATCCTCTATGTTTACCATCCTCTATAGAAGGTCTCTACTGTAATATAACTAGAATCAGATATTGTAGACAGTGTTTTACCATCCTCTATAGAAGGTCTCTACTGTAATATAACTAGAATCAGATATTGTAGACAGTGTTTTACCATCCTCTATAGAAGGTCTCTACTGTAATATAACTAGAATCAGATATTGTAGACAGTGTTTTACCATCCTCTATAGAAGGTCTCTACTGTAATATAACTAGAATCAGATATTGTAGACAGTGTTTACCATCCTCTATAGAAGGTCTCTACTGTAATATAACTAGAATCAGATATTGTAGACAGTGTTTTACCATCCTCTATAGAAGGTCTCTACTGTAATATAACTAGAATCAGATATTGTAGACATCCTCTATAGTGTTTAACTAGAATCCATCCATCCTCTATAGAAGGTCTCTACTGTAATATAACTAGAATCAGATATTGTAGACAGTGTTTTACCATCCTCTATAGAAGGTCTCTACTGTAATATAACTAGAATCAGATATTGTAGACAGTGTTTTACCATCCTCTATAGAAGGTCTCTACTGTAATATAACTAGAATCAGATATTGTAGACAGTGTTTTACCATCCTCTATAGAAGGTCTCTACTGTAATATAACTAGAATCAGATATTGTAGACAGTGTTTTACCATCCTCTATAGAAGGTCTCTACTGTAATATAACTAGAATCAGATATTGTAGACAGTGTTTTACCATCCTCTATAGAAGGTCTCTACTGTAATATAACTAGAATCAGATATTGTAGACAGTGTTTACCATCCTCTATAGAAGGTCTCTACTGTAATATAACTAGAATCAGATATTGTAGACAGTGTTTTACCATCCTCTATAGAAGGTCTCTACTGTAATATAACTAGAATCAGATATTGTAGACAGTGTTTTACCATCCTCTATAGAAGGTCTCTACTGTAATATAACTAGAATCAGATATTGTAGACAGTGTTTTACCATCCTCTATAGAAGGTCTCTCAGATACTCCTCTATAGAAGTAATATAACTAGAATCAGATATTGTAGACAGTGTTTTACCATCCTCTATAGAAGGTCTCTACTGTAATATAACTAGAATCAGATATTGTAGACAGTGTTTTACCATCCTCTATAGAAGGTCTCTACTGTAATATAACTAGAATCAGATATTGTAGACAGTGTTTACCATCCATCTCTATAGAAGGTCTCTACTGTAATATAACTAGAATCAGATATTGTAGACAGTGTTTTACCATCCTCTATAGAAGGTCTCTACTGTAATATAACTAGAATCAGATATTGTAGACAGTGTTTTACCATCCTCTATAGAAGGTCTCTACTGTAATATAACTAGAATCAGATATTGTAGACAGTGTTTTACCATCCTCTATAGAAGGTCTCTACTAACTAGTAATATAACTAGAATCAGATAGATATGTAGACAGTGTTTTACCATCCTCTATAGAAGGTCTCTACTGTAATATAACTAGAATCAGATATTGTAGACAGTGTTTTACCATCCTCTATAGAAGGTCTCTACTGTAATATAACTAGAATCAGATATTGTAGACAGTGTTTTACCATCCTCTATAGAAGGTCTCTACTGTAATATAACTAGAATCAGATATTGTAGACAGTGTTTTACCATCCTCTATAGAAGGTCTCTACTGTAATATAACTAGAATCAGATATTGTAGACAGTGTTTTACCATCCTCTATAGAAGGTCTCTACTGTAATATAACTAGAATCAGATATTGTAGACAGTGTTTTACCATCCTCTATAGAAGGTCTCTACTGTAATATAACTAGAATCAGATATTGTAGACAGTGTTTTACCATCCTCTATAGAAGGTCTCTACTGTAATATAACTAGAATCAGATATTGTAGACAGTGTTTTACCATCCTCTATAGAAGGTCTCTACTGTAATATAACTAGAATCAGATCCATCCTCTATAGAAGGTCTCTACTGTAATATAACTAGAATCAGATATTGTAGACAGTGTTTTACCATCCTCTATAGAAGGTCTCTACTGTAATATAACTAGAATCAGATATTGTAGACAGTGTTTTACCATCCTCTATAGAAGGTCTCTACTGTAATATAACTAGAATCAGATACTGTAGACAGTGTTTTACCATCCTCTATAGAAGGTCTCTACTGTAATATAACTAGAATCAGATATTGTAGACAGTGTTTTACCATCCTCTATAGAAGGTCTCTACTGTAATATAACTAGAATCAGATATTGTAGACAGTGTTTTACCATCCTCTATAGAAGGTCTCTACTGTAATATAACTAGAATCAGATATTGTAGACAGTGTTTTACCATCCTCTATAGAAGGTCTCTACTGTAATATAACTAGAATCAGATATTGTAGACAGTGTTTTACCATCCTCTATAGAAGGTCTCTACTGTAATATAACTAGAATCAGATATTGTAGACAGTGTTTTACCATCCTCTATAGAAGGTCTCTACTGTAATATAACTAGAATCAGATATTGTAGACAGTGTTTTACCATCCTCTATAGAAGGTCTCTACTGTAATATAACTAGAATCAGATATTGTAGACAGTGTTTTACCATCCTCTATAGAAGGTCTCTACTGTAATATAACTAGAATCAGATACTGTAGACAGTGTTTTACCATCCTCTATAGAAGGTCTCTACTGTAATATAACTAGAATCAGATATTGTAGACAGTGTTTTACCATCCTCTATAGAAGGTCTCTACTGTAATATAACTAGAATCAGATATTGTAGACAGTGTTTTACCATCCTCTATAGAAGGTCTCTACTGTAATATAACTAGAATCAGATATTGTAGACAGTGTTTTACCATCCTCTATAGAAGGTCTCTACTGTAATATAACTAGAATCAGATATTGTAGACAGTGTTTACCATCCTCTATAGAAGGTCTCTACTGTAATATAACTAGAATCAGATATTGTAGACAGTGTTTACCATCCTCTATAGAAGGTCTCTACTGTAATATAACTAGAATCAGATATTGTAGACAGTGTTTTACCATCCTCTATAGAAGGTCTCTACTGTAATATAACTAGAATCAGATATTGTAGACAGTGTTTTACCATCCTCTATAGAAGGTCTCTACTGTAATATAACTAGAATCAGATATTGTAGACAGTGTTTTACCATCCTCTATAGAAGGTCTCTACTGTAATATAACTAGAATCAGATATTGTAGACAGTGTTTTACCATCCTCTATAGAAGGTCTCTACTGTAATATAACTAGAATCAGATATTGTAGACAGTGTTTTACCATCCTCTATAGGTCTCTACTGTAATATAACTAGAATCAGATATTGTAGACAGTGTTTTACCATCCTCTATAGAAGGTCTCTACTGTAATATAACTAGAATCAGATATTGTAGACAGTGTTTTACCATCCTCTATAGAAGGTCTCTACTGTAATATAACTAGAATCAGATACTGTAGACAGTGTTTTACCATCCTCTATAGAAGGTCTCTACTGTAATATAACTAGAATCAGATATTGTAGACAGTGTTTTACCATCCTCTATAGAAGGTCTCTACTGTAATATAACTAGAATCAGATATTGTAGACAGTGTTTACCATCCTCTATAGAAGGTCTCTACTGTAATATAACTAGAATCAGATATTGTAGACAGTGTTTACCATCTTCTATAGAAGGTCTCTACTGTAATATAACTAGAATCAGATATTGTAGACAGTGTTTTACCATCCTCTATAGAAGGTCTCTACTGTAATATAACTAGAATCAGATATTGTAGACAGTGTTTTACCATCCTCTATAGAAGGTCTCTACTGTAATATAACTAGAATCAGATACTGTAGACAGTGTTTTACCATCCTCTATAGAAGGTCTGTACTGTAATATAACTGGAATCAGATATTGTAGACAGTGTTTTACCATCCTCTATAGAAGGTCTCTACTGTAATATAACTAGAATCAGATATTGTAGACAGTGTTTTACCATCCTCTATAGGTCTCTACTGTAATATAACTAGAATCAGATATTGTAGACAGTGTTTTACCATCCTCTATAGAAGGTCTCTACTGTAATATAACTAGAATCAGATATTGTAGACAGTGTTTTACCATCCTCTATAGAAGGTCTCTACTGTAATATAACTAGAATCAGATATTGTAGACAGTGTTTACCATCCTCTATAGAAGGTCTCTACTGTAATATAACTAGAATCAGATACTGTAGACAGTGTTTACCATCCTCTATAGAAGGTCTCTACTGTAATATAACTAGAATCAGATATTGTAGACAGTGTTTTGCCATCCTCTATAGAAGGTCTCTACTGTAATATAACTAGAATCAGATATTGTAGACAGTGTTTTACCATCCTCTATAGAAGGTCTCTACTGTAATATAACTAGAATCAGATATTGTAGACAGTGTTTTACCATCCTCTATAGAAGGTCTCTACTGTAATATAACTAGAATCAGATATTGTAGACAGTGTTTTACCATCCTCTATAGACAGTGAATTTTGTACCATCCTCTATAGAAGGTCTCTACTGTAATATAACTAGAATCAGATATTGTAGACAGTGTTTTACCATCCTCTATAGAAGGTCTCTACTGTAATATAACTAGAATCAGATATTGTAGACAGTGTTTACCATCTTCTATAGAAGGTCTCTACTGTAATATAACTAGAATCAGATATTGTAGACAGTGTTTTACCATCCTCTATAGAAGGTCTCTACTGTAATATAACTAGAATCAGATATTGTAGACAGTGTTTTACCATCCTCTATAGAAGGTCTCTACTGTAATATAACTAGAATCAGATATTGTAGACAGTGTTTTACCATCCTCTATAGGTCTCTACTGTAATATAACTAGAATCAGATATTGTAGACAGTGTTTTACCATCCTCTATAGAAGGTCTCTACTGTAATATAACTAGAATCAGATATTGTAGACAGTGTTTTACCATCCTCTATAGAAGGTCTCTACTGTAATATAACTAGAATCAGATATTGTAGACGGTGTTTTACCATCCTCTATAGGTCTCTACTGTAATATAACTAGAATCAGATACTGTAGACAGTGTTTTACCATCCTCTATAGAAGGTCTCTACTGTAATATAACTAGAATCAGATATTGTAGACGGTGTTTTACCATCCTCTATAGAAGGTCTCTACTCTAAGTCTAAGGCAGACTGTTGCAGTGATCCACTTGAATCTATTCCCCGTGGCAGCATGCAGATACACTGCAGTGGTACAGAGGGGTAATCAGATGCAGGGAGAACTGCAACACGTTGGCTATTTGACAACGACAGCGACTTCTAGAAGTTCTCATCCTGGACACATCCCATGTAGTAGCAGGGTTAAATCCCATAGCTGGATTTTGAAGGTATTTCTCAGGGCTCCTACCGCTGTATTTCATGTTGAATTAGAGTTATTGATTGAGTGCATTTTTCCTCCTCTCATTCTCTCCTCTTCTGCATCCTGTGAGGGATGGAAGGGGGAGGGGTGTGTTTTTATTCACCAGTAGGGGGAGCTGAAGCTCCATGTATATCTGAGCCTCAACACCACAGCCACCAAGGCTTCTAAAGAGGGTTCCTCCTGATCTAACCTTGAAAGCAGGATTTTTATTCAAAGGTAGATTGACAGGGGTTGTCAAAATCTCTCTCCCTCTCTCCCTGTCTCCCTCTCTATCTCTCCTCCATATTTATCCTCCCTTGCTCTCTCTCTCTCTCTCTCTCTCTCTCTCTCTCTCTCTCTCTCTCTCTCTTTCTCTTTCTCTTTCTCTCTCTCTTTCTCTCCTATCTATTTCTCCTCCCTCGCTTTCTCTCTCTCTTTCTCAATTCATTTTCAATTGAAGAGGCTTTATTGGCATGGGAAACATATGTTTACATTGCCAAAGCAAGTGAAATAGATCATAAATAAAAGTCAAATAAACAATAAATAATTAATATTACACTCACAAAAGTTCCAAAAGGATGAAAGTATTTCAAATGTCATATTATGTCTTTATACAGTGTTGTAATGATGTGCAAATAGTTAAAGTACAAAAGGGAAAATAAATAAATATTTACAATGGTGTTTGTTCTTCACTGGTTACCCTCTTCTTGTGGCAAAAAGTCACAAATATTGCTGCTGTGATGGCACACTGTGGTATTTCACCCAATGGATGTGGGAGTTTATCAAAATTGGATTTGTTTTCGAATTCTTTGTGTATCTGTGTTATCTGAGGGAAATATGTGTCTCTAATATGGTCATACATTTGGCAGGAGGTTAGGAAGTGCAGCTCAGTTTCCACCTTATTTTGTTGGCAGTGTGCACATAGCCTGTCTTCTCTTGAGTGCCAGGTCTATCTATGGTGGCCTCTCTCAATGGCAAGGCTATGCTCACTGAGTCTTTACATAGTCAAAGCTTTCCTTTAGTTTGGGTCAGTCACAGTGGTCAGGTATTCTGCCACTGTGTACTCTCTGTTTAGGGCCAAAAAAGCATTCTCTTTTGCTCTGTTTTTTTGTAAATTCTTTCCAATGTGTCAAGTAATTTTCTTTTTGTTTTCTCATGATTTGGTTGGGTCTACTTGTGTTGCTGTCCTGGGGCTCTGTGGGGTCTATTTGTCTTTGTGAACAGAGCCCCAGGACCAGCTTGCTTAGGGGACTCTTCTCCGGGTTAATCTCTCTGTAGGTGATGGCTTTGTTGTGGAAGGTTTGGGAATCGCTTCCTTTCAGGTGGTTGTAGGTAGCCTAGTAGTTAGAGCGTTGGACTAGTAACCGAAAGGTTGCAAGATCGAATCCCCGAGCTGACAAGGTAAAACATCTGTCGCTCTGCCCCTGAACATGGAAGTTAACCCACTGTTCTTAGGCCGTCATTGAAAATAAGAATTTGTTCTTAACTGACTTGCCTATTTAAATAGGTAAAAGGTAAAATAAACAAATATGTCTGTCTCCTCTATCTTCTCTCTCGCTTCAATCACAGTTTTGTCTATGCTGGTTAGGGTTGCACGTTTTGGGGAATATTCAGAGGTGGAAACTTTCCATGGGAATATATGGGAATTAATAACGGCAATATATGCAAATTCATATTAATACCATTTAAATGTAGATGTTTTTTTGCAATGGATATATTTACCAAAATATGGAGACCGAAACATAAAACTTTTACCTCATCATAAGTAGACATAATTGCAAATTATTAAATAAAACAATTTAGTTACGAATTGAACTTTAATTAAATAAGTTGACTCTTCACACGGGATGATTTCACTGAACAACAAAAGAAAGGGAATATTGAATGATCCCCATTGATCCATCGCATCTCCCCAAAAAACGTTTTCAACATACATCTGTAAAATGATAACCAAAGCTTTAGTTTCTAGACTGTCTTCCTCTCAGGCTTCCATGTCTCCTCCATGTCCACCTCTTGAACATCAGACTCTGAGGCCTCATCTTCACGGTCACTTTCCAACCTTGTTGAGGATGGCTTGTTGTCAGGCTCAAAAAGTCTCAAATTTTTCCGGATGGCCACCAATTTTTCAACCATTTTGTTGGTCTGCCTGTTTAGTGCTTTGGTGTGAATGTTTCCAAACAAGGACCAGTTGCGCTCTGAGGCGGCTGATGTTTGTGGGATTTGGAGGATGATGGAGGCAACAGGGGAAAGAGCCTCAGATCCACAAAGTCCCTTCCACCAGGTGTCTGATGAGATATGTTGGCACAACTGCCATATTGCATCTCCATCCCAAAGCCCTTGCTTGGAAGTGTACTTCACCAGACTGCCAAGAACCTTGCCTTCAACCAGGCCAAGGTGGCGAGACACAGAAGTGATGACACCATAGGCCTTGTTGATCTCTGCACCAGACAGGATGCTCTTGCCAGCATACTTGGGGTCCAACATGTACTCTGCGGCGTGTATGGGCTTTAGGAACAAGTCTTCATGCTTTTTGATGCATTTCAGAACTGCAGTTTCCTCTGCTTGGAGCAACAGTGAAGTGGGCAGGGCAGTACGAATTTATTGTCTTACATCTGCAAGCAGAGTCTGAACGTCAGACAGGATGGCATTGTCTCCCTCAATCCGTGCAATGGCTACTGCTATAGGTTTCAGGCTGCTAACCACTCTCTCCCAAAATACATCATCCAGGAGGATCCTCTTGATGGGACTGTCCATATCGGCAGACTGTGATATGGCCATTTCTTGGAGAGACTCCTTCCCCTCCAGGAGACTGTCAAACATGATGACCGCTTCAATGTGGTGCTCTTATTCTTCTCACTTTGCTGCTATAACCTGATGACCTTTCACATACCTAATCATTTCCTTGGCTCTCTTGTAGAGTGTATCCATGGTTTTAAGTGCCATGATGTCCTTGAGGAGCAGATTCAATGCATGAGCAGCACAGCCAATGGGTGTGATGTGAAGGTAGGGCTCCTCCTTAGACCAAGCAGCCTTCGTGTTCATGGCATTGTCCGTCACCAGTGCAAATACCTTCTGTGGTCAAGGTCATTGATGACTGCCTTCAGCTTTGCTTGACCTTCACTTGAACTCTGTTGAACTCTGCATCCAGCAAATGAGTAGATAAAGCATGTCTGGTTGGAGGGGTGTATGCTGGGTGAAGAACATTCAGAAATTTCTTCCAATACACATTTCCTGTGAGCATCAGACGTGAACCAGTTGCATACACAGCTCGAGCTAGACATTCATCAGCATTTCTCTGACTACGTTCCTCCATTGAGTCAAAAAACTTCTGATTCCAGGACGACCATGAGCTGTTGCTATCGATAAGGTGTCGGATTCATCATTTTCACCTCGAGTGGAAGTAGAGGGACTTTCAGTCAGAGGTTGCTTGTTGTGAGCACTGAGGGAACTTTATGCTCTTGGCCAGATGATTCTGTATCTTTGTTGCATTCTTCACATATGATTTAGCACACTATTTGCAAATGTACACAGCTTTTCCTTCTACATTAGCTGCAGTGAGATGTCTCCACACATCAGACAGTGCCCATGGCATTTTCCTGTAAAGATTAGAATTTTTTAAATAAAAAATAAATAAAAATACAATTCCATGTACAGATAAATATTTAAGCAGTTAGATTAAACTGCTTAACAACGGGTGAATTAACACTCCTCAGTTAGCAGGCTCAATCAAGCTAAAACTCACATGGTAGCAAAAACTAACTAGCAGCAATTGTAAACAAGTTAGACATGATTTAAACACACTTTGCTAGTTAACAAAAAAAATGTATGTCATATCAAATGTATTCACCCCACCCAGTATTTTAATCAAAACTTACCAGAAATGTGATGGAAAATGCACTGTGCATGCAGAGGGTTGTAATTCCATTGACTTTGTGTATCCCATTTAAAATGGTTCACTGTTATAAGCAAACTTTTTAAAAATATTTTTTAAAATTCTGTAAATTTACCGGAAAGTTTCCAGCCCTTTGCAACCATAATGCTGGTTTCATTTTGTTCCTTGAAAGATACGATCCACACACTTAATCATCAAGTTGATAAGCTTTAAACCTCTTCAGAGATTGATTTAATCATTAGACTGAAACATGTTTGGTTGTACAACAAACAATAATAGAAGCCTAATCATCTGCTCAAATAACAAAATACCAAGAAAAGGATAAACAGAGCTAAACCCCCCCTCCAGTCCCCATCCACACCCCACCCCCTCCAGTCCCCATCCACACCCCACCCCCTCCAGTCCCCATCCACACCCCACCCCCTCCAGTCCCCATCCACACCCCACCCCCTCCAGTCCCCATCCACACCCCACCCCCTCCAGTCCCCATCCACACCCCAACCCCCCTCCAGTCCCCATCCACCCCCCCCTCCAGTCCCCATCCACACCCCCCTCCAGTCCCCATCCACCCCCCCCAGTCCCCATCCACAACCCAACCCCCTCCAGTCCCCATCCACACCCCAAACCCTCCCCCTCCAGTCCCCATCCACACCCCAACCCCCCTCCAGTCCCCATCCACACCCCAACCCCTCCCCAGTCCCCATCCACACCCCAAACCCCCCTCCAGTCCCCAACCCCCCCTCCAGTCCCCATCCACACCCCAACCCCCCTCCAGTCCCCATCCACACCCCAACCCCCCTCCCCCAGTCCCCATCCACACCCCAACCCCCTCCAGTCCCCATCCACCCCCCCCCCCCCTCCAGTCCCCATCCACACCCCAACCCCCTCCAGTCCCCATCCACACCCCAACCCCCTCCAGTCCCCATCCACACCCCAACCCCCTCCAGTCCCCATCCCCATCCACACCCCAACTCCCCTCCAGTCCCCATCCACACCACAACCCCCTCCAGTCCCCATCCACACCCCAACCCCCCTCCAGTCCCCATCCACACCCCAACCCCCCTCCAGTCCCCATCCACACCCCAACCCCCCCTCCAGTCCCCATCCACACCCCAACTCCCCCTCCAGTCCCCATCCACACCCCAACCCCCCCTCCAGTCCCCATCCACACCCCAACTCACCCCCATCCACACCCCAACCCAACCCCCTCCCCCCTCCCCCCTCAGTCCCCACCATCCGGGGTGACCAGGCCGTGGCTCGGTAGCTGAGGTTCTTCGTGATCTTCTAGATTGTAGCGGGGTGAACAGGCTGTGGCTCGGGTAGCTGAGGTCCTTCGTGATCTTCTAGATTGTAGCGGGGTGAACAGGCCGTGGCTCGGGTAGCTGAGGTCCTTCGTGATCTTCTAGATTGTAGCGGGGTGAACAGGCCGTGACTCGGGTAGCTGAGGTCCTTCATGATCTTCTAGATTGTAGCGGGGTGAACAGGCCGTGACTCGGGTAGCTGAGGTCCTTCATGATCTTCTAGATTGTAGCGGGGTGACCAGGCCGTGGCTCGGTAGCTGAGGTCCTTCATGATCTTCTAGATTCTAGCGGGGTGAACAGGCCGTGGCTCGGGTAGCTGAGGTCCTTCATGATCTTCTAGATTGTAGCGGGGTGACCAGGCCGTGGCTCGGGTAGCTGAGGTCCTTCATGATCTTCTAGATTGTAGCGGGGTGAACAGGCCGTGGCTCCGGTAGCTGAGGTCCTTCATGATCTTCTAGATTGTAGAGGGGTGAACAGGCCGTGGCTCGGGTAGCTGAGGTCCTTCATGATCTTCTAGATTGTAGCGGGGTGAACAGGCCGTGACTCGGGTAGCTGAGGTCCTTCATGATCTTCTAGATTGTAGCGGGGTGAACAGGCCGTGGCTCGGGTAGCTGAGGTCCTTCATGATCTTCTAGATTGTAGCGGGGTGACCAGGCCGTGGCTCGGTAGCTGAGGTCCTTCATGATCTTCTAGATTGTAGCGGGGTGAACAGGCCGTGGCTCGGGTAGCTGAGGTCCTTCATGATCTTCTAGATTGTAGCGGGGTGACCAGGCCGTGGCTCGGGTAGCTGAGGTCCTTCATGATCTTCTAGATTGTAGCGGGGTGAACAGGCCGTGACTCCGGTAGCTGAGGTCCTTCATGATCTTCTAGATTGTAGAGGGGTGAACAGGCCGTGGCTCCGGTAGCTGAGGTCCTTCATGATCTTCTTGGCCTTCCTGTGACACCGGGTGCTCAATATTATAATGGTATTAATATGCCATTTAGCCGACACTTTCATCCAAAGCGACTTACCAACATTCACATTGGATCCAGAGAGCTAAACCTGTCTCCCAGTCTATTCTGATTGTGAATTGCCGTAGGATCTGGGTCCCTATTCATCAAGTATTTCTGGTAAGGAGTGCTGATAAGGTTGGATAATTAGGATCGCTTTTGCCTTTTAGATCATAATGAATAAGAGGTTGAACCTGATCCTAGATCACCACTCATACTCTGACAAGCTCTTTGAATATGGACCCACATTTGACCTTGCATTTACAAAAGGTTAATGTCCCAAACATCCAAAACTCAGATGAACTCTAATCAGCTGCTTCTCTCTCTCCGTTGAGGCATCTTGTTCTCAGGCCGGGTGTTGAACAGTGAGCACTTCAAAGCAGTGGTGCAAGATAAGCCCCTCTAGCAACAGGCCTAACAACCCTGAGCTCTCTAAATAAATCATGGCTTTCAGTTTCTTCTGCTGCGTTCCCGCCCCCATGCACCCTCATTTTGGGGATGGAAGAGTGGCTAGAGAGGATGTAGGTATGCAATCCTCATGGTCAACGTGTGTGTATTCTAGGGGAGGTGTGTGAGAGAAAGTATGTGTTTTGTGGGGTGCTTTGTCCTTAATTATTTACATTTACATAATTTAGCAGATGCTCTTATCCAGAGCGACTTACAGGCGCAATTAAGGTTAAGTGCCTTGCTCAAGGGCACACCGCAGATTTTTCACATAGTCGGCTCTGAGATTTGAACCCCAGGTAGAGTAAACAACCCATCCAACCCCAGGTAGAGTAAACCACCCATCCAACCCCAGGTAGAGTAAACCACCCCAGGTAGAGTAAACCACCCATCCAACCCCAGGTAGAGTAAACCACCCCAGGTAGAGTAAACCACCCCAGGTAGAGGTAAAGAGGAATACTGTAGGACAGAAGGTTGAGCATGTCAGAACAACCTGTCTCTGAGTTACTGGTATGTTCACCTGCGTGTGTGCTGTTTTAAATTCAACTGTCAGAACATGTACAGAACCAGAACCCTTTTGTGTTACACCTCACATCCCCTCTGTACACACTGTCCTGTGTGTTACACCTCACATCCCCTCTGTACCCACTGTCCTGTGTGTTACACCTCACATCCCCTCTGTACACACTGTCCTGTGTGTTACACCTCACATCCCCTCTGTACCCACTGTCCTGTGTGTTACACCTCACATCCCCTCTGTACCCACTGTCCTGTGTGTTACACCTCACATCCCCTCTGTACCCACTGTCCTGTGTGTTACACCTCACATCCCCCTGTACCCACTGTCCTGTGTGTTACACCTTACATCCCCCCTGTACCCACTGTCCTGTGTGTTACACCTCACATCCCCCCTGTACCCACTGTCCTGTGTGTTACACCTCACATCCCCTCTGTACCCACTGTCCTGTGTGTTACACCTCACATCCTGTACCCACTCTGTACCCACTGTCCTGTCCTGTTACACCTCACATCCCCTCTGTACCCACTGTCCTGTGTGTTACACCTCACATCCCCTCTGTACCCACTGTCCTGTGTGTTACACCTCACATCCCCTCTGTACCCACTGTCCTGTGTGTTACACCTCACATCCCATCTGTACCCACTGTCCTGTGTGTTACACCTCACATCCCATCTGTACCCACTGTCCTGTGTGTTACACCTCACATCCCCTCTGTACCCACTGTCCTGTGTGTTACACCTCACATCCCCTCTGTACCCACTGTCCTGTGTGTTACACCTCACATCCCCTTTGTACCCACTGTCCTGTGTGTTACACCTCACATCCCCTCTGTACCCACTGTCCTGTGTGTTACACCTCACATCCCCTCTGTACCCACTGTCCTGTGTGTTACACCTCACATCCCCTCTGTACCCACTGTCCTGTGTGTTACACCTCACATCCCCTCTGTACCCACTGTCCTGTGTGTTACACCTCACATCCCCTTTGTACCCACTGTCCTGTGTGTTACACCTCACATCCCCTCTGTACCCACTGTCCTGTGTGTTACACCTCACATCCCCTCTGTACCCACTGTCCTGTGTGTTACACCTCACATCCCCTCTGTACCCACTGTCCTGCAGCTTTCTTCTCATACAGGGCTTCAAGCCTTCAATCAGTTAAGAATGTCGGACTGCTTCCTGAATGGCACCCTGTTCTCTTTAAAGGGACCTTGTGTTGACCCAGGCCTGCAGGGTATCCCATAGGCCCCACTTTTAGCTTTGATTCTCACTAGTGAGCCAGCCGTGCCTAGCAGAGCTTAGTACTGGCCTGGTTACATATCCACCATAGTACTGGAACCACAATGTGAACAGACCAGATATCTAAGCCAGCAGGGTGCAGTTCAGGTTGGCACCGTGGTGTGAAGCTGGTATTAGATGGTGCACAGAAGGATGGACAAGGGAGTGTAAAGCCTAATTGTCTTGGCTGAAGAAGTATGTAGCTACAGTACGTGTCTGTTCTCCAGTGGGCTGCAGTACTTTACATGGTCAACACTGAACACTTTCTACTTCCCTTTTTCCTCCACTTCTATCTGTTCTTTTACTAAATAATAGTTTGAACAGCCTGCCAGGTGAAAGCACTTCTGGCAAGGCCTCTATCTTCTTCTTCTCTCCTCAGTTTACCTCAGCTTGTGTTCTGTAAGGTTTGGAGGCCAGGCCACCGAAGAACACTACTGGAACTATCAGGGAATAGGTTGTTCAATCTCCTGGGCCCATGGTACGGTTAAATATCACTTTAATGCACCGGTGTTATGAAGGAGGTGAATGAACTGTAATGAATGAGTTCCCTTCAGAAAGTGGCCTGTGTGCCGGTCTTTTGGGTCAGTGGCTCATTATGATAATGTATTGCATCAAGAAGCTGCCCATCCTGCCCTTCCCCTGGTGTGTGTGTGTGTGTGTGTGTGTGTGTGTGTGTGTGTGTGAGAGTGGTCCACATCAATCCACTATTCATGTCTTGTATTGCACGGCCACTCCAAGAAATTGATGCAGCTCTGCCTCCTGCAGCGCCAGGACAAGGAGCCCTGTGGATTCTGCCTCCTGCAACGCCAGGACAAGGAGCCCTGTGGATTCTGCCTCCTGCAGCGCCAGGACAAGGAGCCCTGTGGATTCTGCCTCCTGCAACGCCAGGACAAGGAGCCCTGTGGACTCTGCCTCCTGCAACGCCAGGACAAGGAGCCCTGTGGACTCTGCCTCCTGCAGCGCCAGGACAAGGAGCCCTGTGGATTCTGCCTCCTGCAACGCCAGGACAAGGAGCCCTGTGGACTCTGCCTCCTGCAACGCCAGGACAAGGAGCCCTGTGGACTCTGCCTCCTGCAGCGCCAGGACAAGGAGCCCTGTGGACTATGCCTCCTGCAGAGCCAGGACAAGAAGCCCTGTGGACTCTGCCTCCTGCAGAGCCAGGACAAGGAGCCCTGTGGACTCTGCCTCCTGCAGAGCCAGGACAAGATGCCCTGTGGACTCTGCCTCCTGCAGAGCCAGGACAAGGAGCCCTGTGGACTCTGCCTCCTGCAACGCCAGGACAAGGAGCCCTGTGGACTCTGCCTCCTGCAATGCCAGGACAAGGAGCCCTGTGGACTCTGCCTCCTGCAACGCCAGGACAAGGAGCCCTGTGGACTCTGCCTCCTGCAACGCCAGGACAAGGAGCCCTGTGGACTCTGCCTCCTGCAGAGCCAGGACAAGGAGCCCTGTGGACTCTGCCTCCTGCAACGCCAGGACAAGGAGCCCTGTGGACTCTGCCTCCTGCAACGCCAGGACAAGGAGCCCTGTGGACTCTGCCTCCTGCAACGCCAGGACAAGGAGTCCTGTGGACTCTGCATCCTGCAACGCCAGGACAAGGAGCCCTGTGGACTCTGCCTCCTGCAACGCCAGGACAAGGAGCCCTGTGGACTCTGCCTCCTGCAGAGCCAGGACAAGGAGCCCTGTGGACTCTGCCTCCTGCAACGCCAGGACAAGGAGCCCTGTGGACTCTGCCTCCTGCAACGCCAGGACAAGGAGCCCTGTGGACTCTGCCTCCTGCAACACCAGGACAAGGAGTCCTGTGGACTCTGCATCCTGCAACGCCAGGACAAGGAGCCCTGCAGAGTTCCACAAGACCTGAGTTCAAACACTATTTGAAATCTTTCAAACAGTTATGGTGTTTGCTCTAGCTTGGCTGGAGAGCCATATAGGCAGGATTTACCGTATTGGGGACTACTCTATTGGCCCATTGCGCCATGCAAGGTGAATTAAGCACAGATTTAGTATATCTTACAAGAGGACTAGAGACTGTCTGCTTTTCAATCAGATAACGCACCATAGAAAACAGTTCAAAAGGGCTGTCTTCAACCTTTTAAACGTCTCAGGGATTTTTGTGCAGTTCTCCAAACGACCGAGATGATGACATGAACAGTGCAGTGGGTTGGTCTCGGACACCACATACTGAGGTCACCATCCAATTGAATAGGCCTAGGTCTCAGCTATATCATGCATGACATGAACAATGTACGCTTTATGCCTGTACAATGTGGGCTGTAGCAATGAATCTTTCTCCATTTAGAGGGCAGTTAGCCTGGCTGACATAACATTGCATTTTCATGTCGTAATCCAAACCTCATTCTCACATGATGGAATTTAACATCATACTTTGTGTCCGGGTCCCCAGGCCACAGTCATCCACCTTTTCCTAATTAATGGAAGGATATATATATATTTTTTATGGTATCGATTTGGATTCTATTGCAGTCAGAGATCATGTGGAGAAATTCCTCTTGCAGCTTGGGGGAGGGGGGGGGGTGTGTCTGTGTGTGTGGCATATTCTGTCATCAGTATTCTTGGTGTTGCTCCGAAATAGGACGGTCAGGCCCTGGAGGTCGGTCTGCAGAGAATCTAATACAACAGCAAATGATCAAACGGGCTGATTTGTAATGTGATGAGGCTCGGCACAGGCCAAGAGGGTAATGCTGCTATACTGGCAGACTGTGCTAATTTACAAGCTTGTGACAATCATTCGCAGGTCCTGCACAGCTGAGAGGGTGTGTGTGTGTGTGTGTGTGTGTGTGTGTGTGTGTGTGTGTGTGTGTGTGTGTGTGTGTGTGTGTGTGTGTGTGTGTGGAGGGTGAGGGACTTGTTATGTAGGAGTAGGATGTGCTGCATGACATGAGGGACATGTTAAGGAGGAATAGGATGTGCTGCATGACATGAGGGACTTGTTAAGGAGGAATAGGATGTGCTGCATGACATGAGGGACTTGTTAAGCAGGAATAGGATGTGCTGCATGTCATGAGGGACTTGTTAAGGAGGAATAGGATGTGCTGCATGTCATGAGGGACTTGTAATGGAGGAATAGGATATGCTGCATGACATGGGGGACTTGTAATGGAGGAATAGGATGTGCTGCATGACACGAGGGACTTGTTAAGGAGGAATAGGATGTGCTGCATGACATGAGGGACTTGTTTTGTAGGAATAGGATGTGCTGCATGACATGAGGGACTTGTTTTGTAGGAATAGGATGTGCTGCATGACATGAGGGACTTGTTAAGGAGGAATAGGATGTGCTGCATGACATGAGGAACTTGTTAAGGAGAAATAGGATGTGCTGCATGACATGAGGGACTTGTAATGGAGGAATAGGATGTGCTGCATGACATGAGGGACTTGTTAAGGAGGAATAGGATGTGCTGCATGACATGAGGGACTTGTAATGGAGGAACAGGATGTGCTGCATGACATGAGGGACTTGTAATGGAGGAATAGGATGTGCTGCATGACATGAGGGACTTGTTTTGTAGGAATAGGATGTGCTGCATGACATGAGGGACTTGTAATGGAGGAACAGGATGTGCTGCATGACATGAGGGACTTGTTAAGGAGGAATAGGATGTGCTGCATGACATGAGGGACTTGTAATGGAGGAATAGGATGTGCTGCATGACATGAGGGACTTGTTTTGTAGGAATAGGATGTGCTGCATGACATGAGGGACTTGTTAAGGAGGAATAGGATGTGCTGCATGACATGAGGGACTTGTAATGGAGGAATAGGATGTGCTGCATGACATGAGGGACTTGTAATGGAGGAATAGGATGTGCTGCATGACATGAGGGACTTGTAATGGAGGAATAGGATGTGCTGCATGACATGAGGGACTTGTTTTGTAGGAATAGGATGTGCTGCATGACATGAGGGACTTGTAATGGAGGAACAGGATGTGCTGCATGACATGAGGGACTTGTTAAGGAGGAATAGGATGTGCTGCATGACATGAGGGACTTGTAATGGAGGAATAGGATGTGCTGCATGACATGAGGGACTTGTTTTGTAGGAATAGGATGTGCTGCATGACATGAGGGACTTGTTAAGGAGGAATAGGATGTGCTGCATGACATGAGGGACTTGTAATGGAGGAATAGGATGTGCTGCATGACATGAGGGACTTGTAATGGAGGAATAGGATGTGCTGCATGACATGAGGGACTTGTAATGGAGGAATAGGATGTGCTGCATGACATGAGGGACTTGTTAAGGAGGAATAGGATGTGCTGCATGACATGAGGGACTTGTTTTGTAGGAATAGGATGTGCTGCATGACATGAGGGACTTGTTAAGGAGGAATAGGATGTGCTGCATGACATGAGGGACTTGTAATGGAGGAATAGGATGTGCTGCATGACATGAGGGACTTGTAATGGAGGAATAGGATGTGCTGCATGACATGAGGGACTTGTAATGGAGGAATAGGATGTGCTGCATGACATGAGGGACTTGTTTTCAGGGTTGATTTATTTTTGATCCCGTTAGAAGGAGATGTTGATTTTGATACTAACAGAGATATGGGGATGACCTTGGTGTGGTTTGGATCCATAGAGGTTCAGAGTCAACAGCTCAACTCAACCTGTATTGTAGATCATAATTAAAGCCCCTGCTCTTACAGCAGTAGAGACAACTCTGACTTTATTGAAAAGTTTGAATGCTAAACTCCAGTTCAAGAGAACAGCTTAATATAACATGGACTCTGGGGCGGCAGGGTAGCCTAGTGGTTAGAGTGTTGGACTAGTAACCGGAAGGTTGCAAGTTCAAACCCCGAGCTGACAAGGTACAAATCTGTCGTTCTGCCCCTGAACAGGCAGTTAACCCACTGTTCCTAGGCCGTCATTGAAAATAAGAATTTGTTCTTAACTGACTTGCCTGGTTAAATAAAAAATAAATAAAAATATGGACCTTGTTTTTTGACACATTCTAGAACTGTTGAATCTTGGCCCCTGACCACTTCCAGTCACGTGGTGTAAGTTTTAGTTTTCATTGTAGTGAGCGCCGTCAACAAGCTGTAGCTCCCCTTCCCCCTTCCCCTCTACCCTTTTCTGTTTCCCAAATGTGGAATTCACACTCCGACCTGTGAAAGGCAGCAATACTCCACAAAGCGTATAGTCTGCTGGAAAGCTACAACAACAAGAGTTGTTTAGCTAGCTAGCTTTAGCTACTAGGGTATCTAAGGGGCGAGTGCTGTGTTGGGGTTTGTTGAAACAGGACAACATGCGTGGATCACTGCTATGAAGGGCTGGCTACATTTCACTTCATCTAGCGTGAATGTGTTATTTGTCCAGCTATCTGTTTTCCACTCAGTGTCTGAAGGTCTATTTTGTATGCCACCAAAAAACAACCTTTGTGGAACAGGAAAATACATCTAAATGGTAACATGCTGTAACATCTGTAGCTAGCTCTCGACTCTTAACTATCTAACATCAGCTAACTTGAATATCTCATTTTGTGAGACACAGCAATAGCTACATCGGTGTATTGATAGTAATCTCCCATAGCTGCTATCTGTATGAACAACAGTGATACAGCTTCATACCCCCAAAGCTGATGGGACATCTTTCCTAGTTAATCCTGTAATGGCCAAAGCTGATGGGTCATCTTTCCCAGTTAATCCTGTAATGGTCAAAGCTGATGGGTCGTCTTTCCCAGTTAATCCTGTAATGGCCAAAGCTGATGGAATGTCTTTCCTAGTTAATCCTGTAATGGTGAAAGCTGATGGGACGTCTTTCCCAGTTAATCCTGTAATGGCCAAAGCTGATGGGACATCTTTCCCAGTTAATCCTGTAATGGTCAAAGCTGATGGGTCGTCTTTCCCAGTTAATCCTGTAATGGCCAAAGCTGATGGAACGTCTTTCCCAGTTAATCCTGTAATGGCCAAAGCTGATGGGACGTCTTTCCCAGTTAATCCTGTAATGGCCAAAGCTGATGGGACGTCTTTCCCAGTTAATCCTGTAATGGTCAAAGCTGATGGGACGTCTTTCCCAGTTAATCCTGTAATGGCCAAAGCTGATGGAACGTCTTTCCCAGTTAATCCTGTAATGGCCAAAGCTGATGGGACGTCTTTCCCAGTTAATCCTGCAATGGCCAAAGCTGATGGGACGTCTTTCCCAGTTAATCCTGTAATGGTCAAAGCTGATGGTACGTCTTTCCCAGTTAATCCTGTAATGGCCAAAGCTGATGGGTCGTCTTTCCCAGTTAATCCTGTAATGGTCAATGCTGATGGGATGTGTTTCCCAGTTAATCCTGTAATGGTCAAAGCTGATGGGATGTGTTTCCCAGTTAATCCTGTAATGGCCAAAGCTGATGGGAAGTCTTTCCCAGTTAATCCTGTAATGGCCAAAGCTGATTGGATGGCTTGCCCAGTTAATCCTGTAATGGCCAAAGATGATGGGATGTGTTTCCCAGTTAATCCTGTAATGGTCAAAGCTGATTGGACGTACTTCCCAGTTAATCCTGTAATGGCCAAAGCTGATGATATGTGTTTCCCAGTTAATCCTGTAATGGCCAAAGCTGATTGGACGTACTTCCCAGTTAATCCTGTAATGGCCAAAGCTGATGGGACGTCTTTCCCAGTTAATCCTGTAATGGCCAAAGCTGATGGGACGTCTTTCCCAGTTAATCCTGTAATGGCCAAAGCTGATGGGACATCTTTCCCAGTTAATCCTGTAATATCCAAAGCTGATGGGACGTACTTCCCAGTTAATCCTGTAATGGCCAAAGCTGATGGGATGTCTTTCCCAGTTAATCCTGTAATGGTCAAAGCCGATGGGATGTGTTTCCCAGTTAATCCTGTAATGGCCAAAGCTGATGGGACGTCTTTCCCAGTTAATCCTGTAATGGTCAATGCTGATGGGATGTGTTTCCCAGTTAATCCTGTAATGGCCAAAGCTGATGGGGGGTCTTTCCCAGTTAATCCTGTAATGGCCAAAGCTGATGGGATGTCTTTCCCAGTTAATCCTGTAATGGTCAAAGCTGATTGGACGTACTTCCCAGTTAATCCTGTAATGGCCAAAGCTGATTGGATGGTTTGCCCAGTTAACCCTGTAATGAAGCTAATAGCTAACTAACTAAAGTAGAGGACATGGCTACATTATAATGTGTCTTTAGACAGTTCATTAGCCGAGGCACTTATTTCACTATCGGCTGCCAAGGGTAATAATTCCTATTCGTTTTGGGGTTCTGTGAGTTACAATCAAAGGGAAATGTTTCCCATCAACATTGTGCCGATATATTTCCTTGAAATACCTGTGCAGGGCAGTCTGTTGTCCTTTGTTTCAGACATATTGTTCCTGGAGAGGACTACATGGGGAGCTTGTTTTGTCAGGGCTGTCTATCCCTCTCTAGATGGACAACATTCTGGATCAAGGTGTGGATGACTCTGAAGAGGAATTTAATATTTAATAAATGTGTCTTCTCCCTTTCCCAACACCAACAAATACAAGTTGACACAGGGTCGGCAGCAGCGCAGGGCCCCTGGATAGAGAGCAATTGTGGGGGGTTCGGTGCCTTGCTCATGGGCACAGTGGCAGGAGATGACCAGTAGCCTTCAGCTGCCAGTTTAGTTCCAGTGACATTTTTGTGTTGCCTGGCCCGGGGTTTAAACCAGCAACTTTCCAGCTGCCAGTTCCATTGACATTGTTGTGTTGCCTGGCCCGAGGCTTAAACCAGCAACCATCCAGCTGCCAGTTTAGTTCCATTGACATTGTTGTGTTGCCTGGCCCGGGGCTTAAACCAGCAACCTTCCAGCTGCCAGTTTAGTTCCATTGACATTGTTGTGTTGCCTGGCCCGGGGCTTAAACCAGCAACCTTCCAGCTGCCATTTTAGTTCCATTGACATTGTTGTGTTGCCTGGCCCGGGGCTTAAACCAGCAACCTTCCAGCTGCCAGTTTAGTTCCATTGACATTGTTGTGTTGCCTGGCCCGGGGCTTAAACCAGCAACCTTCCAGCTGCCAGTTTAGTTCCATTGACATTGTTGTGTTGCCTGGCCCGGGGCTTAAACCAGCAACCTTCCAGCTGCCAGTTTAGTTCCATTGACATTGTTGTGTTGCCTGGCCCGGGGCTTAAACCAGCAACCTTCCAGCTGCTGATCTGCCTCTCCAGCCTCTGCTTCTCAATCCTGGTCCTGGGGACCAAAAGAGGTGCACATTCTTCTTTTTGTTCTAACGCTACACGATGATGATTTGAATCGGATGTGGAGTGCTAAGGCAAAAACGAAAATGTGCCTCACTTTGTGTCCCAGGATCAGGAAACACTGCTCTAGGGCTAGACTACTATATGACCAGGATCAGGAAACACTGCTCCAAGGCTAGACTACTACATGACCAATGACCAGGATCAGGAAACACTGCTCTAGGGCTAGACTACTATATGACCAGGATCAGGAAACACTGCTCTAGGGCTAAACTACTACATGACCATGATCAGGAAACACTGCTCTAAGGCTAGACTACTACAGGACCAGGATCAGGAACCACTGCTCTAAGGCTAGACTACTACAGGACCAATGACCAGGATCAGGAAACACTGCTCTAGGGCTGGGCTACTACATGACCAGGATCAGGAAACACTGCTCTAAGGCTAGACTACTACATGACCATGATCAGGAAACACTGCTCTAAGGCTAGACTACTACATGACCAGGATCAGGAAACACTGCTCTAAGGCTAGACTACTACATGACCAGGATCAGGAAACACTGCTCTAAGGCTAGACTACTATATGACCAGGATCAGGAAACACTGCTCTAAGGCTAGACTACTACATGACCAGGATCAGGAAACACTGCTCTAAGGCTAGACTACTACATGACCAATGACCAGGATCAGGAAACACTGCTCTAATGCTAAACTACTACATGACCAGGATCAGGAAACACTGCTCTAAGGCTAGACTACTACATGACCAATGACCAGGATCAGGAAACACTGCTCTAAGGCTAGACTACTACAGGACCAATGACCAGGATCAGGAAACACTGCTCTAAGGCTAGACTACTACAGGACCAATGACCAGGATCAGGAAACACTGCTCTAAGGCTAGACTACTACATGACCAGGATCAGGAAATACTGCTCTAACGCTAGACTACTACATGACAAGGATCAGGAAACTCTGCGCTAGGGCTAGACTACTACATGACCAGGATCAGGAAATACTGCTCTAAGGCTAGACTACTACATGACCAATGACCAGAATCAGGAAACACTGCTCTAAGGCTAGACTACTACATGACCAGGATCAGGATCAGGAAACACTGCTCCAGGATCAGGAAACTGCTCTACTACTACATGCTGACCAGAATCAGGAAACAGACTACTACATGACCAGGATCAGGAAACACTGCTCTAGGGCTAGACTACTACAGGACCAATGACCAGGATCAGGAAACACTGCTCTAAGGCTGGGCTACTACAGGAGCACTTAACCAGTGTGGTGCTATGACTACAATGGTTCAACCCCAGGATAACACAGAAATGGGTATAGAACTGAACTGGTAGCCAGAAGGATCCTATGGACCATCTCCTGCCTTTGTGCCCTTGAGCAAGGCAGTTAACGCCCCACAATTGCGCTCCAGCCAGGGGTGCAGCACTGTAGCGTGTTGGGAGAAGCAAAATCGACTTTATTTTCCATTGGTTAGAATGGAACTCTCTCCGTGTTCTTGTCACAAGATGACTCTGCACCTCTCTACACCCACATCACTGTTGCCTCCACTGCACCACTGAACAATTATTCCATGTACTACACTGCCATTACTGTGTGTTTATTCCATGTACTACACTGCCATTACTGTGTAATTATTCCATGTACTACACTGCCATTACTGTGCAATTATTCCATGTACTACACTGCCATTACTGTGCAATTATTCCATGTACTACACTGCCATTACTGTGTAATTATTCCATGTACTACACTGCCATTACTGTGCAATTATTCCATGTACTACACTGCCATTACTGTGTAATTATTCCATGTACTACACTGCCATTACTGTGTGTTTATTCCATGTACTACACTGCCATTACTGTGTAATTATTCCATGTAGTACACTGCCATTACTGTGTGTTTATTCCATGTAGTACACTGCCATTACTGTGTGTTTATTCCATGTACTACACTGCCATTACTGTGTGTTTATTCCATGTACTACACTGCCATTACTGTGTGTTTATTCCATGTACTACACTGCCATTACTGTGTGTTTATTCCATGTACTACACTGCCATTACTGTGTGTTTATTCCATGTACTACACTGCCATTACTGTGTGTTTATTCCATGTACTACACTGCCATTACTGTGTGTTTCGCTACTATTTCATTGTGCTATGTAAACTATTCTGTATCTTTAGAACAAATCTATTGAGTTTATTGCTATGCCTACTTCAATATTTGACACTGAAACACTAATGTCTCTACTACTGTGGCTGCCTACTTTGAGTATTATTGGGATTGAGTTGTTTATTGTGAAAGATTGTGATATTTTGAGAGTCTAATATATCACATTTACAACATGATTACTTTGCCAACAAATGAGAGAGCTGAAATGAGACCTTTGAACTTGAGATGTGTTAAATGGAATACTAACAGAAATATGGACACTGACAGACGTATAGCATCTCACATGTAGCCTAATATTAAATGAACTCCTGCGGAATTAAATATTTCTTGTAGTACAATGATACATCAAATGTTATTTTTGTCTCGGAAAAAGGAGTTGAGAAATATGGTAAGATGTATTTCTTTCAGTGTCTGAAAAATATGCATCACTGACAAAGTGAATTATTAGCAGAAACAGGGATTTGACTTTTCACTGCTTTTAATCTGCAAATGTTTGCAAGGGGAGAATATTTCTCTCCCCTGTTTAGAGCTGTTGTGTTTTCTACTGGGCCCCGTACAGAGGAGCGACATTCAACGAGAAAGCTTTACAGCTCCATGACTGATGCATTCATTCATTCACTCATTCATTTAACACATTTATTTTGTGAGGGTCTATTAATGTATTATGTGTTAGCCTATCATTTATTGGTCTTCTAGGGCAACACATTATGACTGAAGAAAAGCTGCAGGCCTAGCTTAGGCCTATTTGACAAGACAAGTTGACTATATTAGCCTAGCAAATTTGGTAAATTATAAGCAGATAAATATTCAAATGAGACTTAAGAGTGTATTTTTTTTTCCTACACCCCACCGTCTCTGCCTGTTATGCAAAACAGGCTACCATTAGGCTACAGTGTCCGAGGCACACCTCCCCTACACGGCCCGTCGCCTCTCGCCACTATCCAGGCCAAGTAGCTTCCTCTGAAGTGTCTGGCTGGCTAGCTCCGCCTCCGACTTCTCCATACACTGACCAGGCCACATGTAACCTCGCTTTCCCCTCTGTATAAGTAGACTGTTGACTTGTTCTGCCTGGAACGTGCACTTTACATGTTTTCTGGAGCAGCTAGCTAGCCGGATGTAGAATGGGGCCACGCTTTCTAAATGGGTTTGCTATTGTTTACGTTCCAAAAAAGGTCTATACAGTTATTTTGAGGATCTCTCTACTCTGTGCAGTAGAACTAGGATGTATTGTCCTCGTCTCTTGGGGAGGTACATAGGCTACACTAAAGTAAAGTGGTGAAAGAGAGGCCAGATTGAATTGAATTGAACAGAGTGTACTAAGTGTTTCCAATGTCTCATCACAAACCCCCAGATGTGAAAACCCCCACAGGTGCGCACACACACACACACACACACACACACACGCACACACACACACACACACACACACACACACACACACACACACACACACACACACACACACACACACACACACACACACACACACACACACACACACACACACACACACACACACACACACACACACACACACACAGGCACCACTAAGATTTCCAAAGTCCTTTTGTCACAGTGGCATTTCACTGTAAGTCTCCCCTGACATTACATTCTCACATAAATGTAATATATTTTGGCTGTCTGGGAACGACAGGAGTCCCACACACACACACACACACACACACACACACACACACACACACACACACACACAGAGTGTCCAGGAGGGCTGGCAGGGAGGGAGCTAGCTGATGCCCTTGCACTGTTTGTTAGTTTAAAACGATAATAAAGATGAGTTATTTCACAATGCAGCTGCGCTGCTGCCAGAAGAGGTTTGGGTCTCACCTCGCAGTTTCCCAAACAGGACTTCGCTGCTATCGCTTGCCTTTCTCTGCCTTTTTTCCAACTGTTAACAATGATAACATAGTGGTGGAGAGTGTGTTTGGAGAGTGTGTTTGGAGAGTGTGTTTGGAGAGTGTGTTTGGAGAGTGTGTTTGGAGAGTGTGTTTGGAGAGTGTGTTTGAAGAGTGTGTTTGGAGAGTGTGTTTGGAGAGTGTGTTTGGAGAGTGTGTTTGGAGAGTGTGTTTGGAGAGTGTGTTTGAATCAAGGTAGAAGCCAGAGAACAATCAACAGGAACATCTTTGAGTGTCAAGATTCCGCTAGGAATTGACACGTCCAGTAAGTTTCAGTATTTTTGGAACGGAAGAGACGAATTTAGTTGCCATACTTCCGAGAACATAAACACTTGCACCTTTCATAACGAGCTTGCGAGGGATGGAGAGAGAAGGGAGGGCAGGTCAGTCACCAGACAGACAGTCAGAACCGTGCACTAGGCCGATCTATCAGTATAGGCAGGTCAGCCACCAGACAGACAGTCAGAACTGTGCACTAGGCCTATCTATCAGTATAGGCAGGTCAGCCACCAGACAGACAGTCAGAACTGTGCACTAGGCCGATCTATCAGTATAGGCAGGTCAGCCACCAGACAGACAGTCAGAACTGTGCACTAGGCCGATCTATCAGTATAGGCAGGTCAGCCACCAGACAGACAGTCAGAACTGTGCACTAGGCCGATCTATCAGTATAGGCAGGTCAGCCACCAGACAGACAGTCAGAACTGTGCACTAGGCCTATCTATCAGTATAGGCAGGTCAGCCACCAGACAGACAGTCAGAACTGTGCACTAGGCCTATCTATCAGTATAGGCAGGTCAGCCACCAGACAGACAGTCAGAACTGTGCACTAGGCCTATCTATCAGTATAGGCAGGTCAGCCACCAGACAGACAGTCAGAACTGTGCACTAGGCCTATCTATCAGTATAGGCAGGTCAGCCACCAGACAGACAGTCAGAACTGTGCACTAGGCCTATCTATCAGTATAGGCAGGTCAGCCACCAGACAGACAGTCAGAACTGTGCACTAGGCCTATCTATCAGTATAGGCAGGTCAGCCACCAGACAGACAGTCAGAACCCACCAGACAGCACTACTAGGCCTATCTATCAGTATAGGCAGGTCAGACACCAGACAGACAGTCAGAACCGTGCACTAGGCCTATCTATCAGTATAGGCAGGTCAGCCACCAGACAGACAGTCAGAACCATGCACTAGGCCTATCTATCAGTATAGGCAGGTCAGCCACCAGACAGTCAGAACCGTGCACTAGGCCTATCTATCAGTATAGGCAGGTCAGCCACCAGACAGACAGTCAGAACTGTGCACTAGGCCTATCTATCAGTATAGGCAGGTCAGCCACCAGACAGACAGTCAGAACCGTGCACTAGGCCTATCTATCAGTATAGGCAGGTCAGCCACCAGACAGTCAGAACCGTGCACTAGGCCTATCTATCAGTATAGGCAGGTCAGCCACCAGACAGACAGTCAGAACCGTGCACTAGGCCTATCTATCAGTATAGGCAGGTCAGCCACCAGACAGACAGTCAGAACTGTGCACTAGGCCTATCTATCAGTATAGGCAGGTCAGCCACCAGACAGACAGTCAGAACCGTGCACTAGGCCTATCTATCAGTATAGGCAGGTCAGCCACCAGACAGTCAGAACCGTGCACTAGGCCTATCTATCAGTATAGGCAGGTCAGCCACCAGACAGACAGTCAGAACTGTGCACTAGGCCTATCTATCAGTATAGGCAAGTCGGCCAGCAGGCAGACAGTCAGAACTGTGCACTAGGCCTATCTATCAGTATAGGCAGGTCAGTCACCAGACAGTCAGAACCGTGCACTAGGCCTATCTATCAGTATAGGCAGGTCAGCCACCAGACAGACAGTCAGAACCGTGCACTAGGCCTATCTATCAGTATAGGCAGGTCAGCCACCAGACAGTCAGAACCGTGCACTAGGCCTATCTATCAGTATAGGCAGGTCAGTCACCAGACAGTCAGAACCGTGCACTAGGCCGATCTATCAGTATAGGCAAGTCGGCCAGCAGGCAGACAGTCAGAACTGTGCACTAGGCCTATCTATCGGCAATCAAAAACTGTAACAGCATTCCACTGTGAGAATCTTGCAATTTCTTGGCTTGCAATGTCTCGCAGCTTCATTAAAGCAGGACCTATCATCAATGACTTATGCTCTTCTAAATGCAACAGAATGAAGACTGAACACACTTACTGCACTGACTCAGATGACTGATGATTGGCTAAAATAAATGCATAATAGCAGCCTTTGATGTTATTGATCATAATTTGTTATTGAAAAAACTCCCTTATGACTTTACATCACCAGCCACATGGTTGGAGAGTTACTTCTCTAATAGAACTCAGAGAGTGTTCTTCAATGGAAGCTTATCTAACATCAGATATATACAGTGCGGTGTCCCTCAGGGCAGTTGCCTTGTTGCCTTACTGTTCTCTATTTTTACAAATGATTTGCCACTTGTTTTACAATAAGCTAAAATGACTAGCTGTCTATATAAGGTCCCACAGTTTGCAGTGCATGTCAGAGCAAAAACCAAGCCATGAGGTCAAAGAAGTAGTCCGTAGAGCTCCGAGACAGGATTGTGTCGAGGTACAGATCTGGGGAAGGTCCTCAGCTGGCATGCCATCCAGCCCTGGAGGTTTCCCAGACTTAAAGGCTTTATTTACATCAGTAAGTTTCTCCTCTGGAATTTGGCCTTCTTTCTGTACAGCTGTTCATTTGACATTATTCAAATAAAAAAATGCTTACAATTGACTTTGGTTAGTAGAGATGGCGGGAACTGAAACTAATACATGGGCTTAATTAAAGTACTTTGCTTCCTCTTTCAAAATATATTTTGGTGAATCATGGGTGACTTGGTCATTTGTAACAGTAAATCATTTTTTTGTAGCGTTTCTAGGTTGAAGGTTAATAAAGAATTGGGTCTTTTTTCTCCACATATTCCATCCAGTTCGCTTTATTTGTTATAATATATTGCACTGGGTCTTTCTTGAATAAGTTCCTACATGTCTTTTTGTTTTTCCTTTAACTTACTCTGAGCCTCTATGGTACAGTTTGTATTGCCATCTATCTGTTCTGTTAGTCCTTATTTCCTTTGTTAATATGTCTGTCTGACAGAACACGAATTTGGCCTGCTGTACCTATGTTATGTTGGAAAAAGTCAGTTATAAATTCTTCTGTCCTGGTAAAAAAACTAAAGTTATCATCCAATAGGCTTTGATTCAATGTCCAGTATCCTCGCCCACGTGGCAATTCTGGAAGAGTAATATATATGCCAATTATTTGACGTTCCGACCGCATTCTGTCCCCTATCAACACTTTTTAAAACTTTTGGTGCCAGCGAGGATGACAAGAAAGTAGTCAAAACAACTAACACATTGGTTATATATGTTGTCTTTATTTTAATGTAATATCTTATGTTTTGTCTATAACTCTTGTATACTTTATAATGTGTTTGTTTTATGTGTACCGAAGGGAGAGTAGCTGCTGCATGTGCTGTGACTACTGGGGATCCTCATAAAGTTAACACTCGTATCATTAGGAAAGAGCAGGTGAGCCAGCGTGAGGGAGAGCAGAAGGCAGGCGTTTCCACCCTGACTGTTGTCTGTCTGACAGTCAACACGTATCTGCATGTTGACTGGTTCACATCTGTCTGAAGGCCAGAACAAAACAGAGGAAAAGTTGAGCCTCGTCCTTCAACCCACCCTGACTGTTGTCTGTCTGACAGAACACGTTTCCACCCTGACTGTTGTCTGTCTGACAGAACACGTTTCCACCCTGACTGTTGTCTGTCTGACAGAACACGTTTCCACCCTGACTGTTGTCTGTCTGATAGAACATGTTTCCACCCTGACTGTTGTCTGTCTGATAGAACAAGTTTCCACCCTGACTGTTGTCTGTCTGATAGAACTCGTTTCCACCCTGACAGTTGTCTGTCTGATAGAACACGTTTCTACCCTGACTGTTGTCTGTCTGATAGAACACGTTTCCACCCTGACTGTTGTCTGTCTGATAGAACACGTTTCCACCCTGACTGTTGTCTGTCTGATAGAACACGTTTCCACCCTGACTGTTGTCTGTCTGATAGAACACGTTTCCACCCTGACTGTTGTCTGTCTGACAGAACACGTTTCCACCCTGACTGTTGTCTGTCTGACAGAACACGTTTCCACCCTGACTGTTGTCTGTCTGACAGAACACGTTTCCACCCTGACTGTTGTCTGTCTGACAGAACACGTTTCCACCCTGACTGTTGTCTGTCTGACAGAACACGTTTCCACCCTGACTGTTGTCTGTCTGATAGAACACGTTTCCACCCTGACTGTTGTCTGTCTGATAGAACACGTTTCCACCCTGACTGTTGTCTGTCTGACAGAACACGTTTCCACCCTGACTGTTGTCTGACTGATTGAACACCACTTGAACAAGGGTGGCCTTTGCACGTCCCCCCCCCCCCTTCCCTTTCACAATTGGTAAAATGGTATGATTCGGGAAATTAGAGGACTAGAAATGAAGCTGTATCTTCTGGTTCTCAAACTGGGCTTGATCTCATGCTGGCCCACTGTACCTTCCTAGGGGGCTTTATCTCATGCTGGCCCACTGTACCTTCCTAGGGGGCCTGATCTCATGCTGGCCCACTGTACCTTCCTAGGGGGCTTGATCTCATGCTGGCCCACTGTACCTTCCTAGGGGCCTGATCTCATGCTGCCCACTGTACCTTCCTAGGGGTTTTTCTTTCATTAGACATGCTAAAAGTGTTCTCACAGACACCTTGTGTAGTTTCCATTTGATGACAATACCTTTGAAGTTAACTCAATGGGGTTAGAGCTGTGTTGCTCAACGCAAGAACACATTCTTATTGGAGGAGTTTTCCTATATCGTTAGAAGCCAGAGAACAATCAACAGGAAAATCTTTAAGAAGATCGTTTGAATGAAAGTGTTTTACTTTAAAAGTTTGCTGATAGGAGTTTGTCTGTGGGGTAGCCTTACTGTTATCTGATAGGAGTTTGTCTGTGGGGTAGCCTTACTGTTATCTGATAGGAGTTTGTCTGTGGGGTAGCCTTACTGTTATCTGATAGGAGTTTGTCTGTGGGGTAGCCTTACTGTTATCTGATAGGAGTTTGTCTGTGGGGTAGCATTAACTCTAATAGGAGTTTGTCTGTGGGGTAGCCTTACTGTTATCTGATAGGAGTTTGTAGTTGTCTGTGGGGTAGCCTTACTGTTATCTGAAGGAGTTTGTCTGTGGGGTAGCCTTACTGTTATCTGATAGGAGTTTGTCTGTGGGGTAGCCTTACTGTTATCTGATAGGAGTTTGTCTGTGGGGTAGCCTTATCTGATAGGAGTTTGTCTGTGGGGTAGCCTTACAGTTATCTGAAGGAGTTTGTCTGTGGGGTAGCCTTACTGTTATCTGATAGAGTTTGTCTGTGAGCCTTACTGTTATCTGAAGGAGTTTGTCTGTGGGGTAGCCTTACTGTTATCTGATAGGAGTTTGTCTGTGGGGTAGCCTTACTGTTATCTGATAGGAGTTTGTCTGTGGGGTAGCCTTACTGTTATCTGATAGGAGTTTGTCTGTGGGGTAGCCTTACTGTTATCTGATAGTTTGTCTGTGGGGTAGAGTTTGTTATCTGATAGGAGTTTGTCTGGGGGGTAGCCTTACTGTTATCTGATAGGAGTTTGTCTGTGGGGTAGCCTTACTGTTATCTGATAGGAGTTTGTCTGTGGGGTAGCCTTACTGTTATCTGATAGGAGTTTGTCTGTGGGGTAGCCTTACTGTTATCTGATAGGAGTTTGTCTGTGGGGTAGCCTTACTGTTATCTGATAGGAGTTTGTCTGTGGGGTAGCCTTACTGTTATCTGATAGGAGTTTGTCTGTGGGGTAGCCTTACTGTTATCTGATAGGAGTTTGTCCTGGGGTAGCCTTACTGTTATCTGATAGGAGTTTGTCTGTGGGGTAGCCTTACTGTTATCTGATAGGAGTTTGTCTGTGGGGTAGCCTTACTGTTATCTGATAGGAGTTTGTCTGTGGGGTAGCCTTACTGTTATCTGATAGGAGTTTGTCTGTGGGGTAGCATTACTGTTATCTGATAGGAGTTTGTCTGTGGGGTAGCCTTACTGTTATCTGATAGGAGTTTGTCTGTGGGGTAGCCTTACTGTTATCTGATAGGAGTTTGTCTGTGGGGTAGCCTTACTGTTATCTGATAGGAGTTTGTCTGTGGGGTAGCCTTACTGTTATCTGATAGGAGTTTGTCTGTGGGGTAGCATTACTGTTATCTGATAGGAGTTTGTCTGTGGGGTAGCCTTACTGTTATCTGATAGGAGTTTGTCTGTGGGGTAGCCTTACTGTTATCTGATAGGAGTTTGTCTGTGGGGTAGCCTTACTGTTATCTGATAGGAGTTTGTCTGTGGGGTAGCCTTACTGTTATCTGATAGGAGTTTGTCTGTGGGGTAGCCTTAGTTTGTCTGATAGGAGTTTGTCTGTGGGGTAGCCTTACTGTTATCTGATAGGAGTTTGTCTGTGGGGTAGCCTTACTGTTATCTGATAGGAGTTTGTCTGTGGGGTAGCCTTACTGTTATCTGATAGGAGTTTGTCTGTGGGGTAGCCTTACTGTTATCTGATAGGAGTTTGTCTGTGGGGTAGCCTTACTGTTATCTGATAGGAGTTTGTCTGTGGGGTAGCCTTACTGTTATCTGATAGGAGTTTGTCTGTGGGGTAGCCTTACTGTTATCTGATAGGAGTTTGTCTGTGGGTTTGTTATCTGATAGGTTTGTCTGTGGGGTAGCCTTACTGTTATCTGATAGGAGTTTGTCTGTAGGGGTAGCCTTACTGTTATCTGATAGGAGTTTGTCTGTGGGGTAGCCTTACTGTTATCTGATAGGAGTTTGTCTGTGGGGTAGCCTTACTGTTATGTTAGTCCCATCATGTAGCAATATCCAGTGTTTATTTTCAAATTCAATATCTGTGATCCAGTCAGATAACAACAAGCAAGCAATGATATACTGTAAAATTAATCTCAGATTAAATATTTGTTTTTGTTTATTTGTACAGATGTCAGGCTTAGTTTTTAATTAAAGATGGCATGTTTTGATAATCTATCCACTTTGAAGAAATCCTTAGAAATGCTCTTTTGCTTCCCAGTTGGGAGCAAGGGTTTTGGGGAAAGCTATAATTAGGCCAGAAGAACTTAGTGGAGGGCTGACGTATGCCACTTAATTATTTAGTTATCTCTCTCTCTACTCTTCCCCTTCTGTCTAGGGGTTAATAATGTGCTATTTTCTTCACTGGTTAGGTGTTCTCTTCTCCCTCTCATAGCAACATTACATCTGCTTAGGGAGCAGAAGCCTCATTTACACTAAATATCTGGATGTACCATTTATGAAAAAACAAGTACGTATACATTAAAAAACATGTATTTATAAACTTGGCGCACGCCGTACATAGGTATGTTTCTCATTATAAATCAGACCTGTCGTAAAACTGTGCACGTGTGAACGAGAATTATAACTCTGTCAGAAAAACACCCTCCATTCACCTTTTATGGTGACGATAACACCCTCCATTCACCCTTTTATGGTGACCATAACACCCTTCATTCACCCTTTTATGGTGACCATAACACCCTTCATTCACCCTTTTATGGTGACCATAACACCCTTCATTCACCCTTTTATGGTGACCATAACACCCTTCATTCACCCTTTTATGGTGACCATTACACCCTTCATTCACCCTTTTATGGTGACCATAACACCCTTCATTCGCCCTTTTATGGTGACCATAACACCCTTCATTCGCCCTTTTATGGTGACCATAACACCCTTCATTCACCCTTTTATGGTGACCATAACACCCTTCATTCACCCTTTTATGGTGACCATAACACCTTTCATTCACCCTTTTATGGTGACCATTACACCCTTCATTCACCCTTTTATGGTGACCATAACACCCTTCATTCGTTCACCCTTTTATGGTGACCATAACACCCTCCATTCACCCTTTTATGGTGACCGTAACACCCTCCATTCACCCTTTTATGGTGACCGTAACACCCTCCATTCACCCTTTTATGGTGACCATTCACCCATTCACCCTTTATGGTGACCATAACACCCTTCATTCACCCTTTTATGGTGACCATAACACCCTTCATTCACCCTTTTATGGTGACCATTACACCCTTCATTCACCCTTTTATGGTGACCATAACACCCTTCATTCACCCTTTTATGGTGACCATAACACCCTTCATTCACCCTTTTATGGTGACCATAACACCCTTCATTCACCCTTTTATGGTGACCATAACACCCTTTTTTTTGCTGTATAATGTGGAACTATTGGACTTAGGCCACGGCAGTTTCTGCTTTCTAAAAGAGAGAGCAATGGCAAATGTGATCCCATTTCTCTAGAGGTGTGACGGGGCAGAATGTTTTCATCTATTACAGGAACTTTTCATATCTAAACATGCTGCCTAAAGCCAGTGCCAAACACTTGATTGATTGTCTTTTAGAAACAAGTTCAAAGTAAAATAGTTGTTGAATATTTAGTTTGTCAATACTATCTGCGTTGGTACAGGCTCTGAGATGGAATAGGTATATGACACTTCTACTGTCAAATCTTTTACATCAGAGAAATAGTTGTTGAATATTTAGTTTGTCAATAGATTGTGTTTCTATCTGCGTTGGTACAGGCTCTGAGATGGAATAGGTATATGACGTCACTCCTACCCATACTGTCACATCTTTTACATCAGCTACCAGTCTATGTACTGGGTTTGTACAATGTTTCTATCTGCGTTGGTACAGGCTCTGAGATGGAATAATGTTTACTGTCACATCTTTTACATCAACTACCAGTCTATGTACTGGTTTGTACAATGGCTCAGGCTGAGATGGAATAGGTATATGACGTCACTCCTACCCATACTGTCACATCTTTTACATCAGCTACCAGTCTATGTACTGGGTTTGTACAATGTTTCTATCTGCGTTGGTACAGGCTCTGAGATGGAATAGGTATATGACGTCACTCCTACCCATACTGTCACATCTTTTACATCAGCTACCAGTCTATGTACTGGGTTTGCACAATGTTTGCATTTTGTCGCATTAACTTTTGCTGTATCTGGCAAAGGACTGGGACAGTTTCTGGAAGAGTAAAGGATCACAAATGGTTGTGAAGCTGTCAGCACAACGTTTTAACCCCCCCCCCAATATCAACCATTTGCACAAAATACTTACTTGCCTGCCTGCAATTCAAATCGCCAACCATTAGTGAATGTGCATACATGGTCTAAAGTTTGTGTGGAGGAAAGGGCATTCTCACTCCAAGTTCAGTTTTTATGAATGCCAACTTTTGCGGGAAAACTGGCGCAAACGTTTTGATGGTTTATTTTGTACGTATGCAATGTTTACAAATGAGGCCTATCTAGCAACTATTTTTGCATTTGACTGAGCCTGCCTGAAGTGTTTGACTATTCCTGCACTTTTGGTACCATTCTATTGGGTCCATTGCGCCAGGAAAGCTGCCAAGCCGAAGTAAGCCCATCCAAAAGTATTTGAACCCAACACTGGTCTGTTCAAGAGTAATGGATGATCTGCTGTAATGTGGTGTGACCTATTCCCTGAGTATCTTAATATTCATAGTGTTATGATGAATGTGTGTGTGTGTGTGGCACAATGGAACAATATAATTAGTTCCCCATATGCACATAATGCCTAGTGGCAGGACGCTGTGCACAAGTTTCCTTTCTAGCCATTTGTTTCTTGTCAGCAATCAGCCTAGAGTAGACTGATCCTCACTGAGACAACTCAGCTTAGAGTAGACTGATCCTCACTGAGGTAACTCGGCCTAGAGTAGACTGATCCTCACGGAGGTAACTCGGCCTAGAGTAGACTGATCCTAACTGAGGTAACTCGGCCTAGAGTAGACTGATCCTCACTGAGGTAACTCGGCCTAGAGTAGACTGATCCTCACTGAGGTAACTCGGCCTAGAGTAGACTGATCCTCACTGAGGTAACTCGGCCTAGAATAGACTGATCCTCACTGAGGTAACTCGGCCTAGAGTAGACTGATCCTCACTGAGGTAACTCGGCCTAGAGTAGACTGATCCTCACTGAGGTAACTCGGCCTAGAGTAGACTGATCCTCACTGAGGTAACTCGGCCTAGAGTAGACTGATCCTCACTGAGGTAACTCGGCCTAGAGTAGACTGATCCTCACTGAGGTAACTCGGCCTAGAGTAGACTGATCCTCACTGAGGTAACTCGGCCTAGAGTAGACTGATCCTCACTGAGGTAACTCGGCCTAGAGTAGACTGATCCTCACTGAGGTAACTCGGCCTAGAGTAGACTGATCCTCACTGAGGTAACTCGGCCTAGAGTAGACTGATCCTCACTGAGGTAACTCGGCCTAGAGTAGACTGATCCTCACTGAGGTAACTCGGCCTAGAGTAGACTGATCCTCACTGAGGTAACTCGGCCTAGAGTAGACTGATCCTCACTGAGGTAACTCGGCCTAGAGTAGACTGATCCTCACGGAGGTCATTCGGCCTAGAGTAGACTGATCCTCACGGAGGTAACTCGGCCTAGAGTAGACTGATCCTCAGTGAAGTAACTCGGCCTAGAGTAGACTGATCCTCACTGAGGTAACTCGGCACTGATCCTCACTGAGGTACACTGCCTGGAGGAGAAACTGAATCCTCACTGAGGTAAGCATGACTGATCCTCACTGAGTGTAACTGTTGAATAGACTGGCCTCACTGTGGTAGGGCCTGATGTGATCCTCACTGAAACTCGGCCAGAGAACTCACCACACTAAGAACCATTGTCCTAGAGTGACAGGGCCTCATTTAGTGAACTGGGCCTAGAGTAGACTGATCCTCACTGAATGGCCTGACAGATGAGAGTCCATATTTTACAAGTTGTCTATTCACACCCAGACAGTCCAAACCCGGCAGGGTGATTTGAAGTAACTCGCAGTAGACTGATCCTCACTGAGGTAATGTGATCCTCACTGAAAAAGACTGATCCTAAACTGAGGTAACTCCTGCCTGAATAGACTGATTCACTGAGGTAACTATGGTATAAACGACTGTAAACAAACACCTGAGTATGACAAAACATTTATTGAAACAAATGTCCTGTCACAGACACTGCTGGAGGAGAAACTGGAATCTCTAACACATTGACAAGCATGTGTCTCTCCACTGTGTGTGTGTTGGCACTGGCTTCTGTGTAGGAGCCTGATGTATTCCTAAGGCCATGAACTCACCACTAAGAACCATTGTCAGGTGACAGGGCTAATTTAGTGAACTGGGCGACTGACTCAAATGCTGACAGATGAGAGTCCATATTTTACAACTTGTCTATTCACACCCAGACAGTCCAAACCCAGCAGGGTGATTTAGTAGAGCAGTGTAACCCATCGTTGTAATGTTAAAAAAAACAGCATTATAAACTGGGTGGTTCCTGCCCTGAATGCTGATTGGCCGACAACTATGGTATATCAGACTGTATACCATGGGTATGACAAAACATTTATTTTTACTGCTGTAATTACGTTGGTGACCAGTTTATAATAGCCCATAATGACAAAGTTGTGGTAATGGCCAATATACACACTAGCCCATAATGACCAAAGGCTGAAATGTTTCTCACCCATCTACACTAGCCCATAATGACAAAGTGAAATGTTTCTCACCCATCTATATTGGCAAAGTGAAATGTTTCACACTACACCCCTCGTGCCTTATTGTTTAATTATACCCCATATTACAAAGTGAAATGTTTATTCATACCCCTTGACCTATTCCACATTCTGTGGTTACAGCCTGAATTACAACATGTATTTAATGTGTTTCTCACCCATCTACACACACTAGCCCATAATGACAAAGTGAAATGTTTCTCACCCATCTACACACACTAGCCCATAATGACAAAGTGAAATGTTTCTCACCCATCTACACACACTACCCCATAATGACAAAGTGAAATGTTTCTCACCCATCTACACACACTAGCCCATAATGACAAAGTGAAATGTTTCTCACCCATCTACACACACTAGCCCATAATGACAAAGTGAAATGTTTCTCACCCATCTACACACACTAGCCCATAATGACAAAGTGAAATGTTTCTCACCCATCTACACACACTAGCCCATAATGACAAAGTGAAATGTTTCTCACCCATCTACACACACTAGCCCATAATGACAAAGTGAAATGTTTCTCACCCATCTACACACACTAGCCCATAATGACAAAGTGAAAACATGTTTTTAGAAATGTTTATTCTGTATTTCATTTTCAATACATTTGAAATCTCATTTGCATAATTATTCACACCCCTGAGTCAATACATGTTAGAATCACCATTGGCTGTGATTCCATCTGTGAGTCTTTCTGGGTAAGTTTCTAAGAGCTTCGTACACCTGGATTGTACAATATTTGCACATTATTCTTTAAAAATTATTTGTTGGTTAATCATTGCTAAACAGCCTTTTTCAAGTCTTGCCATAGATTTTCAAGCCGATTTTAAGATAAAACTAACTCGGCCACTCAGGAACATTCAATGTTGTCTTGGTAAGCAACTCCAGTGTAGATTTGGCCTTGTGTTTTAGGTTATTGTCCTGCTGAAAGGTGAATTTGTCTCCCAGTGTAGATTTGGCCTTGTGTTTTTCAGGTTATTCAATGTCTTGGTAAGCTGTGTAGATTTGGCCTTGTGTTTTAGGTTATTGTCCTGCTGAAAGGTGAATTTGTCTCCCAGTGTAGATTTGGCCTTGTGTTTTAGGTTATTGTCCTGCTGAAAGGTGAATTTGTCTCCCAGTGTAGATTTGGCCTTGTGTTTTAGGTTATTGTCCTGCTGAAAGGTGAATTTGTCTCCCAGTGTAGATTTGGCCTTGTGCTTTAGGTTATTGTCCTGTCTACCAGTGTCTGTTGGAAAACAGACTGAACCCAGTTTTCCGCTAGGATTTTTCCTGTGCCTAGTTCTATTCTGTTTATTTGTATCCTAAAAATCTCCCTAGACCTTGCCGATGACAAGCATACCCATTACTGCCACCACCACCATGCTTGAAAATATGAAGAGTGGTACTCAGTGATGTGTTGTGTTGGATTTTCCCCAAACATAACACTTTGTATTCAGGACATAAAGTGAATTTCTTTGCTGCAGTTTTACTTTAGTGCCTTATTTAAAACATGATGCATGTTTTGGAATATTTTTGATTCTGCACAGGCTTCCTTCTTTTCACAATATGTTAGTATTGTGGAGAAACTACAATGCTGTTGATCCATCCTCAGTTTTCTCCTCACACAGCCATTAAACTGTGTAACTATTGGTCAGAACATTGTGCTATATAAGGAATCCATTTGGAACAGTCTGTCTCAGAAGTGTTTCTCTACTGTAAGGTAGTTATTTGTGGGTTTATGGGCTGTCTTCACTGACATCCATTAGCTTCAGAGAGAGAAGCTGTCACACACACACACACACACACACACACACACACACACACACAACACACAACACACAACACACACACACACACACACACACACACACACACACACAGGTTAAAATTACTGTGTTCCTCCTCTCCTTTCAGTGTGTTTCCTATGTCTCCTCCATTCTATGAATTCCTAATGTTGAAGGATGTAAGAGTCTTGCCTAAAAAAGGCTGCTGGCACACAGCAACAACTAAACAAGAAAGCAAACTCACTCTGCATCCTGTAAAAATGTAGACCTAGGTATCTCCCGAGAGGGGTGGGTTGACTAGCACTCTTCATACACGCAGCAGCTGCAATAGCTTCACTGGTTTTGGTGGGATAAAAGCTTCTTCTGGAGTCATATTTACATTAGAGTTGAGTGGGGAGGGGTGTTGTGTGCCATGGAGTTATGACTTACCCTGCCTCTTCTTTTTCCACTACTGTGCCTGTTGGAAGTGAAATTGTCCTGTTTCTGTTAGTGTAGAGCGATTAACCGACATTTCCGTTATTGATTTTTTTATTGTTGTAATTTCTACCCCTTTTTTCTCCCCAATTTCGTGATTACGATCTTGTCTCATCGCTGCAACATTTATTTTCTGTAAGCTCAATGTGCACATCACACAGTTTCTCCAGAGATAAATCAGATCCAGCCTGAACTGTGCAATGTAGTAGGGAGTTGTAGTTTACAGTGCTGTGAAAAAGGATCAGTTTTGTCTTTTACATCACATATGGTCTAATAAGTTTACATGATTCTAGATGAATAGCCCTGCTCTTAAAGAGCCTTCCTTTGGAGGTGATTAGACTATAGGTCTCCATGGACACAACACGAGTCCCTCTAGTTGTCTACAATGACTAACCTCTTCAATATGATGCTGATTGCTGTGCATCTGTTGGGCATGTTCATGCTACTAGGCGGATGATGGCCACTGCAGAGCCCCAACAGTAATCTATTGTACTGATTTAATGTTGTTTGTTTGTTATTCACAATGAGAGGCATCCAAGCTAATAAACATCTCTGTCATCATATCCATGAAGAATACTTTTATCAAATCATGTTTGCGAGTCGAGGAGGGAGCCTCATTGTCAGATGTATCCCACTAGTGAAATAGAGCTTCGTGTTATGTATGCCTACGCGCTAGGCTACTCTGTGTCTGAATGCAGGAAAGGAATGGACTGGAGAATACAGCCGCTTTGATCTGGTGAAGTAATGGGGATGTGAGGATCATAGTGTACTGTCTGACAGAGAGGGATGGATAGAGAGAGACTATATGATAGTATTTTATAGTTTTGCATTTTAATTTCACCAAATGTCCATATCTGCAGTAATTTTGTAATGATAGTGTTTCACAGTATTACTTACATGCCAGTGTTGTGATCGGCTGTGACATTCGTCTATTGATTTCTCCCGCCGGCATCTGTGGCCGGCATCTGTGGCCGGCATCTGTGGCCGGCATCTGTGGGAAAGCTGTTCTGACTTTGGCTGTCATATATAAACCCTTCAGAATTTTAGCAACCAGGAAATTAGCTAAATAGCTAAATTAGCTCATTTCCTGGTTGCTAAAATTCTGAAGGGTTTATGTGAGAAAACAACTACTGAATAGTGTAGGGAATCATTGTACCATCTGAATCACTGTGAAATATCTTGCAATTCACTTAGCTAGGCTGCATTTAAAACAAATCTCCCTCCTCCCCAGAATCCCATTTCCCCGTAACATGGCGGAGCCTCGCACTTGAACCTTTTACTTTCTGTTTTGGTCCACCAGCTTCAAACAGCTGGAAAAACATTATATTCTTTTGTATTTTTTGAAGATATTTAACAGTGATTTAGATGGTACAATGATTCCCTATACTATTCAGTGCTTGTTTTCTCACATAAAGTGAAATTGAGCCAGCAGGAAACGATAGAGGGATTTCCACTAGATAACACAACCAGGAAACGATAGAGGGATTTCCACTAGACAACACAACCAGGAAACGATAGAGGGATTTCCACTAGATAACACAACCAGGAAACGATAGAGGGATTTCCACTAGATAACACAACCAGGAAACGATAGAGGGATTTCCACTAGATAACACAACCAGGAAACGATAGAGGGATTTCCACTAGACAACACAACCAGGAAACGATAGAGGGATGTCCACTAGATAACACAACCAGGAAATGATAGAGGGATGTCCACTAGATAACACAACCAGGAAACGATAGAGGGATGTCCACTAGATAACACAACCAGGAAACGATAGAGGGATGTCCACTAGATAACACAACCAGGAAACGATAGAGGGATTTCCACTAGACAACACAACCAGGAAACGATAGAGGGATGTCCACTTGATAACACAACCAGGAAACGATAGAGGGATGTCCACTAGATAACACAACCAGGAAACGATAGAGGGATTTCCACTAGACAACACAACCAGGAAACGATAGAGGGATTTCCACTAGATAACACAACCAGGAAACGATAGAGGGATTTCCACTAGATAACACAACCAGGAAACGATAGAGGGATGTCCACTAGATAACACAACCAGGAAACGATAGAGGGATGTCCACTAGATAACACAACCAGGAAACAATAGAGGGATGTCCACTAGATAACACAACCAGCAAACGATAGAGGGATTCCCACTAGATAACACAACCAGGAAACGATAGAGGGATGTCCACTAGATAACACAACCAGGAAACAATAGAGGGATTCCCACTAGATAACACAACCAGGAAACGATAGAGGGATTTCCACTAGATAACACAACCAGGAAACGATAGAGGGATTTCCACTAGATAACACAACCAGGAAACGATAGAGGGATTTCCACTAGATAACACAACCAGGAAACGATAGAGGGATTTCCACTAGATAACACAACCAGGAAACGATAGAGGGATTTCCACTAGATAACACAACCAGGAAACGATAGAGGGATTTCCACTAGATAACACAACCAGGAAACGATAGAAGGATTTCCACTAGATAACACAACCAGGAAACGATAGAGGGATTTCCACTAGATAACACAACCACCCAGTCAAAACAACTTTCCCATTTTGAGGCTAATATCACAAACAATCAAATCAAATTGTATTTGTCACATGCACCAAATACAACAGGTGTAGACCTTAACATGAAATGCTTACTTACAAGCCCTTAACCATCAATGCAGATTTAATAAAGTATTTACAAAATAAACTAATGTAAAGTAAATAATAAAATAACAATAATGATGCTATATACAGGGGGTACTGGTACCGAGTGAATGTACCTCAACAGGTCAGGTTGACCGGTTGACTCGGTACCGATACCGAGTCAGTCGAGGTAATTTGTACATGTAGTTAGGGGTAAAGTGACTATGCATAGATAATAAGCAGTGACTAGCAGCAGTGTAAAAACAAAGGGGGGGGGGGGGTAGCCAAATAGTCCAGGTAGCCATTTGATTAATTGTTCAGCAGTCTTATGGCTTGGGGGTAGAAGCTGTTAAGAAGCCTTTTGGACCTAGACTTGGAGCTCCGGTACTTTTTCTGGTAATCTGTCTGGCCCCGTGGCCTTGTGAATGTTGACCTGTTTAAAGGTCTTGCTAACATCTGCTACGGAGATCGTGATCACACATTCGTCCGGAGCAGCTGGTGCTCTCATGCATCCTTCAGTGTTGCTTGCTTCGAAGCGAACATAAAAGGCAGTTAGATTTGATTTGATTTAGCCCGTCTGGTAGGCTTGCATCACTGGGCAGCTCGCGGCTGGGTTTCCCTTTGTAGTCGGTAATAGTTTGCAAACCCTGCCACGTATGTATGTACGGTCACTGTGGGGATGACGTTGTTGATGCACTTTATGATGAAGCCGGTGGTATGAGCCGGGGGTATGGTATACCGGGAGATATTCCAGTCTGTGCCAGCAAAACGGTCCTGTAGCTTTGCAACCGCGTCATTTGACCACTTCCGTATTGAGCGGGTCACTGGTACTTCCTGCTTTACTTTAGTGTTTAAGCAGAAATCAGGAGGATATAATTCTGGTCAGATTTGCCAAATGGAGGGTGAGGGAGAGCTTTGTATGTGTCTCTGTGTGTGTAGAAAGGTGGTCTATAGTTTTTTTTCTTCTTCTGGTTGCACATGTAACATGCTGGTAGAAATGAGGTCAAACGTATTTAAGTTTGCCTGCATTAAAGTCCCCGGCCACTAGGAGCGCCACTTCTGTATGAGCATTTAGCCACTTGCCTACGAATTCTCACAAGGCACCCTGATCTGCACCCCTGTATCTCCTTCTTTTCTTCATGCAAATGACGGGGATTTGGACCTTGTCCGGGAGCAACATTATATCCTTTGCGTCAGACTCATTAAAGGGAAAATCTTTGTCCAGTTCGAGGGGAGTTGTCGCTGTTCTGTTCAGAAACTCTTTTCGGGTCATGAAAGATGGTAGCATGAACATTATGTACAAAATAAGTTACAAGTAATGCGAAAAAACACATTTTCACTGCACTGGTGCGTAAGTAATTCTGTGAAACACTATCATACAACTATTACTGCAGATGTATTATAGACCTTTTCTGAAATCACAATGCAGCACCTTTAACAAGAACGCAAAGGGAATGTGAAAGATTTTGAGAGAGAGCGTTTTTATTTGCCTCGGGGCCTGGAGACCGTCAGATACTTTCAGCGGCTGTTGTTCGCACATTAGATGTTGTTTTGCTGTGCCAACAACTTCTGGCCCCTGTAAGGGTCCTCTGCTATTTCACACATCTTTGTTGTACTCAGACCTTTGTGTTTATGTTTAGCCATGAAAACATTGAAGGATGGTTTTCCGAACCCAGATTCAGCCTGATCCTGGACTAAAAAGCATTTTTAATGGGGATTCTCCGTTGAGTGTGCTTTTTAGTTCAGGAGTAGTTTTAGGCCTAATCTGGGTCCAGGAAACTGCCCCTCCACTGAGCCCAACCGATCCCCTCAATGTTTGAATATCATTCCTTTGCCATGTTTTTCTCACATTTTCCCTTGGCATGAATGCTGTTGCTTTTGCTTTCATGGTGCTTTTGACTTCATGGTGACGTAAACTGTGGTCTCGGAAGATAGACTTGTACACTGGATTGTATAACTCCTCAGTCCTCCTCTTACAGCCTGTTGCAGTAATCGGATGATAACACAGCCTGTTGCAGTAATGGGATGATAACACAGCCTGTTGCAGTAATGGGATGATAACACAGCCTGTTGCAGGAATCGGATGATAACACAGCCTGTTGCAGTAATGGGATGATAACACAGCCTGTTGCAGTAATGGGATGATAACACAGCCTGTTGCAGTAATCGGGTGATAACACAGCCTGTTGCAGTAATGGGATGATAACACAGCCTGTTGCAGTAATGGGATGATAACACAGCCTGTTGCAGTAATGGGATGATAACACAGCCTGTTGCAGTAATGGGATGATAACACAGCCTGTTGCAGTAATGGGATGATAACACAGCCTGTTGCAGTAATGGGATGATAACACAGCCTGTTGCAGTAATGGGATGATAACACAGCCTGTTGCAGTAATGGGATGATAACACAGCCTGCCTGCAGTAATGGGATGATAACACAGCCTGTTGCAGTAATGGGATGATAACACAGCCTGTTGCAGTAATGGGATGATAACACAGCCTGTTGCAGTAATGGGATGATAACACAGCCTGTTGCAGTAATGGGATGATAACACAGCCTGTTGCAGTAATGGGATGATAACACAGCCTGTTGCAGTAATCGGATGATAACACGGCCTGTTGCAGTAATCGGATGATAACACGCCTTTGCAGTAATCGGATGATAACACGGCCTGTTGCAGTAATCGGATGATAACACGGCCTGTTGCAGTAATCGGATGATAACACGGCCTTTTGCAGTATTCGGATGATAACACGGCCTGTTGCAGTAATCGGATGATAACACGGCCTGTTGCAGTAATCGGATGATAACACGGCCTGTTGCAGTAATCGGATGATAACACGGCCTGTTGCAGTAATCGGATGATAACACGGCCTGTTGCAGTAATCGGATGATAACACGGCCTGTTGCAGTAATCGGATGATAACACGGCCTGTTGCAGTAATCGGATGATAACACGGCCTGTTGCAGTAATCGGATGATAACACGGCCTGTTGCAGTAATGGGATGATGACAAAACCACACAACACAGATGGGAGATCTTCTAGGCCTATCTAATTATCATAAGGCATTAATTCAGTCAACAAGATTTAAAAAAATGTAATAAAAAATACATTTGTTAATTAAGCAGAGACCACCACTTTATTTTTGACCCTCACGTTGGTCCCCAAAGCAACACTGCACTCTATCAAATGATTCTCAATTTGCTTTACCCTCTGAAGAAAAATGATATGTAATGTTAATGTCAATTCTCCACATTTTGCCAATTCAAGTTAATTTAATTCCCCCGCAAGATGACTCAAGAAACGTATTAATATATACTAATATATGTTTATATATACCATTTTCGCAGAAGCTTTTATCCAAAGCCATTTATGGTCATGTGTGTATACATTATACGTATGGGTAGCCCTGGGAATCAAACCCACTATTCTTGTCAATGCAAGCTCCATGCTCTACCAACTGAGCCAGACAGGACCATGTGTATTTACCATGCTCTACCAACTGAGCCAGACAGGACCATGTGTATTTACCATGCTCTACCAACTGAGCCAGACAGGACCATGTGTATTTACCATGCTCTACCAACTGAGCCAGACAGGACCATGTGTATTTACCATGCTCTACCAACTGAGCCAGACAAGGACCATGTGTATTTACCATGCTCTACCAACTGAGCCAGACAGGACCATGTGTATTTACCATGCTCTACCAACTGAGCCAGACAGGACCATGTGTATTCACCATGCTCTACCAGACAGGACCATGTGTATTCACCATGCTCTACCAGACAGGACATTTACATTACATTTAAGTCATTTAGCAGACGCTCTTATCCAGAGCGACTTACAAATTGGACCATGTGTATTCACCATGCTCTACCAGAAAGGACCATGTGTATTCACCATGCTCTACCAGACAGGACCATGTGTATTCACCATGCTCTACCAGACAGGACCATGTGTATTCACCATGCTCTACCAGACAGGACCATGTGTATTCACCATGCTCTACCAGACAGGACCATGTGTATTCACCATGCTCTACCAGACAGGACCATGTGTATTCACCATGCTCTACCAGACAGGACCATGTGTATTCACCATGCTCTACCAGACAGGACCATGTGTATTCACCATGCTCTACCAGACAGGACCATGTGTATTCACCATGCTCTACCAGACAGGACCATGTGTATTCACCATGCTCTACCAGACAGGACCATGTGTATTCACCATGCTCTACCAGACAGGACCATGTGTATTCACCATGCTCTACCAACCCAGCCAGACAGGACCTTGTGTATTTGCATTACACAGTCATATGTGAGGCTTTGTAGATCACCCAGCGGACTGAGTTGTCAACCAACGGGAATTCAAAGACATTGGATTTATGTTAAAAGTACACTTTGAATTTAACTTTTTTTTAAAATACAAATTCCATCAATTTCTTTACATTCATAACTTTTTGTTAAATCCAATCAGTTATCCACACTGTTTCAATGTGATCAGTAGGAAAAACATATTTTTTGTTTGATTAAAAGTGGATATGAAGTTGATTCGACTCTCTCTCTCCCTACAGCACTGTACTCTCTCCTCCTGTTCTGTGTCTTCCTGTGGATCCCCTTTGTCTACTTCTATTATGAGGAGAAGGATGATGACAACATCAACAAGTGTTCAGTAAGACTGCTGCTGCCTGTCCTCTTACTGTACTCTACACACACACACACACACACACACACACACACACACACACACACACACACACACACACACGCACATATCAACAAGTGTTCAGTAAGACTGCTGCTACCCATCCTCTTACTGTACTCTAGACACACACACACACACACACACACACACATTGACCTTGGCTATGAACAGCAGTCACTAGCTGTCTGTCTCTGGATTAAGGAAGGTAAACACTGTATTATTCATTATTTTGGACTTAATCCCATCGGTCCCACATATCGTGAGAGATTGCATTCCTAATTTAAAAAATATATATATATTTCACCTTTATTTAACCAGGTAGGCAAGTTGAGAACAAGTTCTCATTTACAATTGCGACCTGGCCAAGATAAAGCAAAGCAGTTCGACACATAATAATACAGTATAAACAAGTCTATATACGATGTGAGCAAATGAGGTGAGATAAGGGAGGTAAAGGCAAAAAAAGGCCATGGTGGCAAAGTAAATACAATATAACAAGTAAAACACTGACCAACCAGAGGCTGAATGTAAACACATCACTCTCAATTAAGACACTCACTCAATATTAATATATCACAATCCCCCAAAATAGATACAGAAGTGATACTTAAAGCTCTATGCTACAAATAAAGTGTACAGTATCCCTATAGAAGGACATACTGTAGAAAGTGTACAGTATCCCTATAGAAGTACATACTGTAGAAAGTGTACAGTATCCCTATAGAAGGACATACTGTAGAAAGTGTACAGTATCCCTATAGAAGTACATACTGTAGAAAGTGTACAGTATCCCTATAGAAGTACATACTGTTGAAAAGTGTACAGTATCCCATAGAACTACATACTGTAGAAAGTGTATAGTATCCCTATAGAACTACATACTGTAGAAAGTGTACAGTATCCCTATAGAGCTACATTCTGTAGAAAAGAGTACAGTATCCCTATAGAACTACATACTGTAGAAAAGCGTACAGTATCCCTATAGAACTACATACTGTAGAAAAGCGTACAGTATCCCTATAGAACTACACACTGTAGAAAAGCGTACAGTATCCCTATAGAACTACATAATGTAGAAAAGCGTACAGTATCCCTATAGAACTACATACTGTAGAAAAGCGTACAGTATCCCTATAGAACTACACACTGTAGAAAAGCGTACAGTATCCCTATAGAACTACATAATGTAGAAAAGCGTACAGTATCCCTATAGAACTACATACTGTAGAAAAGTGTACAGTATCCCTATAGAACTACATACTGTAGACAGCGTACAGTATCCCTATAGAACTACATACTGTAGAAAGCGTACAGTATCCCTATAGAACTACATACTGTAGAAAAGCATACAGTATCCCTATAGAACTACATACTGTAGAAAGCGTACAATATCCCGATAGAACTACATACTGTAGAAAAGCGTACAGTATCCCTATAGAACTACATACTGTAGAAAGCGTACAGTATCCCGATAGAAGTACATACTGTAAAAAGCATACAGTATCCCTATAGAACTACATACTGTAGAAAGTACATTGTATCCCTATAGAACTACATACTGTAGAAAGTATACAGTATCCCTATAGAACGACATACTGTAGAAAGTGTACAGTATCCCTATAGAACTACATACTGTAGAAAGCATACAGTATCCCTATAGAAGTACATACTGTAGAAAGCATACAGTATCCCTATAGAAGTACATACTGTAGAAAGCATACAGTATCCCTATAGAAGTACATACTGTAGAAAGTGTACAGTATCCCTATAGAAGGACATACTGTAGAAAGTGTACAGTATCCCTATAGAAGTACATACTGTAGAAAGTGTACAGTATCCCTATAGAAGTACATACTGTTGAAAAGTGTACAGTATCCCATAGAACTACATACTGTAGAAAGTGTATAGTATCCCTATAGAACTACATACTGTAGAAAGTGTACAGTATCCCTATAGAGCTACATTCTGTAGAAAAGCGTACAGTATCCCTATAGAACTACATAATGTAGAAAAGCGTACAGTATCCCTATAGAACTACATACTGTAGAAAAGTGTACAGTATCCCTATAGAACTACATACTGTAGACAGCGTACAGTATCCCTATAGAACTACATACTGTAGAAAGTACATTGTATCCCTATAGAACTACATACTGTAGAAAGTATACAGTATCCCTATAGAACGACATACTGTAGAAAGTGTACAGTATCCCTATAGAACTACATACTGTAGAAAGCATACAGTATCCCTATAGAAGTACATACTGTAGAAAGCATACAGTATCCCTATAGAAGTACATACTGTAGAAAGCATACAGTATCCCTATAGAACTACATACTATAGAAAAGCAAACAGTATCCCTATAGAACATACTGTAGAAAAGCGTACAGTATCCTATAGTACATACTGTAGAAAAGCGTACAGTATCCTATAGAAGTACATACTGTAGAAAAGCGTACACTATCCCTATAGAACTACATACTGTAGAAAGCGTACAGTATCCCTATAGAAGTACATACTGTAGAAAAGCGTACAGTATCCTATAGAAGTACATACTGTAGAAAGCATACAGTATCCCTATAGAACTACATACTGTAGAAAAGCGTACAGTATCCCTATAGAACTACATACTGTAGAAAAGCGTACAGTATCCTATAGAAGTACATACTGTAGAAAAGCATACAGTATCCTATAGAAGTACATACTGTAGAAAAGCGTACAGTATCCTATAGAAGTACATACTGCAGAAAAGCATACAGTATCCTATAGAAGTACATACTGTAGAAAAGCGTACAGTATCCTATAGAAGTACATACTGTAGAAAAGCATACAATATCCTATAGAAGTACATACTGTAGAAAAGCATACAGTATCCTATAGAAGTACATACTGTAGAAAAGCAAGAAGAAAAGGAGAGAGTTGAGACTTTACTGTCGACTCTTGGATATTACGTATACATGGCCTCTGTTAAGTTAAGTGTAGAAAAAGCCAAAGCCCATAGGAATAGACTACCCCCCCTCTTCATCTTAAACTGAATATTGCTGAAATGTCATATATTGGTCTCCAAAGGACACGGTAGTGATTATATAGATTACATGCCACAGTGAGCTTCTTCCCTTTCCTCTGGGTTGGTTTGGAGCTGACAGAAGCACTTCCTCTCACAGCCAAGGAGTTCTTTTGAATCATTACTTTCAAAGCACCCTTTAATAACAGCGCTGGGAGTAAGGTGTGTGTGTGTGTGTGTGTGTGTGTGTGTGTGTGTGTGTGTGTGTGTGTGTGTGTGTGTGACACTACTCTGAGAGTCTTTGGCAGGTTGAACGGGACTCTGGATTCCACTTCACACTCCATTGTCCCCTCACTAAATGGAATATGGAATTAGTTAGCCAGCCACTCACCTCAAACGTACACACACACACACCCGCCCCCCCAACCAACCCCATTGAAGAATTAGATATTGTTACATTCCTGATTAATAATCACAGTATTAATAATTCTGTCTTTCATTACAGCAAGTGAAAAATGCTCTGAAATACACAATTGGATTCATCATCGTCTGTGCAGCACTGCTATTAATTGGGTAAGTACTATGAGACATTGGCACCCACCCTATTCCCTATTTAGTGCACAACATTTGACCCGGGCCGGCATTACGATGTCTATAATAACAAGGAATAGGGTTCTATTTTGGACACAGCCATAGATGGTGGGGAGAGGTGTGTACAACATGTCATTATAATCGCTTAATGAGCAAGGTGTTTTCCTCTTCAAGGAAATCAAAGTTCTTTAAACTGCCATCTGTTCAGCCATGAGCAGCCAGACATCACATAAAAAAGTCCTCTTCCACCAGAGTAGTTGTGAAACTCCTGGGTTCTTCTACTGGTTCAATCTAACTTCACAACTCTGGAGCTTTAGTCATATTCCTGTCCCAAGATGCCCTCTGTTATAGTTACTGTCCCAAGATGCCCTCTGTTATAGTTACTGTCCCAAGATGCCCTCTGCTATAGTTACTTTCCCAAGATGTCCTCTGCTATAGTTACTGACCCAAGATGCCCTCTGCTATAGTTACTTTCCCAAGATGCCCTCTGTTATAATTACTGTCCCAAGATGCCCTATGCTATAGTTAATTTCCCAAGATGCCCTCTGTTATAATTACTGTCCCAAGATGTCCTCTGCTATAGTTACTGTCCCAAGATGCCCTCTGCTATAGTTACTGACCCAAGATGCCCTCTGCTATAGTTACTGACCCAAGATGCCCTCTGCTATAGTTACTGACCCAAGATGCCCTCTGCTATAGTTACTGTCCCAAGATGCCCTCTGCTATAGTTACTGTCCCAAGATGCCCTCTGCTATGGTTACTGACCCAAGATGTCCTCTGCTATAGTTACTGACCCAAGATGCCCTCTGCTATAGATAATGCCCCAATATGCTTAACCTTATGTGGAGGGACATCTGAGTTCCCGCATCCCCAGCACCCAACCTCAGCTCCCAGCCCCATCCCGAGCACTCATCCCCAGCACCCAACCTCAGCTTCCAGCCCCATCCCGAGCACTCATCCCCAGCACCCAACCTCAGCTCCCAGCCCCATCCCGAGCACTCATCCCCAGCACCCAACCTCAGCTTCCAGCCCCATCCCGAGCACTCATCCCCAGCACCCAACCTCAGCTTCCAGCCCCATCCCGAGCACTCATCCCCAGCACCCAACCTCAGCTCCCAGCCCCATCCCGAGCACTCATCCCCAGCACCCAACCTCAGCTTCCAGCCCCATCCCCAGCACTCATCCCCAGCACCCAACCTCAGCTCCCAGCCCCAGCCCCATCTCTAGACTTATTTAATCACGGTCTCAGATAAAGCCATTGTGAAGTGTCCCTTTCGTGATTAAGTGTCTGAAAGATGACTTGATGCTTAAATCTATAGTGATACACAGTGGAAACCATGTCCCATTTAACCTCCAGTTTACTCTGTGTTGAACTGTGCCTGTGCAGCATAAACATAATGGATTTCTCCTAGCCACCAACACCACAGTAACATGCTTGCTGTTCAGGTCATGTAATGTAATGTAATGTTCGTTCAACCATTAAATGGCACTCTGATCCTATAGAGGAGGCTGCCTGGATTGGACGGTGGGTGGATAGAAACGTGTCATCCTAAATGGTACCCTATTCCCTACATAGTGCACTACTTTTGACAGGAGCCCTATGGGCCTTAGACAACATGTTGACATTTGAGACACAGCCTAGGACGAGTCCACATGGTCCATTTCAAGTTGGAAAGTTTGGGATTCTTTAGACAGAAGCAATTTAGTGTCTATTTTACCTTTTTGAACCGTCAGCCCTTTGTACCTCTTTGTACCGGGGGATTGTTGTTCAGGTCTCTTGATGCGAGGCGACATGATGGCTTTTATCCTGCTCTGCCTCTCCTCTGCTTTCCTTTCCACTCCACTCATCTCCTCTCCTCTCTGTGTGATGCCCTGTGGTACAGGGAGACATCAGGCCCCTGTTTGGGTGACTGTTCATTCAAGGGCTTTTCTGCTTGAACCACAGTCTTTTGTTTGCAGCCTGTCTGACTGGTCTAGAGGGCTAGGCATGACTCAAAACTCCTAAAAATAACTATTGACCTTTCAGCTGCTGCTGATTCTTTAAACTTGGGCTTTTGAGGTGATTGTCCTTTTATAGGGTGGTCTACATTCAGCACGTTGTTTCTTAGTTGAATTGTTGATCCATAGAGACAACATATTATACACTTTATTATTAGACATTATAAAGGCCCATACGTGCTTATAACAAGTTAAAAAGCATTATACTTGCAGGCTTCAAGTAAAGTATTGCCAATATTTATTTCTGAATCCAGCCTTGTTTTAAATGAGCTGTCATTATAGTAGGCCTAGCGTAAGGGTTGCCTATGGGGGGCTTGGGTATTCAACACATCAAACGGGAAAACAAGCAATTGTTACAGGCAAATAACTTGTGAATACGAGGTTCACCAGTGCATTCCCAGAAGTTCTTCTCTCCTTTCATGATGCTCTTCATGATGGCATGGACACATGGAGGGGTTTTTACACACGTCTTTAACAGGAGCTGCATGGCTAACATAATGTAGGCCTACCAACAATACATAGATAACATACATATTTTGTATATATTTTTATTTGACCTTTTTGAAAACTCTGTTTATTCAGTTTTACACACAAGACAACACGAAACAATATAAATAATATACTCAACTATATATTTTTTTAAATAAAATAAAATGAGCTTCAAAGATACCGTACTTTAGACAAGTTAAACACACCGGGCAGAAGGCTACAAAGGTTAAAGGGCAATCTGTAGTACAGGGACAGAGCAAACACCACCCCATTGTTCCTGTAAACAGTCAAGGGATAGGGGTGGAGAAATGCAACCACTCACAGACAGTCATGGCCACAGACCGACCATCCACTGGACCCAATATAAAGTTTACCTTGCTTTAACATTTTATTTGTAGTTTTATGTAAGCGTGAACAAAATGTTTTAAAAAACTGGGCAAAACAAGCTCACATTTTAGTCTCTGACCGGGCAAGATGAACAAGGCATCTGCAGGTCACAATCAGTAAGCACATCATCAACCTTAATTCCACAAAGAAATGCTCATCCAACCCTTAAATCACAGGGGAGTCAAATACAGACTTATTTTTGTTTTAATATGAATGCCATCAGAGGATGGACTGTTTGAAGTAAGACCGGAATGGAGCCCAAGCCTCATAAAACAGTTTGGGGTTCCCACGTGTATTGCATTTTTTCTAGTTTCAGAGAGCACAACACATCTCTAACCCAATATTTATAAGATGGGCGAGCTGCCATCTTCCAGTTCTGTATTATTAGCCGTCTAGCTAAAAGAGTTGTAAAGCAACAGTGTCCAACTGGATTCTTGACAGGTGGGTACCTATGGGCAGTACTCCAGATCTAGAAGAGTGTCATATATACACTGCTCAAAAAAATAAAGGGAACACTTAAACAACACAATGTAACTCCAAGTCAATCACACCTCTGTGAAATCAAACTGTCCACTTAGGAAGCAACACTGATTGACAATAAATTGCACATGCTGTTGTGCAAATGGTATAGACAATAGGTGGAAATGATAGGCAATTAGCAAGACACCCCCAATAAAGGAGTGGTTCTGCAGGTGGTGACCACCGACCACTTCTCAGTTCCTATGCTTCCTGGCTGATGTTTTGGTCACTTTTGAATGCTGGCGGTGCTTTCACTCTAGTGGTAGCATGAGACGGAGTCTACAACCCACACAAGTGGCTCAGGTAGTGCAGCTCGTCCAGGATGGAACATCAATGTGAGCTGTGGCAAGAAGGTTTGCTGTGTCTGTCAGCGTAGTGTCCAGAGCTAGGAGGCGCTACCAGGAGACAGGCCAGTACATCAGGAGACGTGGAGGAGGCCGTAGGAGGGCAACAACCCAGCAGCAGGACCGCTACCTCCGCCTTCGTGCAAGGAGGAGCAGGAGGAGCACTGCCATAGCCCTGCAAAATGACCTCCAGTAGGCCACACATGTGCATGTGTCTGCTCAAACGGTCAGAAACAGACTCCATGAGGGTGGTATGAGGGCCCGACGTCCACAGGTGGGATTTGTGCTTACAGCCCAACACCGTGCAGGACGTTTGGCATTTGCCAGAGAACACCAAGATTGGCAAATTCGCCACAGGCGCCCTGTGCTGTTCGCAGATGAAAGCAGGTTCACACTGAGCACATGTGACAGACGTGACAGAGTCTGGAGTCGCCGTGGAGAACGTTCTGCTGCCTGTAACATCCTCCAGCATGACCGGTTTGGCGGTGGGTCAGTCATGGTGTGGGGTGGCATTTCTTTGGGGGGCCGCACAGCTCTCCATGTGCTCGCCAGAGGTAGCCATCCGCCACCTCATCAGGAGCATGCCCAGGCGTTGTACGGAGGTCATACAGGCACGTGGAGGCCACACACACTACTGAACCTCATTTTGACTTGTTTTAAGGACATTACATCAAAGTTGGATCAGCCTGTAGTGTGGTTTTCCACTTTAATTTTGAGTGTGACTCCAAATCCAGACCTCCATACATTTGATTTCCATTGATAATTTTTGTGTGATTTGGTTGTCAGCACATTCAACTATGTAAAGGAAAAAGTATTTAATAAGAATATTTAATTCATTCAGATCTAGGATGTGTTATTTTAGTGTTCCCTTTATTTTTTTGAGCAGTGTACATATATCAGAGAAGCATTTAAAGACACTTTATGACAGCCCCAAAACAGCTAAAATGTCACGCCCTGGTCGAAGTATTTTGTGTTTCTTCATTTATTTGGTCAGGCCAGGGTGTGACATGGGTTTATTGTGGGGTGTTTTGTCTTGGGGTTTTGTGGGGTGTTGGGTGTGTGGCTTAGTGGGGTTATCTAGCAAAGTCTATGGCTGTCTGGAGTGGTTCTCAATCAGAGGCAGGTGTGTATCGTTGTCTCTGATTGGGAACCATATTTAGGCAGCCATATTCTTTGTGTGTTTCGTGGGTGATTGTCCTTAGTGTCCTTGTTCCTGTCTCTGTGTTAGTTTACACAAGTATAGGCTGTTTCGGTTTTCGTTACGTTCATTACTTTCTTTGTTTTGTAGTGTTTGTATTTAGATTCGTGTTACGTTTGTTTCATTAAACATGGATCGCAATCTACACGCTGCATTTTGGTCCGACTCTCCTTCACCACATGAACCGTTACATAAAAGAGGATGAATGCACCCTGTGCAGCACAGATTCCCAGGTGTTTTCCCCAAGTTCCTCCCCCAAATCCTTTTCCCATCGAGTCTTTAAAGGCACCAAAGAAGGGTTCTGTAAGTCAATGATTGCAAATACATCTGAAATTGCTCCCCTAGGAATCTTGTTCAGCTCAAAGATGCTCTCTATAGCTGTATTCGCAAGTCCTATGGGGAAATTCAGGTGTGTTAGCTCTGACAAAGTTCCGAGTCTGGAGATAGCGGAAAAAGTGGGATTGGGGGAGGTTGAACTTTTCCTGTAGCTGAGCAAAAGAGGCAAATGTATCATCAAATAATAATTGGGCTAGTGAGGAGAGGCCTAGTGAGTGCCAGATGGCAAAAGCCCCATCATTCAAAGATGGAGGAAATAAAATGTTCTGATTGGGCCTGATAGAGAAAAGCCTCGGAGGCTAAAGGCTAAACGGAACTGATTTCAAATTTTAAGAGACTGCTTTACAATTGGGTTGACGCAACTTTTGCCTAGGGACACTGGGAGAGATGAGCACAACACAGAAGAAAGTGCAGCATGTTTACACGATTCAGACTCCAACTGGACCCAGAGTGGTCTAGGGCCAGTAGGATCAGCTTGTAGCCAGTACAGAAGGATTCTGAAATTTGCAGCCCAATAGTATGTCTGGAAATTTGGTAGAGCTAAACCACCTTAGGCTTCTGTGAATGTTTTCTACCAATCCGTGGTACCTTCCCATCCCAGATAAAATACATTAATGTTTGATCCAGTGAATTTAAAAAAGATTTGGGAACAAAAATGGGTAAACATTGAAATAAATATAAAAATTTGGGCAACACATTCATTTTAATGACATTAATCCTTCCGATAAGAGAAAGAGGTAGCGAATTCCAAAAAGTAAAATATTGTTTCAAACTCTCTGCTAGAAACAAATTTGAATATTTCCTTGTCACTTTAACTCCCAAGTAAGTGAATTGATCCCGGACAATCCTAAACTGAAAACTTGTAAAAGAGCACTCTAAAGCAGCCTTATTTACAGGAAAAAGCTTGCTCTTGCCTAGATTCAGCTTGTACCCTGAGATTGATCCAAACTTTTTAAGAACAGATAAGGCAAGTGGCAATGAGCTATCAGGGTTGGAGATAAACAAAAGGAGGTTGTCAGCATATAGCGAAACTTTCTGCTCTAAGCGCGTCCTGATTATACCTTGAATGGCATCATTAGAGCGTAGTGCAATGGCGAGAGGCTCGAAGCAAAGACCAAGGGGGAGACAAGGGGGAGAGTGGACAACCCTGTCTGGATCCGCGGTGCAAGGGAAAATAGTCAGAGGACAAGTTGTTAGTCCATACCGAAGCCATGGGGGAAAAATAAAGAATCTTTATCCACACAATGAATTTGGGGCCAAAGCCAAATCTATAAAGGGCAGCTGTTAGGTAGTCCCACTCAACGCGGTCAAAAGCTTTTTCTGCATCAAGTGAGACCACCACCTCCGGGTCCCCCGACGCTGGGGAGTACAGTAAATTCATAAGGCGCCTAATATTGAAAAACAAATGCCTATTTCTCACAAAGCCAGTCTGGTCAGAGTGTATTACTTGGTGCAGCGAGCCTTCCATACGGATGGCTAAAAGCTTGGCTAGGATTTTGTAATCACAGTTTAAAAGTGAGATTGGGCTATAGGATCCACATTCCAGGGGTTCTTTGTTTTTCTTTAATAGTAATGAAATTGAAACCTGATAAAGATTAGGCGGTAGCTTTGAGGTATTAAGGCACTCTGCAAATAGTCGAGTCAAGAATGGGCAAAGCAGACCAGAAAACGTCCTGTAAAATTTGGTTGGAAAACCGTCCGGACCTGGTGATTTACCACTTTTCATTGCTGTTGCAATCTCCTCAGGTGTAAATTCTTCTTCTAGACAGTCATGGGAGTCTGTATCAATTGAAGGCATATTCAAGCCATTGAAGACTGAATCAATCAGCAAAGGCTCTTGAGGAGATTCAGAGGTGTATAGCGCAGAGTACAACTGTTTGAATTGATCCTTGATTTCTTTATGTATAACTGTGGTGGCACCAGACAGGGTCCTTATTTGTGGGATTAAACGTGATGCCTCAGATTTACGGATCTGATGTGCAGGGAGTTTACTGGCCTTGTCGCCTTGTTCATACAATCTGTACTGAGCTCGCAAGAGTAACTGTTCAGCTTGCCTGGTAGAAAGCTCATCAAATTCAGATTGGAGTAGTTGGCGCTCTTTATGCAGATCAGAGGAAGGATACGTAGCATATTTCTCATCCAATGTGGCTATGGACTCGCTCAGGTCCCGAAGTCGCTGAGAGCGAACTCTGTTTTGGTTGGTTGTATATGAAATAATTTGGCCACGTAGGTATGCTTTGAGAGACTCCCATATGGTAGAGCAGGACATACCTGGCGTTGAAATAGTTTACTAGGAATAAGGGGATTTCAGTAGAAATGAAATTGACAAACTCCTTATCTGAGAGTAAAATGGGGTTAAGACGCCATTCATAACACATAGGAGGTCGCTGGGGAAACTCTAGTTCAAGCACTAATGGTGAATGGTCAGAAATAACAATACTCTCGTAAGTTCACCGCCGAAGGTTAGGCAGAAGTTATTTGTCCAAAAAGAAGTAATCAATGCGGGAGTATGTTTGATGAACATGAGAATAAAAGGAATACTGTATATCTGTAGGGTGTAGGAAACGCTAGGCCTTAAACATAGCATATTTCTGAAGAAAAGATTGAATAAGTAGGGCGCATTTAGATGGGCCTGTAGTTCTTCGTGAGGACTTGTCAAGAACTGATTGTACAGTTGAAATCCCCCCCTAAAACCAACAAATGAGAATCTAAATTGGGAATAGCAGATAAAAAGGAAGAAATGAAACTTGTCATCCCAATTGGGAGCATAAACACTAGCCCCACAAGAGGGGTAGAAAACAGTTCACCGGTTACTATGACGTTTCGTCCCTTAGGATCAGCAATAACCTCAGAAGCTACAAAGGGAGTAGATTTATCAACCAAAATGGCAGCACCTCTTGATTTACTATGAAAGTGAGTGGAACACTTGACCTACCCAGTCCCTACTCATCCTAAAATGCTCACCAGTCCTCAAGTGAGTCTCTTGTAGAACTGCAACATTTGCATTCAAACCTTTTAAGTGTGTCAACACCCTCTTACGCTTCACAGGGTTGTTAACGCCTTTGATGTTCCACGAAATGCACTTATTTTGGCCACCCTGGGCACTCCCGTTATACAACCCTGTCATTAGAGCATAGATCGGAAAAGCAATGAGTACCCCCAAAAACCCAGAATAAATTGTCTCAGAGTAATAATGTACGGTGCAAGATATTTGGAAAAAGTACAGAAAAAAAACTAAAAAGACAGAATGACAACATTCGAACTGAAAAATTCAACCTCCTTCCTCCCCTAAACCACCTCCCCCATCCCAGACAGTACCTCCCCAAACGAGGTACAAGCCTAAATAGAACGTGTTCTCTTCACACAGTATGTCTATGAGAGTGCGGTGTTAAACCTAAACCCACAGTCCCGCTCTTTAAAGTTGCGTTTTGTGTTAATGGATCAAGCAGCAAAAAGAGAGAAAAATAAAAGTGAATTCCTTGTGCAAACGAAATTACAAAAGCACCACTTGTAGATGTATATAATTATATTCCCAGTCTTATAACAGACAATCAAAAAATAATAATAATGGTCTAGTTTGATGCTAAGACAACTTACAGCCAAGACCAAAAAACTATGTGTGCGCAACGTTGAAAGTTTGCTGGGCATAAATGACGTTCAAAACTTTTAAAATTGAACTGAAGAACCCCAAAAACGTGTAGCCTCGGAACATTTACTGTTTACTGGGTCGGTACAAACGGATGCAGTAAACAAATAACCAGAAATATGTTGAGTCACTGAAACACTGTCAACAAACTGAATAGGTGAACGAGACAGCCTAGAAACAAATTAGTTAAGTAAAACCTTAATACAATGAAATTAAAATGACTGAATGCTTGTAAGGCAGGCACTCTAGATGATCAAAACATTAGATCACATCAAATAATCCTGAATGGGTTCACCAACTCCCCAACTATACAAGACTAGCATGTTATTACTAAACATAATTGTACCACAGGTGGGCTACTTGCTATCCACAGTTCGCAAGCAACAGTTGCTGATCTATGAGCAAGTTCTAGACTTCTTGATGTGACGTTGAATGTGAGCCATAGCCTCATCCGGAGACTCAAATGTGTGGTCTTTACCATCATGAGATATCCATAAACGGCCGGGAATCGCAGTCCATACTTCACACCTGGATGGTGTAGTAGTAGTCATTTGGCCTGCCCGAAAGCTGTGCGCTGCTTGGAAATAGTGGGGGAGTAGTCCTGGTAGATGGAGAAGCTCTGTCGTTGAAAGCTCAGAGTGGTATTGCCGGCTCGTCGGAGAATCTCCATCTTCTGTCATGGAAAAAGTGCACTCGAAGAATTATGTCACAGGGCCTCTCACCATCCCGGGGCTTTGGGCACGATCAATCATGGGCTTCTCATCCAAGGCAAGAACATTCTTCAGCAGCCCAGAAACTAAATCCGTGGCGCGAGGCATTTCCGCTGATTCTGGGACTGATACCAGTCTCAGGTTATTGAGGCGAGAGAATCCCTCTAAACTCACACAACTCTCCTGCACCTTTTTCAAATCCACAGCCAGGTCTTTCACGTCAGCTTCCAGGGAGGTGGTTAAGTCAGAGACATTGGTAGCGGAGGTCTCCAGTGCTGCACTCATTGTAATTGTGCAAATCTGTTGTTGTTTTGAGTGAAGTGATTGCTGGCACCGTCTCGTTCCGCAAGATGGTTAGATCTGCTTTTAAAGTATAAGAAACCTCCTGTATTTGTGCCTCAATCGTAGCAACTACCTCCGTTTTCATTCCAACTATCTCAGAGGGTAGTAGTTTGATGGCCACGAGAATGCTCATTTCAGTGCCGTCAGGCCAAGCCACACCCCCAGGTAAAGTGTGAGTCCCCTGGCCCTCAGACTCAGGAGAGGGGGTCTTGTGGGCCGGGTTTTCTCAAAGTCATGGTTTTGGCCCTATGTTCCGGTCGACATTCGAAAGCAAACTAGTCTTGGTTTTTACGGAAAGGGATCACCAAACTAATATTTGAAAATAAATATGGTTCTGCTGCAAAATTCCCATAAACTTTAAGAATACTGCGGGAGCAAATGGAAAACACATCAGTCACACATGGCGTCCCTCCAACCTCCCTACCTTTATTTGACAAGGCAATTCAGTTAAGAACTCGTTTTTATTTACAATGACAGCCTACCAAAAGGCAAATGGCCTCCTGCAGGGACAGGGGCTGGGATAAAAATGTATAGGACAAAACATTCATCAAGACAAGAGAGACAACACTACATAAAGAGAGACCTAAGACAACAGCATAGCATGACAGCAACAGATGACAACACAGCATGTCAGCAACTCATGACAACACAGCATGGTAACAACACAACATGGCAAAAACATGGCAGCAGCACAACATGGTAGAAACACAAAACATGGTACAAACATTATTGAACACAGATAACAGCACAAAGGCAAGAAGGTAGAGACAACAATGCATCACACGAAGCAGCCACAAGTGTCAGTAAGAGTGTCCATGATTTAGTCTTTGAATTAAGAGATGGAGATAAAACTGTTCAGTTTGAGTGTTTTTTTGCAGCTCGTTCCAGTCGCTAGCTGCAGCGAACTGAAAAGACGAGCGACCCAGGGAGGCGTGTGCTTTGGGGACGTTTAACAGAATGTGACTGGCAGAACAGGGTTGTATGTGGAGGATGAGGGCTGCAGTAGATATCTCAGATAGGAGGGAGTGAGGCCTAAGAGGGTTTTATAAATAAGAGTCAACCAGTGGGTCTTGCGACGGGTTTACAGATATGACCCAGAAGAGGAGTATAGAGTGCAGTGATTTGTCCTATAAGGAGCATTGGTGGCAAATCTGATGGCCAAATGATAAAGAACATCTAGCCGCTCGAGAGCACCCTTACCTGCTGATCTATAAATTATGTCTCCATAATCTAGCATGGGTAGGATGGTTATCTGAATCAGGGTTAGTTTGGCAGCAGGGGTGAAAGAGAAGCGATTACGATAGAGGAAACCAAGTCATTCCATTACTGTTACACATTACTGTTGTTCTACATCAGGCTAATCTACACATTACTGTTGTTCCACATTAGGCTAATCTACACATTACTGTTGTTCCACATTAGGCTAATCTACACATTACTGTTGTTCCACATTAGGCTAATCTACACATTACTGTTGTTCCACATTAGGCTAATCTACACATTACTGTTGTTCCACATTAGGCTAATCTACACATTACTGTTGTTCCACATTAGGCTAATCTACACATTACTGTTGTTCCACATTAGGCTAATCTACACATTACTGTTGTTCCACATTGGTCTTATCTACATATTACTGTTGTTCTACATTAGGCTAATCTACACATTACTGTTGGTCTACATTAGGCTAATCTACACATTACTGTTGTTCCACATTGGTCTAATCTACACATTACTGTTGTTCCACATTAGGCTAATCCACACATTACTGTTGTTCCACATTGGTCTTATCTACATGTTACTGTTGTTCTACATTAGGCTAATCTACACATTACTGTTGGTCTACATTAGGCTAATCTACACATTACTGTTGGTCCACATTGGTTTTATCTACACATTACTGTTGGTCTACATTAGGATAATCTACACATTACTGTTGTTCCACATTGGTCTAATCTACACATTACTGTTGTTCCACATTAGGCTAATCTACACATTACTGTTGTTCCACATTAGGCTAATCTACACATTACTGTTGTTCCACATTAGGCTAATCTACATATTACTGTTGTTCCACATTAGGCTAATCTACATATTACTGTTGTTCCATATTAGTCTACTCTACACATTACTGTTGTTCCATATTAGTCTACTCTACACATTACTGTTGTTCCATATTAGTCTACTCTACACATTACTGTTGTTTCATATTAGTCTACTCTACACATTACTGTTGTTCCATATTAGTCTACTCTACATATTACTGTTGTTCCATATTAGTCTACTCTACACATTACTGTTGTTCCATATTAGTCTACTCTACACATTACTGTTGTTCCATATTAGTCTACTCTACATATTACTGTTGTTCCATATTAGTCTACTCTACATATTACTGTTGTTCCATATTAGTCTACTCTACATATTACTGTTGTTCCACATTAGGCTAATCTACATATTACTGTTGTTCCACATTAGGCTAATCTACATATTACTGTTGTTCCACATTAGGCTAATCTACATATTACTGTTGTTCCATATTAGTCTACTCTACATATTACTGTTGTTCCACATTAGGCTAATCTACATATTACTGTTGTTCCACATTAGGCTAATCTACATATTACTGTTGTTCCATATTAGTCTACTCTACATATTACTGTTGTTCCATATTAGTCTACTCTACATATTACTGTTGTTCCACATTAGGCTAATCTACATATTACTGTTGTTCCACATTAGGCTAATCTACATATTACTGTTGTTCCATATTAGTCTACTCTACATATTACTGTTGTTCCATATTAGTCTACTCTACACATTACTGTTGTTCCATGTTCATATTGGCAGTGTGCATCATGGCTAGATAGGCTGTGTTTCTGCTGTCAAAATTCATGCCATAACCAACCACGTTACTACTAAAACCAGGATGGTGAATCATTCTAATAAGTTTAACTTTATTAAATTAAACAAGCATTTTTTTCTTTACAACAACAATAAATACATGTAAAATGTAATGATGTTACATTGATGCAACCGGTCAGGATGCTCTCCATGGTGCAGCTGTAAAACCTTTTGAGGATCTGGGGACCCATGCCAAATCTTTTCAGTTTCCTGAGGGGGAATAGGTTTTGTCGTTCCCTCTTCACGACTGTTGCGGTATGTTTGGACCATGATAGTTTTGTTGGTGATGTGGACCCCAAGGTAACTCTCGACCCGCTCCACTACAGCCCCTTTGATGTTAATGGGGGCCTGTTCGGCTCTCCTTTTCCTGTAGTCCACGATCAGCTCCTTTGTCTTGCTCACATTGAGGGTGAGGTTTTTGTCCTGGCACCACACTGCCAGTTCTCTGACCTCCTACCTAGAGGCCGTCTCATCGTTGTCGGTGATCAGCCCTACCACTGTTGTGTCGTCAGCAAACTTAATGAAGGTGTTGGAGTTGTTTGGCCACGCAGTCGTGGGTGAACAGGGAATACAGGAGGGGACTAAGTACACACCCCTGAGGGGCTCTAGTGTTAAGGATCAGCGTGGCAGACGTGTTGTTGCTTACTCTTACCAACTGGGAACGGCCCGTCAGGAAGTCCAGGGTCCAGTTGCAGAGGGAGGTGTTTAGTCCTAGAGTCCTTAGCTTAGTGATGAGCTTTGTGGGCACTATGGTGTTGAATGCTGAGCTGTTGTCAATGAACAGCATTCTCACATAGGTGTTCCTTTTGTCCAGGTGAGGAAGGGCAGTGTGGAGTGCGATTGAGATTGCGTCATCTATTGGGGCGGTATGCAAATTGGAGTGGGTCCAGGGTGTTTGGGAGGATGCTGTTGATGTGAGCCATGACCAGCTTTTCAAAGCACTTCATGGCTACCGACGTGAGTGCCACGGGGTGATAATCATTTAGGGAGGTTACCTTTGCTTCCTTGGGCACAGGGACTATGGTGGTCTGCTTGAAACATGTAGGTATTACAGACTCGGTCAGGGAGAGGTTGAAAATGTCAGTGAAGACACTTCAAAGTTGGTCCGCGCATGATTTGAGTACACGTCCTGGTAATCCCTCTGGCCCAGCGGCTTTGTAAATGCTAACCTTTTTAAAGGTTTTGTTCACATCGGCTACCGAGAGCATTATCACACAGTTATCCAAAACAGCTGGTGCTCTCGTGCATGCTTCAGTGTTGCTTGCCTCGACGTGAGCATAAAAGGCATTTAGCTCGTCTGGTAGGCTCGCGTCACTGGGTAGCTTGTATCTGGGTATTCCTTTGTAATCCTTAATAGTCTTCAGGCCCTGCCACATCCGTCGAGCGTCCGAGCAGGTGTAGTAGGATTCAATCTTAATCCCGTATTGACGCTTTGCTTGTTTGATGGTTCGTCTGAGGGCATAGAGGGATTTCTTATAAGCATCCGAATTAGGCTCCCGCTCCTTGAAAGCGGCAGCTCTAGCCTTTAGCTCGATGTGATGTTGCCTGGGATCCATGGCTTCTGGTTGGGATATGTACGTACAGTCCCTGTGGGGACGACGTCGTCGATGCACTTCCATGTATGCTGGTGACTCAACCATATACATGTCAGTCACCACAGCTAATGAAGTCACTGAAACCTTTAACAAGGAGTTGTTTTGGAGTGGGTGGCCAATAATAAACTAGTCCTGAACATCTCTAAAACTAAGAACATTGTATATGGTATAAATAATTCCCTAAACTCTAGACCTCAGCTGAATCTGGTAATGAATGATGTGGCTGTTGAGGAGACTAAATTACTTGGTGTTACCTTAGATTGTAAATTGTCGTGGTCAAAACATTTAGATTCAATGGTTGTAAAGAGGTATGTACTTAATAAAGAAACGCTCAGCTTTTTTGACACCAAAAAGCAAGTCCTGCAGGCTCTAGTTTTATCTTATCTTGATTATTGTCCAGTCATGTGGTCGAGATCTGCAGAGAAATACCTAGTTAAGCTGCATCTGGCCCAGAACAAAGCGGGACGTCTTGCTCTTCATTGTAATCAGAGTGCTGATATAAATACTATGCATGTCAGTCTCTCTTGGCTAAGACTTGAGGAGAGACTGACTTCTTGTTTTTATAACAAACGACTGTTTTCTTGTTTTCATAAGAAACAATGTTTTGGAAGTTCCATAATGTTTGCTTAGTCAACTTACACACAGCTCTGACACACACTTACCCCACCAGACATGCCACCAGGGGTCTTTTCACAGTCCCCAGGTCCAGAACAAATTCAAGAAAACGTACAGTATTTTACAGAGCCGTTACAGAGTGCATGGAACTCCCTTCCATCTTATATAGTGAACAGCCAAACCTGGTTTCAACGCCTCTCCCCCATGTGACCTACTTGTGTGTGTGTACTGACATGTATGTGGAACTAATAGATGCGCGCACACACACACACACACAGACTACATGTTCATGTTTATAAATGTATGTAAGTCTTTTGTCTGTAATGTATTTTTCGCGATGTGTCGGACCCCAGTCAGACCAGCTGTCATCGTTGGTGTCGGCTAATGGGGTTCCTAATAAATCAAATCAAATCAAAACCAGCTTTTGGTTGTTTCTTAAATATCAGCGCTGCCTGAAATTAGCACTCTGGATCATGTTTTTAAGGACACACTTCAAATATTTCCACCCCTCCCATCTGACCGCAAGTGTGCTGATATTAAACAGGTCAATTACTAATCCTTGCATAACAGTTTGAAAATAGCACAGTGCTGGCTTTAACAGGTCGAAATTGCCAGCGAACGTGGTTTGGCACTAGCAATGTGTTAACGCCAGCAAAAAATAGATCCTGGGATCCTAAATAGCACCTATTCCCTAATTAGTGCACTACTTTTGACCAGAGTCCTAGGGGGCCCTGGAAACAATAGTGCACTGTAAAGGGAATGGGGTGCCATTTGGGTCGTAGTTTAAACGTCATAATTAGATGAATTGCCTGTTAATTATAAAAGTAATTGGATGGGTAGGACAGGCTGCGGGTGGAGAAGGTAAAGGTCTCAACAATAGACTGCAAAAAAAAACTATGAGTTCAAGGCCTTGTTTTGGTTTGTACACAAACAAACAGACAAATAGACAAAGAAAGAAATGAATCATTCTGTTATCTATTGATTAGATTTGGCTAGTGTGAAAAGCATTGTCAAAGCTACAACCTACTCTCACTTTAAATGATTGCATTGCATTTATTTCAAGACGTTGTGCTACTAAACCCTCTACCAATAGTCATTGATGTTTTTGCCACTACTAAACCCTCTACCAATAGTCATTGATGTTGTTGTCACTACTAAACTGTCTACCAATAGTCATTGATGTTGTTGTCACTACTAAACTGTCTACCAATAGTCATTGATGTTGTTGTCACTACTAAACCCTCTACCAATAGTCATTGATGTTGTTGTCATTACTAAACTGTCTACCAATAGTCATTGATGTTGTTGCCGCTACTAAACCCTCTACCAATAGTCATTGATGTTGTTGTCACTACTTAACTGTCTACCAATAATCATTGATGTTGTTGCCACTACTTAACCCTCTACCAATAGTCATTAATGTTGTTGTCACTTCTTAACTGTCTACCAATAGTCATTGATGTTGTTGCCACTACTAAACCCTCTACCAATAGTCATTAATGTTGCCTCTACTAAACTCTCTACCAATAGTCATTGATGTTGTTGTCACTACTAAACTGTCTACCAATAGTCATTGATGCTGTTGCTGCTACTAAACCCTCTACCAATAGTCATTGATGTTGTTGCTGCTACTAAACCCTCTACCAATAGTCGTTGATGTTGTTGCTGCTACTAAACCCTCTACCAATAGTCATTGATGCTGTTGCTGCTACTAAACCCTCTACCAATAGTCATTGATGTTGTTGCCTCTACTAAACCGTCTACCAATAGTCATTGATGCTGTTGCAGCTACTAAACCCTCTACCAATAGTCATTGATGTTGTTGCCTCTACTAAACCCTCTACCAATAGTCATTGTTGCTGCTACTAAACACTCTACCAATAGTCATTGATGTTGTTGCCTCTACTAAACCCTCTACCAATAGTCATTGTTGCAGCTACTAAACCCTCTACCAATAGTCATTGATGCTGTTGCTGCTACTAAACCCTCTACCAATAGTCATTGATGCTGTTGCTGCTACTAAACCCTCTACCAATAGTCATTGTTACAGCTACTAAACCCTCTACCAATAGTCATTGATGCTGCTACTAAACCCTCTACCAATAGTCATTGATGCTGTTGCTGCTACTAAACCCTCTACCAATAGTCATCGATGCTGTTGCAGCTACTAAACACTCTACCAATAGTCATTGATGCTGTTGCAGCTACTAAACCCTCTACCAATAGTCATTGATGCTGCTACTAAACCCTCTACCAATAGTCATTGATGCTGTTGCTGCTACTAAACCCTCTACCAATAGTCATTGATGCTGTTGCAGCTACTAAACCCTCTACCAATAGTCATTGATGATGTTGCTGCTACTAAACCCTCTACCAATAGTCATTGATGTTGTTGCCTCTACTAAACACACTACCAATAGTCATTGATGCTGTTGCAGCTACTAAACCCTCTACCAATAGTCATTGATGCTGCTACTAAACCCACTACCAATAGTCATTGATGTTGTTGCCTCTACTAAACCCTCTACCAATAGTCATTGATGCTGTTGCCTCTACTAAACCCTCTACCAATAGTCATTGATGCTGTTGCCTCTACTAAACCCTCTACCAATAGTCATTGATGCTGTTGTCTCTACTAAACCCTCTACCAATAGTCATTGATGCTGTTGCCTCTACTAAACCCTCTACCAATAGTCATTGATGCTGTTGCCTCTACTAAACCCACTACCAATAGTCATTGATGCTGTTGCCTCTACTAAACCCTCTACCAATAGTCATTGATGCTGTTGCCTCTACTAAACTCTCTACCAATAGTCATTGATGTTGTTGCCTCTACTAAACCCACTACCAATAGTCATTGATGTTGTTGCCTCTACTAAACCCTCTACCAATAGTCATTGTTGCTGCTACTAAACCCTCTACCAATAGTCATTGATGCTGTTGCTGCTACTAAACCCTCTACCAATAGTCATTGATGCTGTTGCAGCTACTAAACCCTCTACCAATAGTCATTGATGTTGTTGCAGCTACTAAACCCTCTACCAATAGTCATTGATGCTGTTGCTGCTACTAAACTCTCTACCAATAGTCATTGATGTTGTTGCCTCTACTAAACCCACTACCAATAGTCATTGATGCTGTTGCAGCTACTAAACCCTCTACCAATAGTCATTGTTGCTGCTACTAAACCCACTACCAATAGTCATTGATGTTGTTGCCTCTACTAAACCCACTACCAATAGTCATTGATGCTGTTGCTGCTACTAAACCCACTACCAATAGTCATTGATGCTGTTGCCTCTACTAAACCCTCTACCAATAGTCATTGATGCTGTTGCCTCTACTAAACCCTCTACCAATAGTCATTGATGCTGTTGCCTCTACTAAACCCTCTACCAATAGTCATTGATGCTGTTGCCTCTACTAAACCCTCTACCAATAGTCATTGATGCTGTTGCCTCTACTAAACCCTCTACCAATAGTCATTGATGCTGTTGCCTCTACTAAACCCTCTACCAATAGTCATTGATGCTGTTGCCTCTACTAAACCCTCTACCAATAGTCATTGATGTTGTTGCCTCTACTAAACCCTCTACCAATAGTCATTGATGCTGTTGCCTCTACTAAACCCACTACCAATAGTCATTGATGCTGTTGCCTCTACTAAACCCTCTACCAATAGTCATTGTTGCTGCTACTAAACCCTCTACCAATAGTCATTGATGTTGTTGCCTCTACTAAACCCTCTACCAATAGTCATTGTTGCAGCTACTAAACCCTCTACCAATAGTCATTGATGCTGTTGCTGCTACTAAACCCTCTACCAATAGTCATTGATGCTGTTGCTGCTACTAAACCCTCTACCAATAGTCATTGTTGCTGCTACTAAACCCTCTACCAATAGTCATTGATGCTGTTGCTGCTACTAAACCCTCTACCAATAGTCATTGATGCTGTTGCTACTAAACCCTCTACCAATAGTCATTGATGCTGTTGCAGCTACTAAACCCTCTACCAATAGTCATTGATGCTGTTGCTGCTACTAAACCCTCTACCAATAGTCATTGATGCTGTTGCCTCTACTAAACCCTCTACCAATAGTCATTGATGCTGTTGCCTCTACTAAACCCTAAACATTGATGCTGTTGCACTAAACCCACTACCAATAGTCATTGATGCTGTTGCCTCTACTAAACCCTCTACCAATAGTCATTGATGCTGTTGCCTCTACTAAACCCTCTACCAATAGTCATTGATGCTGTTGCCTCTACTAAACCCTCTACCAATAGTCATTGATGCTGTTGCCTCTACTAAACCCTCTACCAATAGTCATTGATGCTGTTGCCTCTACTAAACCCTCTACCAATAGTCATTGATGCTGTTGCCTCTACTAAACCATTGATGCTACCAATAGTCATTGATGCTGTTGCCTCTACTAAACCCTCTACCAATAGTCATTGATGTTGTTGCCTCTACTAAACCCTCTACCAATAGTCATTGATGTTGTTGCCTCTACTAAACCCTCTACCAATAGTCATTGATGCTGTTGCTGCCCTCTACCAATAGTCATTGATGCTGTTGCCTAAAAACCCTCTACCAATAGTCATTGATGCTGTTGCTACTAAACCCTCTACCAATAGTCATTGATGTTGTTGCTCTACTAAACCCTCTACCAATAGTCATTGATGCTGTTGCTCTACTAAACCCTCTACCAATAGTCATTGATGCTGTTGCCTCTACTAAACCCTCTACCAATAGTCATTGATGCTGTTGCCTCTACTAAACCCTCTACCAATAGTCATTGATGCTGTTGCCTCTACTAAACCCTCTACCAATAGTCATTGATGCTGTTGCCTCTACTAAACCCTCTACCAATAGTCATTGATGCTGTTGCCTAAACCCACTACCAATAGTCATTGATGTCTACTAAACCCTCTACCAATAGTCATTGATGCTGTTGCCTCTACTAAACCCACTACCAATAGTCATTGATGCTGTTGCCTCTACTAAACCCACTCTACCAATAGTCATTGATGCTGTTGCCTCTACTAAACCCTCTACCAATAGTCATTGATGCTGTTGCTACTAAACCCACTAAACCCTCTACTAAACCCTCTAAATAGTCATTGATGCTGTTGCTCTACTAAACCCTCTACCAATAGTCATTGATGCTGTTGCCTACTAAACCCTCTACCAATAGTCTACTAAACCCACTACCAATAGTCATTGATGCTGTTAAACCCACTACCAATAGTCATTGATGCTACTAAACCCTCTAACAATAGTCATTGATGCTGCTACTAAACCCTCTACCAATAGTCATTGATGCTGTTGCTGCTACTAAACCCTCTACCAATAGTCATTGATGCTGTTGCAGCTACTAAACCCTCTACCAATAGTCATTGATGCTGCTACTAAACCCACTACCAATAGTCATTGATGTTGTTGCCTCTACTAAACCCACTACCAATAGTCATTGATGCTGTTGCCTCTACTAAACCCTCTACCAATAGTCATTGATGCTGTTGCCTCTACTAAACCCTCTACCAATAGTCATTGATGCTGTTGCCTCTACTAAACCCTCTACCAATAGTCATTGATGCTGTTGCCTCTACTAAACCCTCTACCAATAGTCATTGATGCTGTTGCCTCTACTAAACCCTCTACCAATAGTCATTGATGCTGTTGCCTCTACTAAACCCTCTACCAATAGTCATTGATGTTGTTGCCTCTACTAAACTGTCTACCAATAGTCATTGATGCTGTTGCCTCTACTAAACCCACTACCAATAGTCATTGATGTTGTTGCCTCTACTAAACTGTCTACCAATAGTCATTGATGCTGTTGCCTCTACTAAACCCTCTACCAATAGTCATTGATGTTGTTGCCTCTACTAAACCCACTACCAATAGTCATTGATGTTGTTGCCTCTACTAAACCCTCTACCAATAGTCATTGTTGCTGCTACTAAACCCTCTACCAATAGTCATTGATGCTGTTGCTGCTACTAAACCCTCTACCAATAGTCATTGATGCTGTTGCAGCTACTAAACCCTCTACCAATAGTCATTGATGCTGTTGCTGCTACTAAACCCTCTACCAATAGTAATTGTTGCTGCTACTAAACCCTCTACCAATAGTCATTGATGCTGCTATTAAACCCTCTACCAATAGTCATTGATGCTGTTGCAGCTACTAAACCCTCTACCAATAGTCATTGATGCTGTTGCCTCTACTAAACCCTCTACCAATAGTCATTGATGCTGCTACTAAACCCTCTACCAATAGTCATTGATGCTGTTGCAGCTACTAAACCCCCTACCAATAGTCATTGTTGCTGCTACTAAACCCTCTACCAATAGTCATTGTTGCCTCTACTAAACCCTCTGCCAATGTGTAGTTGGATTAATGCTGTTGTTTTCCTGGGTAAAAGAAATGGTCTGCCCTACTCAGCTAAGTTAATAACAGTGAAAGCCATTCCCAGGAATACATTCCATCTCTAGTCAGTGTTTGGCAATGTCTATTTTAGTCCAACAAAATGCACACCTTGATCCATTTAATTGCAGGTCCAAAAGAAATGAAACAGTAAATTAACTTTGCCATCAACCCTGAAGAAGGCTTTCAATACAGAAAATATGAATATTTCAATATTTCACTCCATCCTGTTGGTTTCAGTGGCAGGTGTTAGCTAGTCTCTCGACTCAGACTGGGGGGTATGTTTTGACATTCTGACAGTGAAGAGAGTTCCCTGAATACATTCTCTTCAATGCTAGGTAAATAAACTTGTCTAGCAGGGACAACTTTATGTAAATAGTGTATGGGAAACTAAAAGTTGTTTTGCACTGCTGATGATGCTGACGGCTGTTGATAGAAGCAATTATTATCAAGGGACGTAATCAAAACATTGTGTTTCCATTAAGAAATGCACTGGAGATACCCAGTCATGGCTTCTCTAATACATTTACTTTACAAAGTAGGCTATCACATGTTCTAACCTTATTTTAACTCGCCTGGTCCCAGATCTGTTTGTGCTGTATAGTCAACTTCCATCAGATCTGTTTGTGCTGTATAGCCAACTTCCATCAGATCTGGGATCAGGCTATGTCATATTTTACTTCTAATAAAGCCAATGGTTTTAATGAATAGTATTTTTTTGCAGGGCCTTCGTTCCTCTTGAAGCCCCACCTAATCAGAATGGTACCCAGTGGGAAAAGATGCAGTATCTGTTTGAGGAGCTGGGGAACAACCGTAAGTATTGTCTGACTGGTAACACTTTACAGTAAGGTACATTTTAATAACACTTTACATTTAGGTATGGTTTACATATCACTTTACATTTAGGTATGGTTTACATATCACTTTACATTTAGGTATGGTTTACATATCACTTTACATTTAGGTAAGGTTTACATATCACTTTACATTTAGGTATGGTTTACATATCACTTTACATTTAGGTACAGTTTACATATCACTTTACATTTAGGTAAGGTTTACATATCACTTTACATTTAGGTAAGGTTTACATATCACTTTACATTTAGGTACAGTTTAAATATCACTTTACATTTAGGTAAGGTTTACATATCACTTTACATTTAAGTACGGTTTACATATCACTTTACATTTAGGTAAGGTTTACATATCACTTTACATTTAGGTAAGGTTTACATATCACTTTACATTTAGGTAAGGTTTAAATAACACTTTACATTTAGGTACGGTTTAAATATCACTTTACATTTAGGTAAGGTTTAAATAACACTTTACATTTAGGTAAGGTTTAAATAACACTTTACATTTAGGTATGGTTTACATATCACTTTACATTTAGGTACAGTTTACATATCACTTTACATTTAGGTAAGGTTTACATATCACTTTACATTTAGGTACAGTTTAAATATCACTTTACATTTAGGTACAGTTTACATATCACTTTACATTTAGGTACAGTTTAAATATCACTTTACATTTAGGTAAGGTTTACATATCACTTTACATTTAGGTAAGGTTTAAATATCACTTTACATTTAGGTACAGTTTAAATATCACTTTACATTTAGGTAAGGTTTACATATCACTTTACATTTAGGTAAGGTTTACATATCACTTTACATTTAGGTACAGTTTAAATATCACTTTACATTTAGGTACAGTTTAAATATCACTTTACATTTAGGTACAGTTAGGTACGGTTTAAATATCACTTTACATTTAGGTACAGTTTAAATATCACTTTACATTTAGGTACAGTTTAAATATCACTTTACATTTAGGTACAGTTTAAATATCACTTTACATTTAGGTACAGTTAGGTACGGTTTAAATATCACTTTACATCTAGGTATGGTTTAAAAGTTCTACCAAAATGACAATTATACAATTCCTAACAAAGTTTTAACTGTTTATAAGTGATTTATAAACTACATACTAACTGTTTATAACCTACTTATAAACCATTTACAGTCACTTCTTAATGTGATGTGTTACCACCTCTTAGGCTCCAATGTGGCTTCCACACTCAGTCCTTTGATCAGATAGCCCTCGTGAATGACCCAGCACATCACTCACTTGTCTCAGTGTGGTTGGTAATGAATCTCCATTTAGTGGTGGTATTGAAAAGCTGTATGGACCAGAGAGCGATGGATGGATGGCTGACACAAGGCTGCATACTGAGGTGACGTGTGGACTTGGCAGAGGCAACATTTTCCCTCGTCAATGTCAACCATCCTCATTGTGCCACTCGCAACCATCTGTCTCCCGGAAAAAAAGGGAGAAAGCCTCCCTTGCTTTGATGTGTCACTCAAGAAAGACGGTTCTCTCTTCACTGCAGAACTGTGACGAGTATGACCCCTTCCCTCTATAGCAGTTCACACGTGTATATATATATATATCTATTTCTCCTAACGTGACTTGCATTTGAATGTGCCAGTCCAAGTTGAGTGGTCCTCTATGGCCCTCATATGTCTGCTGTCTGTGTGGGTCCATGTGAATGTCTATGTACACTGTATGTAGACCTAATGTCTATGTACACTGTATGTAGACCTAATGTCTATGTACACTGTATGTAGACCTAATGTCTATGTACACTGTATGTAGACCTAATGTCTATGTACACTGTATGTAGACCTAATGTCTATGTACACTGTATGTAGGACCTATTGTCTATGTACACTGTATGTAGACCTAATGTCTATGTACACTGTATGTAGACCTAATGTCTATGTACACTGTATGTAGGACTAATGTCTGTGTACACTGTACTTGTTAGATCTTGGGCTTCCAGATAGTCGTGACAGAGCCAGGGTTATAGCCAACCAGGTGAATTAATAAGTAGGCCTTTAATGGTGGGTTTAGCAGCAGCCGGGATCATGTTGTGCACAGCTCCAAGAGAGGAATCAGGAGGCTCTCTCTGCTCACCCTTCCTGACTGTCCTCCCACCTCTCTTCTCTCTCCAACGCTTTCCTCACCCTTCCTGACTGTCCTCCCACCTCTCCCCTCTCTCCAAGCATTTCCTCACCCTTCCTGACTCCTCCCACCTCTCCCCTCTCTCCAAGCCTTTCCTCACCCTTCCTGACTCCTCCCACCTCTCCCCTCTCTCCAATACTTTCCTCACCCTTCCTGACTCCTCCCACCATGCCTGACCCCTTCCTCAGGGCTATTGATCTTCTACTGCAGCCTCCCTTCCTGTGGGGAAATGTCAGTGTTGCTCAGGAGGAAGTGTCTGTCCCCCAAATGGCACCCTATTCCCTTCATAGTGCACTACTTTTGACCAGTCCCTGTTTTAAAAGTAGTGTAATATACAGTACAGTGAATAGGGTGCAATTTGGGACCAATACAACATTAAGGCAGGATCATCCCTCCGCTAATTCCCCCTCTCTCTCCTACTCCAGATGGGAGGTTAATTGAGCTTGGGGGAAGACGCTCCTCACTAAGTCAGCCTCCCGACCCCGGCCCTGCAAACCGCTAATTTAGGCCACAAACTGCAGCGACTGCAGCTCAAATGGGGTGGCCATTACATTATCCACAATGGTGCAATGAGGCATGCCGGTGTAGAAATCCCCTCAGCGACTTGGTCACATCCCAAATTGCTCCCTATTACCCTTCTGGGCCATGGTCAAAAGTAGTGCACTACGTAGGGAGTAGGGTGCCGTTTGGGACGTAGAATAGCTGCTTGGAATTGCTTGTGCTTTCTTGCAGAGCTTGTAGGTTGAAGCAGGGCTTGTAGGTTGAAACAGGGCTTGTAGGTTGAAGCAGGGCTTGTAGGTTGAAGCAGGGCTTGTAGGTTGAAGCAGGGCTTGTAGGTTGAAGCAGGGCTAGTAGGTTGAAGCAGGGCTTGTAGGTTGAAGCAGGGCTAGTAGGTTGAAGCAGGGCTAGTAGATTGAAGCAGGGCTAGTAGGTTGAAGCAGGGCTTGTAGGTTGAAGCAGGGCTTGTAGGTTGAAGCAGGGCTAGTAGGTTGAAGCAGGTCTAGTAGGTTGAAGCAGGGCTAGTAGGTTGAAGCAGGGCTAGTAGGTTGAAGCAGGGCTAGTAGGTTGAAGCAGGGCTAGTAGGTTGAAGCAGGGCTTGTAGGTTGAAGCAGGGCTTGTAGGTTGAAGCAGGGCTTGTAGGTTGAAGCAGGGCTTGACTATTGCATCTGGGACATGGGTTGGTTATTTTGTGCAGTGAAGACTGACTATTGGTTCCAATCTTTTCTAGACCTGGTCTCTGAATGTCACTTTCTTTTCTAACGCCAGTCATCTGTGTGTGGTTTTAATACGCTCAAGGGCATGCTCTCCAGTCAACCATTCTTCCCTCTGTTTCTCTGAGAGGATCAGTCAGGGTGGTAATTTATCTCTCCCTGCATTTCCCAAAGTGGATAGACACTCTCCTTCCCCTCCCCTCTTCCCTCCTTCCCCTCCAAGTCTTTGAGCGAGAGAGACTCCACAGTAATCCAATGATAGCCTTGAGTGACTGTGTGTGGCAGAGAGCTACTGTCCTCTCCTCTGAGGGGTGTTAAGGCTGTCGCAGACTCTCATATCCTTGTCCCACACCCAGTCTTCTCTCTGAGCCTCGCAACCATACTGGAGACATAATAATTCATTTTCAACCAAAATGTAAAGACTATCTGTAATTTAGCAGGTGCTTATCAAAAGTGTTTTTGCGAAACCACCTAGCCTATTTCTACATTCCTAACAAAAGTCAGTTAGAGTATAATGAGTGTATAATGATTTCATATATGGGATTGGACCCATGGCCCTGTCTTAGCTATCACCCCCCTCTTACCAAAAGTCACCAGGACCCTGGCTTAGCTATCACCACTCTCTTACCAATTTACCCACAACCCTGGGTTAGCTATCACCACTCTCTTACCAATAGTCACCCACGACCATGCTATCACCACTCTCTTACCAATAGTTACCCACGACGCTTAGCTATCACCACTCTCTTACCAATGGTTACCAACAACCCTGGCTTAGCTATCACCACTCTCTTACCAATAGTTACCCACGACCCTGGCTTAGCTATCACCACTCTCTTACCAATAGTCACCTGCGACCCTGGCTTAGCTACACCACCCTCTTACCAATAGTCACCCACGACCCTGGCTTAGCTATCACCACTCTCTTGCCATCAGTCAATCGCAACCCTGGTTTTGCTAGCACCACCCTCTTACCAATAGTCAATCGGTACCCTGGTGGTGCTAGCACCACCCTCTTACCAATAGTCAATCGGTACCCTGGTTGTGCTAGCACCACCCTCTTACTAATAATCAATCGGTACTCTGGTTGTGCTAGCACCACCCTCTTACCAATAGTCAATCGGTACCCTGGTTGTGCTAGCACCACCCTCTTACCAATAGTCAATCGGTACCCTGGTTGTGCTAGCACCACCCTCTTACCAATAGTCAATCGGTACCCTGGTTGTGCTAGCACCACCCTCTTACCCATAGTCAATCGGTACCCTGGTTGTGCTAGCACCACCCTCTTACTAATAATCAGTATTAAAATGAACTTGTTTTTCACAATCAACACCTGAAACACCTTATGCTTCATTACCTTCCAGGTGTGTTCCCTGGATCAGAGCACTGGGCCAGACAACACACACAGACACACACAACCACAGACACACACATCCACAGACACACACAACCACAGACACACACAACCACAGACACACACAACCACCGCGTTCGTGTTCCCTGGCCCAGTGCTCTGATCGTGGTGTGTCCCAGTGCATAATGTCTACCCCGAAGGGCTTTCTGTTTCACATCAACTAAATGGGGTCAAATGCTCCCCAGAGATTCAGGGTGTAATGGTGACTGGTTACAACAGAACAGAAGCCGTCTGTGTCTTTCATGCTTGCAAAACATTCTATCCTCAGCGGTTCACTGCCATGAAATTATTAATTATTTGAATGATCAGTCAGTGGTTCATTCCATTTAAATTAATGATCAGTTCAATTTGAGCTATTTTATTTTCTGGCTGGGTCTCGTCTCTCAGGATCCGTTGATTGAATTTCTGTTTCGTTTTGGAAAAGCATAAAAAAAGCCTGTAAGGCAAAAGCATCCTTGTTCCTATCAGTAATGAGGCTACGGTAGTTTTCAGTTGCGTAGGGGAAGGTTTCAGTCTGGCTGGATTGGATATATAGCATAGACATAACAAGTCTGCATCTCAAATGCCATGGGTCCTGGTTAAAAGTAGTGCACTATATACAGTGGAAGTCAGAAGCTTACATACACCTTAGACAAAAACATTTCAACTCTGTTTTTCACAATTCCTGACATTTAATCCAAGTAAAAATCCCTGTTTTAGGTCAGTTAGGATCACCACTTTATTTTAAGAATGTGAAATGTCAGAATAATACTAGAGAGAATGATTTATTTCAGCTTTTATTTATTTCATCACATTCCCAGTGGGTCAGAAGTTTACATACACTCAATTAGTATTTGGTAACATTGCCTTTAAATTGTTTAACTTGGGTTAAATGTTTCGGGTAGCCTTCCACAAGCTTCCCACAATAAGTTGGGTGAATGTTGGCCCTTTCCTCCTGACAGAGCTGGTGTTTATACTAGTTTCTTTTGATTTTCCCATGATGTCAAGCAAAGAGGCACTGAGTTTGAAGGTAGGCCTTGAAATACATCCACAGGTACATCTCCAATTGACTCATGATGTCAATTAGCCTATCAGAAGCTTCTAAAGCCATGACATCATTTTCTGGAATTTTCCAAGCTGTTTAAAGGCACAGTCAACGTAGTGTGTGTAAACCTCTGACCCACTGGAATTGTGATAGAATAAGTGAAATAATCTGTCTGTAAACAATTGTTGGAGAAATTACTTGTGTCAAGCACAAAGTAGATGTCCTCACCGACTTGCCAAAACTATAGTTTGTTAACAAGACATTTGTGGAGTGGTTGAAAAATGAGTTTGAATGACTCCAACCTAAGTGTATGTAAACATCCGACTTCAACTGTAGAGAATAGGGTGCGATTTAGGACAGTCCCAAAACAGCCCCCCCTCACCTCTCTGATTCAGAGGGGTTGGGTTAAATGCAGAAGACACATTTTGGTTGAATGCATTCAGTTGTGCATCTGAGTAGGTCACCCCTTTCCTTAACCCTCCTGCTTACCAGATCGAGAGCCTGGAGAAGCAGACCCATTTAATAAGACCAGTACCAGGATGGAAGACTGAGCACGTGATGCCACACTGAAGGGTTTTGATGCCTGTCGGCAGTTTCACTTTTCAACCATAGTTAGTGACTCAGATTGTTGAGAAGCATCGGAAGGAAGTGCAGCTGTTTTTTAAGACCATATTGTCTTCTCATCACTAAATATTTGAAAGCTTGTTGTCAATGTTCAGCAATATCTGGTTGTTTAGCCTTTTGATACTGGGAAGCAGTGGAAGAAGGCTGTCCTTTAGATTAAAGGAAATATACGAAACATATTATCAGGGAACAACTCACCAACCCCCACCTCAGTGGGGCGGCGGGGTAGCCTAGTGGTTAGAGCGTTAGACTAGTAACCGGAAGGTTGCAAGTTCAAACCCCCGAGCTGACAAGGTACAAATCTGTCGTTCTGCCCACTGTTCCTAGGCCGTCATTGAAAAGAAGAATTTGTTCTTAACTGACTTGCCTAGTTAAATAAAGGTAAAAAAAAAAAAATTTAAGTATCCAACAGAAATAGTAATGATACATGATTAAAACAATACTATGGTCACTGGTGAAGGGTTTTATTCTCCTTGACCCCTGTTCCATATTCACCCTTTAAACACGCTGTAAACACCTATACTGTATGACAGGATTGCTTGGATATCTACTACTATCCATGTACAGTTCGATAAATATATTGTGCTTGAACCTTAAGGGGCATAACAGCAGTATTTGTCCATGGTTCGCCATGATAATCTCACCAGCTATTTGAACAGACAGACCCCCCCCAGGTCTTACACCAACATGTCTCAGACAGCTTCTCACCTTCGCTCTATATCCACTTCCACCTGTGTGTGTGTGTGTCTCTCTCTCTCCACTTCCACCTGTGTGTGTGTGTGTGTGTGTGTGTGTGTGTGTGTGTGTGTCTCTCTCTCTACATCCACTTCCACCTGTGTGTGTGTGTGTCTCTCTCTCTCTCTCTACATCCACTTCCACCTGTGTGTGTGTGTGTGTGTGTGTCTCTCTACATCCACTTCCACCTGTGTGTGTGTGTGGTGTGTGTGTGTGTGTGCACATGTGTGTTTGTGTGTATCTCTCTACATCCACTTCCACCTGTGTGTGTGTGTGTGTGTGTCTCTCTACATCCACTTTCACCTGTGTGTGTGTGTGTGTGTGTCTCTCTCTCTCTCCACTTCCACCTGTGTGTGTATCTCTCTACATCCACTTCCACCTGTGTGTGTGTGTGTGTGTGTGTGTGTGTGTCTCTCTACTTCCACCTGTGTGTGTGTGTGTGTCTCTCTCTCCACTTCCACCTGTGTGTGTATCTCTCTACATCCACTTCCACCTGTGTGTGTGTGTGTGTGTGTGTGTGTGTGTCTCTCTCTCTCCACTTCCACCTCTCACCACCACCTGCATGCCTACTAATCCAGTTGCAGCTTTAGTGTGCGTGTCCATATCCGCATGATTCCATCTCTGCTACAGACAGGAAGGAGAAGCAGCCAAGTGCTGTCTGGGAGTGCTGGGGCTGAAGCAGCTGTTTTAATAAACACTTCTCCTCACTGCATCGGTGGAAGGTAGGAAGGCTCCTCTCCTCGGTGTACACAGAGCCTGAAGGGCCTAGGCTATATGCACTAGGAGATAAGGGGTTCCTGATCTCATTCCTGCACTTAGAGATTCCTGCAGAGTTGGATAGAAGGCACATTTTCCACAAAGCCTGTTTTGCATGGGCATTAAAGGCTTTATGGATGTATGCTTGTTCAGACTACACAGTCTAAGCACAGTAGGTGGTGGTATGCATATTTTCAGTTTGTTTACAAACCGCCAATGAAGAATAAGAAGAAGAAAATTAACTACTTTAAAATGGCGATAGCCCCCAGTGGTGCTGCTGAGAGTTGCTGCCTTCTCTCCATATCTATGGAACCTAGCTTTCTTCTGCTGATGCTGAGAGTGGTGGAGGTTTGCCTTCTCTCCATGTCTATGGAACCTAGCTTTCTTCTGCTGATGCTGAGAGTGGTGGAGGTTTGCCTTCTCTCCATGTCTATGGAACCTAGCTTTCTTCTGCTGATACTGAGAGTGGTGGAGGTTTGCCTTCTCTCCATGTCTATGGAACCTAGCTTTCTTCTGCTGATGCTGAGAGTGGTGGAGGTTTGCCTTCTCTCCATGTCTATGGAACCTAGCTTTCTTCTGCTGATACTGAGAGTGGTGGAGGTTTGCCTTCTCTCCATGTCTATGGAACCTAGCTTTCTTCTGCTGATACTGAGAGTAGTGGAGGTTTGCCTTCTCTCCATGTCTATGGAACCTAGCTTTCTTCTGCTGATGCTGAGAGTGGTGGTTTGCCTTCTCTCCATATCTATGGAACCTAGCTTTCTTCTGCTGATGCTGAGAGTGGTGGAGGTTTGCCTTCTCTCCATGTCTATGGAACCTAGCTTTCTTCTGCTGATGCTGAGAGTGGTGGAGGTTTGCCTTCTCTCCATATCTATGGAACCTAGCTTTCTTCTGCTGATACTGAGAGTGGTGGAGGTTTGCCTTCTCTCCATATCTATGGAACCTAGCTTTCTTCTGCTGATGCTGAGAGTGGTGGAGGTTTGCCTTCTCTCCATATCTATGGAACCTAGCTTTCTTCTGCTGATGCTGAGAGTGGTGGAGGTTTGCCTTCTCTCCATATCTATGGAACCTAGCTTTCTTCTGATGCTGATGCTGAGAGTGGTGGAGGTTTTGCCTTCTCTCCATATCTATGGAACCTAGCTTTCTTCTGCTGATGCTGAGCCTTCTCTCCATATCTATGGAACCTAGCTGAGAGTTCTTCTGCTGATGCTGAGAGTGGTGGAGGTTTGCCTTCTCTCCATGTCTATGGAACCTAGCTTTCTTCTGCTGATGCTGAGAGTGGTGGAGGTTTGCCTTCTCTCCATGTCTATGGAACCTAGCTTTCTTCTGCTGATGCTGAGAGTGGTGGAGGTTTGCCTTCTCTCCATGTCTATGGAACCTAGCTTTCTTCTGCTGATGCTGAGAGTGGTGGAGGTTTGCCTTCTCCATGTCTATGGAACCTAGCTTTCTTCTGCTGATGCTGAGAGTGGGGTGGAGGTTTGCCTTCTCTCCATGTCTATGGAACCTAGCTTTCTTCTGCTGATGCTGAGAGTGGTGGAGGTTTGCCTTCTCTCCATATCTATGGAACCTAGCTTTCTTCTGCTGATGCTGAGAGTGGTGGAGGTTTGCCTTCTCTCCATGTCTATGGAACCTAGCTTTCTTCTGCTGATGCTGAGAGTGGTGGAGGTTTTCTCTCCATATCTATGGAACCTTTTCTTCTGCTGATGCTGAGAGTGGTGGAGGTTTGCTCCCATGTCTATGGAACCTAGCTTTCTTCTGCTGATGCTGAGAGTGGTGGAGGTTTGCCTTCTCTCCATGGAACCTCTTTCTTCTGCTGATGCTGAACCTTCTCTCCAGCTTGGAACCTAGCTTTCTTCTGCTGATGCTGAGAGTGGTGGAGGTTTGCCTTCTCTCCATGTCTATGGAACCTAGCTTTCTTCTGCTGATGCTGAGAGTGGTGGAGGTTAGCCTTCTCTCCATATCTATGGAACCTAGCTTTCTTCTGCTGATGCTGAGAGTGGTGGAGGTTTGCCTTCTCTCCATGTCTATGGAACCTAGCTTTCTTCTGCTGATGCTGAGAGTGGTGGAGGTTTGCCTTCTCTCCATGTCTATGGAACCTAGCTTTCCTCTGCTGATGTCTATGGAACCTAGCTTTCTTCTGCTGATGCTGAGAGTGGTGGAGGTTTGCCTTCTCTCCATATCTATGGAACCTAGCTTTCTTCTGCTGATGCTGAGAGTGGTGGAGGTTAGCCTTCTCTCCATATCTATGGAACCTAGCTTTCTTCTGCTGATGCTGAGAGTGGTGGAGGTTAGCCTTCTCTCCATATCTATGGAACCTAGCTTTCTTCTGCTGATGCTGAGAGTGGTGGAGGTTAGCCTTCTCTCCATGTCTATGGAACCTAGCTTTCTTCTGCTGATGCTGAGAGTGGTGGAGGTTTGCCTTCTCTCCATATCTATGGAACCTAGCTTTCTTCTGCTGATGCTGAGAGTGGTGGAGGTTAGCCTTCTCTCCATATCTATGGAACCTAGCTTTCTTCTGCTGATGCTGAGAGTGGTGGAGGTTAGCCTTCTCTCCATATCTATGGAACCTAGCTTTCTTCTGCTGATGCTGAGAGTGGTGGAGGTTAGCCTTCTCTCCATGTCTATGGAACCTAGCTTTCTTATTCTTCAGATGTGGAGCACCACGCCTGGTAATAGACTTTATTCTCTCTGTCTAATCCCCTGAAAAAAGTGATTTAATAAACCCAAAGCCGACAGAGGCAGCAGACATAACATCCCCCGGTCTATCTCTTTGTGAGGGGACTTCACTCATGCTGTCCTCTGCAGAACCTGCTCAGTGTATTGTCTCTCGTACTTACCAAGCTCAGACACTTAACAAAAGCTGGAGGAGATCACAAAGGAAAACACCTATTCAAATGTTAATGCTCATTTCAGGCTGTCAGAATTCAAACGGGTTGGTTCTTTTCCCCGTTATGTCCACATGACAATTAAGCGCAAGTATTTCATTTATATCCATTTTCCTCCCCTGTCTGTGTCCTGGAAAAGTCCTAGTCTACAAAAGTGGTTTGCGAGAAACGGAAACGCAGCGTCTATCTTGGTGATGTCATCAATAAATAAAAGGGAGTTTGTTGTTTTTGATGATCAAACGAAGTAGGATGATTGAGCAGCCTGGTAGGCAGCAGGATACTGTAATATCTAGGCTAACATGACAGGTGATCTCCACACCACTAGGCATACCTGGGTTCAACTACTATTTCAAATCATTTCCAGTCATTTGAGTGTTTGTTTTAGCCTGCCTGGAGTGCCAGATGGGCAGGGTTTGCACTGTTGGGACTTCCACATCTGTTGTGTCAGGAAAGCTCAATTAAGCCCAGCTAAAGTATTACAAATATATTTGAACCCAGGTAATGCTGGAACAGTACAGAGAAGCAGGGTAAAACCAGCACGAAGAGTAACAATTACGGGCAACCATTACAATAGTTACAAGACTAGAAATCCTGGCCATCTGGCACTCCAGGTTGTCAGGGTTTATTTGATTTATTTTAAGACTAAATCAAATAAAACCATTTCAAATAGTATTTGATCCCAGGTCTGCTGTTAGGCACATCAGGGCTTAGGCCTGCTTCTGAGGGCCAGAGGGGGAACTGTGGCAAGAACCAGGGGGAACCATGAGGGGCCAACAGTGGGGCTGCTTTCAGCCCTCTCTTCCCTGACAGTTGGGATCCTATCATGGGAGAGAGGCGATCACTCTACCCATCAATCTTTCTGTCTTCTGGGTCTTCTGGCTCCATCCCTGACAGCTGGTCTGACTGACACCCACTGTCTTTCATCCATGACGGGAGGCCCCGGCCACCTTCTCCCCCCTTCCCTTCTCATCAAATGGCCTTTCTTCTTCTCCATCAAAGGTGACACACATCAAGCTAATCAACAGGACAGAGAGCCAGGCGTTTGGCTTTGTTAATATTCTGCACTCTTGGATTGTTTAGGATCTATAATAGTATTAGATTATTCTCAACATCAATCAATTTATAATCAAATCAAATGTTTTTCATAAAGCTCTTTTTACATCAGCAGTTGTCACAGTGCTTTACGGACACCCAGCCTAAAACCCTAAAGAACATCCATTTGAAATGTTCTTTACAAATGGTAAAGGACACTTCTGATAATATGCTGAACTCTGAAATAATATACTGGGATAACATTAGTGCTTTCTTTATGTCATTTTTCATATAATACTGTCTTTAGCATTTGAAATGACATTAGCCCGTTCTAAATGCCCTTTTTCATTTTCTAAATGTATTTTTCCTGACGTACCGAAAATGTTTGATGTTTCGAGGCCAAAAGTATCTGTGACCTTTCTGTGACAACCCTTGAACCAGAGATGAAATGGGGGAATGAATGGAAACAAATCAAATATGTACATTATCTGAAACAGGCATCTCTTTCAGCTGATTGAAATATCTCAAGTGTCCATTCATCATTTCAGTTACAGTTACAGGAAGATAACAGAATAGAACATGCTCTCACTGTTTGGCATCTACTTACAATGTTTTTTTGTGCTCTCTCTCTCCCTCTCCCCCTCCCTTCTCTCTCTCTCTCCCTCTCACCCTCCCTTCTCTCTCTCTCCCTCTCACCCTCCCTTCTCTCTCTCTCCCTCTCTTTCTCTCTCTCTCCCTCTCACCCTCCCTTCTCTCTCTCTCCCTCTCTTTCTCTCTCTCTCCCTCTCTCCCTCCCTTCTCTCTCTCTCTCTCTCTCTCTCTCTCCCTCCCTTCTCTCTCTCTCCCCCCTCTCACCCTCCCTTCTCTCTTTCTCTCCCTCTCCCCCTCCCTTCTCTCTCTCTCTCTCCCCCTCCCTTCTCTCTCTCTCTCCCTCTCACCCTCCCTTCTCTCTCCCTCTCACCCTCCCTTCTCTCTCCCTCTCCCTTCTCTCTCCCTCTCCCTCTCACCCTCCCTTCTCTCTCCCTCTCACCCTCCCTTCTCTCTCCCTCTCACCCTCCCTCTCTCTCTCTCTCTCTTTCTTTCTTTCTTTCTTTCTTTCTTTCTTTCTTTCTTTCCTACAGATGGTGTACCAGCTCTGTCTTTCTCCATCAGCTCATTGACCTTGATTGGCATGTTGGCAGTGATCACTTACACGGTGAGTGTGTGTGTTTTCATCACTTACATTGTGTGTGTCCTGGCAGTGATCACTTACAGGGTGAGTGGGGACCAGGGACCTTCGACGGGTGGCCGATGGCCGCTGTCACTTCATTGATTTGCATGTGGCTCGAGAGGGCCATAACCGCACATAAAATATTCTAATCATCCAAGGGGAAAGGTTCCAAGTGTTACCGGTCCAGTGGCTTAAAGGGACATGACCTCCCTGTCTGTTCAGTCATGTATGTAGGCTGAGACCCATGACCTTGGTGTTGCTAACGCCACATTCTAACCAACTGAACTACACAGGGTTGGAAAGGGTACAGTTCTGAAGTTAAATATTTAGAACACATCAGTGTTTCTACTACTACCACTACTACTACTACTACTACTACTACTACTACTACCACTACTACTACTACTACCACTACTACTACTACTACCACTACTACTACTACCACTACTACTACTACCACTACTACTACTACTACTACTGCTGCTGCTGCTGCTGCTGCTACTACTACCACTACTACTACTACTACTACTACACTACTACTACTACTACTGCTACTACTACTACTACTACTGCACTACTACTACTACTACTACTACTACTACTACTACCACTACTACTACTACTACCACTACTACTACTGCTACTACTACTACTACTACTACCACTACTACTACTACTACTACTACCACTACTACTACTGCCACTACTACTACTACTACTACTACTACTACTACTACTGCTACTACTACTACTACCACTACTACTACTACCACTACTACCACTACTACCACTACTACTACTACCACTACTACACCACTACTACTACTACTACCACTACTACTACCACTACTACTACTACTACTACTACCACTACTACTACTACTACTACCACCACTACTACTACCACTACTACCACTACTACTACTACTACTACTACTACTACCACCTTACCACTACTACACTACCACTACTACCACCACTACTACTACCACCACTACTACACTACCACCACTACTACTACTACTACTACTACTACTACCACTACTACCACCACTACTACTACCAACACTACCATTACCACTACTACTACCACTACTACCACCACTACTACTACCGCCATTACCACTACCAGTACCACTACTACTACTACTACCATTACTACCACCACTACCATTACCACTACTACTAATACCATTACTACTACTACCACTACCACTACTACTACCATTACCACTACCACCACTACTACTACTACCTTTACCACTACAATCACTACCAGTACCACCACTACTATTACCACTACTACCACTACTACCATTACCACTACAACTACCATTACTACCACTACCACTACCATTGCCACTACTACTACTACTACCATTACCACTACTACTACTACCACCATTACCACTACCAGTACCACTACTACTACTACTACTACTACCATTACTACCACCACTACTACCACTACTACTACTACTACCACTACTACCACCAACACTACCATTACCACTACTACCACCACTACTACTACCGCCATTACCACTACCAGTACCACTACTACTACTACTACTACCACTACTACCACCACTACAACTACCATCACTACCATTACTACTACTACTAATACCATTACTACTGCTACCACTACCACTACTACTACCATTACCACTACTACCACTACGACTACTACTACTACCATTACCACTACGACCACTACTACTACTACCTTTACCACCACTACCACTACCACCACTACTATTACCACTACTACCACTACTATTACCACTACTACCATTACCACTACTACTACTACCACCATTACCACTACCAGTACCACTACTACTACTACTACTCCTCCTACTACTACTACCATTACTACCACCACTACAACTACTACTACCACCGCTACCATTACTACCACTACTACCACCACCACCATTACCACTACTACTACCACCACTACTACTACCACTACCATTACTACCACTACCACCACCATTACCACTACTGCTACTACCACTCCCACTGCTGCTACTACCACTCCCACTGCTGCTACCACTACTACAACTACTACTACTTCTACTACTACCACCACTACTAATACCATTACTACTACTACCACCACTACTAATGCCATTACTACTACTACCACTACCACTACTACTACCATTACCACTACTACCACTAACACCACTTCTACTACCACCATTACTATGACCAGTACTGCTACTACCACTACTGCTACCACCACTACTACCTCTACTACCAATAATACCACTCACACCACCAATACTACTTCCACTACCAATTACCACCACTACCACTACCACCAGTCAGTGGTGGAAAAGTACCAAATTGTCATACTTGAGTGAAAGTAAAGATACCTTAATGGAAAATGACTCAAGTTAAAGTGAAAGTCACCCAGTAAAATGCTAAGTAAAGTAAAAGTCTAAAAGTATTTGGTTTTAAATATACTTATGTATCAAAAGTAAATTTAATTGCTAAAATATACTTAAACATTTTCTTGTTTTTTAAAATGACGCATAGCCAAGGGCTGTCTCCAACACTCAGACATTATTTTCAATCGAAGCATTTGTGTTTAGTGAGTCCGCCAGATCAGAGGCAGTAGGGATGACCAGGAATGTTCGCTTGATACGTGTGTGAATCAGACCATTTTACTGTCCTGCTAAGCAATCAAAATATAACGAGTACTTTTGCGTGTCAGGGAAAATGTATGGAGTAAAACGTACATACTTTTCTTTAGGAATGTAGTGAAGTAAAAGTTGTCAAAATTATAAATAGTAAAGTACAGATACCAAAAAAAAATAATAGTACTTTAAAGTATTTTTTACTTAAGTAATTTACACCCCTGCTACCACTACTACTACTACTACTACTACTACTACTACTACTACTACTACTACTACTGCTGCTGCTACTACTACTACTACTACTACAGTGTAGTCTTAGCCTAAGGTGAACACTATCTAGTTGACTAAATATTTGGTTCAGTGAATTTAGTTAGAGACGTGTTGGAGAAGAGAGAACATGTTTGAATCACAGCATCTTAGAGACCTACAGATGCTCTCAGTGATTGAGGGGCCTTTCAGTATTAGTAATGCTTTGTGATTCTAGGGATGTGGCATTCAATCACTCACATTCGCTGTCGTCTTTCACCTGAGAGTGCTGGGGGCTTTTGACGTGATGTATATACGCACTCCGCCGTCGCACTCGTTCGCCCCCTATTTATACATGTCAGTCTCAGGGGCCATTTAATATAGGCCTGTATTTGATTCCCTCAGCATACTGTAGCTGTCCCAGGTTTTTCTACCAGATAAGAGAAATTGCCTGTGCCCTAACTCTCCTTAATGTTGTCTATTTTTCATGGCTGCTATCATGGTACCTAGTCTGTGAACTGAACATGTCTGGAGGGTGTGGGGTGGTGGTGTCAGTGGGAGAGGGGAGCAACACACACACACTTAACGGAAGTTTACATACACTTAGGTTGGAATCATTAAAACTCATTTTTCAAGCACTCCACAAATTTTTTGTTAACAAACTTTAGTTTTGGCAAGTCGGTTAGGACATCTACTTTGTGCATGACACAAGTCATTTTTCTGACAATTATTTGCAGACAGATTATTTCACAATTCACTGTATCACAATTCCAGTGGGTCGGAAGTTTACATACACTAAGTTGACTGTGCCTTTAAACAGCTTGGAAAATTCCAGAAAATGATGTCATGGCTTTAAAAGCTTCTGATAGGCTAATTGACATAATTTGAGTCAGTTGGAGGTGTACCTGTGGATGTATTTCAAGGCCTACCTTAAAACTCACTGCGTCTTTGCTTGACATCATGGGAAAATCTAAAGAAATCAGCCAATACCTCAGACAAAAAATTGCCGTCATACCACTCAGAAAGGAGACGCATTCTGTCTTCTAGAGATGAACGTACTTTGGTGCGAAAAGTGCAATTCAATCCCAGAACAACAGCAAAGGACCTTGTGAAGATGCTGGAGGAAACAAAAGTATCTATATCCACAGTAAAACGAGTCCTATATCGACATAACCTGAAAGGCCGCTCAGCAAGGAAGAAGCCACTGCTCCAAACCGCCATAAAAAGTCAGACTACGGTTTGCAACTGCACATGGGGACAAAGATCGTACTTTTTGGAGAAATGTCCTCTGGTCTGATGAAACAAAAATAGAACTGTTTGGTCATAATGACCATCGTTATGTTTGGAGGAAAAAGGGGGTGGCTTGCAAACTGAAGAACACCATCCCAACCATGACGCACGGGGGTGGCAGCATCATGTTGTGGGGGTGCTTTGCCGCAGGAGGGACTGGTGAACTTCACAAAATAGATGGCATCATGTGCATGGAAAATTATGTGGATATATTGAAGCAGCATCTCAAGACATCAGTCCGGAAGTTAAAGCCTGTTCGCAAATGGTTCTTCCAAATGGACAATGACCCCAAGCATACTTCCTTAAGCAAAAATTGCTTGTGAAATAATCTGTCTGCAAAAATTGCTTAAGGACAACAACGTCAAGGTATTGGAGTGGCCATCACAAAGCCCTGACCTCAAATCCTGTAGAAAATGTGTGGGCAGACCTGAAAAAGTGTGTGCGAGCAAGGAGGCCTACACACCTGACTCAGTTACACCAGCTCTGTCAAGAGGAATGGGCCAAAATTCACCCAACTTATTGTGGAAGGCTACCCGAAATGTTTGACCCAAGATAAACAATTTAAAGGCAATGCTACCAAATTCTAATTGAGTGTATGTAAACTTCTGATTTGGCTAAGGTTTATGTATACTTCCAACTTCAACTGTACGTACACTAGAAACGGTCATCAAATAGTTTTAATAACAGTTCTAGTAAAAGCAACAGTTCCAATCAAATCTAATTTTATTTGTCACATACACATGGTTAGCAGATGTTAATGGTCACATACACATGGTTAGCAGATGTTAATGGTCACATACACATGGTTAGCAGATGTTAATAGATGTTAATGGTCACATACACATGGTTAGCAGATGTTAATGGTCACATACACATGGTTAGCAGATGTTAATGGTCACATACACAGGGTTAGCAGATGTTAATGGTCACATACACATGGTTAGCAGATGTTAATGGTCACATACACATGGTTAGCAGATGTTAATGGTCACATACACATGGTTAGCAGATGTTAATGGTCACATACACATGGTTAGCAGATGTTAATAGATGTTAATGGTCACATACACATGGTTAGCAGATGTTACACATGGTTAGCAGATGTTAATGGTCACATACACAGGGTTAGCAGATGTTAATGGTCACATACACATTAGGATGTTAATGGTCACATACACAGGGTTATGTTAATGGTCACATGGTCACACATGTTAATGGTCACATACACAGTTAGCAGATGTTAATGGTCACATACACAGGGTTAGCAGATGGGTTAGGTTAGCAGATGTTAATGGTCACATACACAGGGTTAGCAGATGTTAATGGTCACATACACATGGTTAGCAGGGTTAGCAGATGTTAATGGTCAGGGTTATGTTAATGGTCACATACACAGGGTTAGCAGATGTTAATGGTCACATACACAGGGTTAGCAGATGTTAATGGTCACATACACATGGTTAGCAGATGTTTATGGTCACATACACATGGTTAGCAGATGTTAATGGTCACATACACATGGTTAGCAGATGTTAATGGTCACATACACATGGTTAGCAGATGTTATTGTTATTAGCAGAGGTTATTGGTGTCGCGGTTGAAGATACTCCACACTGAATTGTTACAATACAGCAGATATTGACTGAATTATAGAACATAACATATTTTACTGGTGGGTGCAGACAAATAATGAATGAAGTTCATGGATTTTGGTGGGATTTTAGATATTCAATTAATTGTCACTTTTGTAAAATGTCACTTTTTTCTTAGAATGCACTCATATATTTATATATTTTCTTATTGTATCTGGAATTTCCACCAATTAAAAAAAAAAAATCAAGACAGTTATATGTGTCATATTTGCATAAATGCACCAGGTGTATTTGCATATATTAATAATTGAACATAAAGAGGTGGAGCTAGGCTGCCACCACCAAACAACTGCTCTCTCTACTCTACCTGCGCTCACCCGTGCTGTCTAGACTGCCTCATTAATTACTGTTGTCACGTTCTCAGACATTATTAAACATTTATGTCAAGGAAGATACCCATGGGATTTAAAATCAAAACGCATGGCCGATCTAATCATACTTCACGTTGTTTGTGAGATCAGATATAATATCACTATCATCCCAGTGTTCCTTCTCGGAAGTTGCTTTCATTTCAGCGCATCTAATTAGTAAACATTCCCAACTGTATAAAATTATTGCTATTTTCAATTAACTTTTTCCAAGAAATGAACACTCATCAAAATAAAGTTCAGTTCTCTTTCTTGTGATGTTCAGTAAGTGTCAAGATGGTGCGTTAAATTCTTATAGAATCAACGGAAAGACAATGTATCCCATTGAGTCCATTACAGCCATTACTAGGTGTGTTTGACAGGTCATTCCAGACATTTCCACGGTCGTAACGTTGACAGGGAACAAAAAGACAGGCACGAATATGAAAGACTCACAGGAGTAAAAGGAAAGCAATCAATCCAGCGAGATTTAAGTGACACGTGGATTTTGCACCTCTCAGACACAGGAGACAGATCCTCAGGTGGGAGGCACGTTGCTACGTACACACACACATAGAAATATGCCTTTAATGCTGTTATTCAAGAAATGACATGTCGTCCCCCATTTGAAGCAGACCAGGCCTCTTTATATAGATAATATATAGTCACATAGATTGAGTTTCTAAAGAGCCTCTCTCTCTTTAAAGATGTATCGTCCTGCTCAGCAGGGATTTTACCCCACTGTTCTGTTCTCTCTGCTTCACTTTGCTTTCTACTATCCTTATTTAAAGAGTGGATAATTACACTGGCCACTTCTTTTTATTTTTATTTAACCTTTATTTAACTATTAAAGTCAGTTAAGAACAAATTCTTATTTTACAATGCCGTCCTACACCGGCCAAACCCGGACGACGCTGGGCCAATTATGAGCCGCCCTATGGGACTTCCAATCACGGCCGGTTGTGATACGGCCTGGAATCAAACCAGGGTCTGTAGTGACGCCTCAGACCGCTGAGATGCAGTCCCTTAGACCGCTGAGATGCAGTGCCTTAGACCGCTAAGATGCAGTGCCTTAGACCGCTGAGATGCAGTGCCTCAGACCGCTGAGCTGCAGTGCCTCAGACCGCTGAGCTGCAGTGCCTCAGACCGCTGAGCTGCAGTGCCTTAGACCGCTGAGATGCAGTGCCTTAGACCGCTGAGCTGCAGTGCCTCAGACCGCTGAGATGCAGTGCCTTAGACCGCTGAGCTACAGTGCCTCAGACCGCTGAGCTGCAGTGCCTCAGCCCGCTGAGATGCAGTGCCTCAGACCGCTGAGCTGCAGTGCCTCAGACCGCTGAGCTGCAGTGCCTCAGACCGCTGAGCTGCAGTGCCTCAGACCGCTGAGCTGCAGTGCCTCAGACCGCTGAGCTGCAGTGCCTCAGACCGCTGAGCTGCAGTGCCTCAGACCGCTGCTGCCTCAGACCGCTGAGCTGCAGTGCCTCAGACCGCTGAGCTGCAGTGCCTCAGACCGCTGAGCTGCAGTGCCTCAGACCGCTGAGCTGCAGTGCCTCAGACCGCTGAGATGCAGTGCCTCAGACCGCTGAGCTGCAGTGCCTCAGACCGCTGAGCAGTGCAGTGCAGTGCTCAGACCGCTGAGCTGCAGTGCCTCAGACCGCTGAGCTGCAGTGCCTCAGACCGCTGAGCTGCAGTGCCTCAGACCGCTGAGCTGCAGTGCCTCAGACCGCTGAGATGCAGTGCCTCAGACCGCTGAGCTGCAGTGCCTCAGACCGCTGAGCTGCAGTGCCTCAGACCGCTGAGATGCAGTGCCTCAGACCGCTGAGATGCAGTGCCTCAGACCGCTGCTGAGATGCGCTGAGATGCAGTGCCTCAGACCGCTGAGCTGCAGTGCCTCAGACCGCTGAGCTGCAGTGCCTCAGACCGCTGAGATGCAGTGCCTCAGACCGCTGAGCTGCAGTGCCTCAGACCGCTGAGATGCAGTGCCTCAGACCGCTGAGATGCAGTGCCTCAGACCGCTGAGATGCAGTGCCTCAGACCGCTGAGATGCAGTGCCTCAGACCGCTGAGCTGCAGTGCCTCAGACCGCTGAGCTGCAGTGCCTCAGACCGCTGAGCTGCAGTGCCTCAGACCGCTGAGCTGCAGTGCCTGCAGTGCCTCAGACCGCTGAGCTGCAGTGCCTCAGACCGCTGAGCTGCAGTGCCTCAGACCGCTGAGATGCAGTGCCTCAGACCGCTGAGATGCAGTGCCTCAGACCGCTGAGATGCAGTGCCTCAGACCGCTGAGCTGCAGTGCCTCAGACCGCTGAGCTGCAGTGCCTCAGACCGCTGAGCTGCAGTGCCTCAGACCGCTGAGCTGCAGTGCCTCAGACCGCTGAGCTGCAGTGCCTCAGACCGCTGAGCTGCAGTGCCTCAGACCGCTGAGATGCAGTGCCTCAGTGCCCTCAGACCGCTGAGCTGCAGTGCCTCAGACCGCTGAGATGCAGTGCCTCAGACCGCTGAGCTGCAGTGCCTCAGACCGCTGAGCTGCAGTGCCTCAGACCGCTGAGCTGCAGTGCCTCAGACCGACTGAGATGCAGTGCCTCAGACCGCTGAGCTGCAGTGCCTCAGACCGCTGAGCTGCAGTGCCTCAGACCGCTGAGCTGCAGTGCCTCAGACCGCAGTGAGATGAGCAGTGCCTCAGACCGCTGAGCTGCAGTGCCTCCTCAGACCGCTGAGATGCAGTGCCTCAGACCGCTGAGCTGCAGTGCCTCAGACCGCTGAGCTGCAGTGCCTCAGACCGCTGAGCTGCAGTGCCTCAGACCGCTGAGCTGCAGTGCCTTAGACCGCTGAGATGCAGTGCCTCAGACCGCTGAGATGCAGTGCCTCAGAGCTGCAGTGCCTCAGACCGCTGAGCTGCAGTGCCTCAGACCGCTGAGATGCAGTGCCTCAGAGCCGCTGAGCTGCAGTGCCTCAGACCGCTGAGTGCCAGTGCTTTCAAGCTTTGCTGGGTGCCCCATGTTGTTAAGACCGCTGAGATAGGCAGTCAAGTCTCCCAGCAACCGTGTTTTGAGTGCTGCAGTGCCACACAAATCAGACCGACAAATCAGAGGCTGAGTTCTCTCTATTTCAGTGCCTCAGACCGCTGAGCTGCAGTGCTCTCAGACCGCTGAGCTGCAGTGCCTCAGACCTCTGAGCTGCAGTGCTCTCTCTCCTGACCGCTGAGCTGGAGTGCAGTCTCTGAGATGCAGTGCTCAGACCGCTGAGATGCAGTGCCTCTCCCGCTGAGATTCTCCGGTCTCTGAGATGCAGTGCCTCAGACAGGTCTCTGTAGCTGAGATGCAGTGCCTCAGACCGCTGAGCTGCAGTGCCTCAGACCGCTGAGATGCAGTGCCTTAGACCGCTGCGCCACGCGGGAGCTTCTGGAGGATAGAGATGTTGCTTGCGTTCCAAATGGCACCTCATTCCCTATATAGTGCACTTTGACTAGAGCCCAAAATAGTGCCCTAAGTCAATACGGTGCCATTTGGGATGCAGACGTTGCTGGTCTTTCAAGCTTTGCTGGGTTGACCCCATGTTGTTAAAGAGGCTTGGTGAGATAGGCCTGCAGGAAATCAAGTCTCCCAGCAAGCTTTGTGTTTTGATGTGCTGTGTTGTGATGCTGAGTCAATCACACAAATAGGTCTCCTCTCTCCTGGTCTCTCCAGACAAATCCTCTCTCCTCTCTCCCTGGTCTGGGAGTTCTCTCCTATTTGGTCTCTCTATACTGTCTCAATCCCTCTCTCCTGTCTCTCTCTCTCTCCTCTCCTATATGGTCTCTATATACTGGAGTTGGTCTCTCTGTCTCTCTCCTCTCTCCCTGGTCTCTCTATACTGGAGTCCTCTCTCCTCTCTCCCTGGTCTCTGTATACTGGAGTCCTCTCTCTCTCTCTGGTCTCTGTATACTGGAGTCCTCTCTCCTCTCTCCCTGGTCTCTGTATACTGGAGTCCTCTCTCCTCTCTCCCTGGTCTCTGTATACTGGAGTCCTCTCTCCCTGGTCTCTGTATACTGGAGTCCTCTCTCCCTGGTCTCTGTATACTGGAGTCCTCTCTCCCTGGTCTCTGTATACTGGAGTCCTCCTCTCTCCTCTCTCCCTGGTCTCTGTATACTGGAGTCCTCTCTCCCCTCTCCCTGGTCTCTGTATACTGGAGTCCTCTCTCCCCTCTCCCTGGTCTCTGTATACTGGAGTCCTCTCTCCCTGGTCTCTGTATACTGGAGTCCTCTCTCCCCTCTCCCTGGTCTCTGTATACTGGAGTCCTCTCTCCCTGGTCTCTCCATACTGGAGTCCTCTCTCCTCTCTCCCTGATCTCTCTATACTGGAGTCCTCTCTCCTCTCTCCCTGGTCTCTCTATACTGGAGTCCTCTCTCCTCTCTCCCTGGTCTCTGTATACTGGAGTCCTCTCTCCTCTCTCCCTGGTCTCTGTATACTGGAGTCCTCTCTCCTCTCTCCCTGGTCTCTCCATACTGGAGTCCTCTCTCCTCTCTCCCTGGTCTCTGTATACTGGAGTCCTCTCTCCTCTCTCCCTGGTCTCTCCATACTGGAGTCCTCTCTCCTCACTCCTCTCTCCCTGGTCTCTCTATACTGGAGTCCTCTCTCCTCTCTCCCTGGTCTCTCTCCCTCTCCCTGGTCTCTCCATACTGGAGTCCTCTCTCCTCTCTCCCTGGTCTCTCTATACTGGAGTCCTCTCTCCCTGGTCTCTGTATACTGGAGTCCTCTCTCCTCTCTCCCTGGTCTCTCTATACTGGAGTCCTCTCTCCTCTCTCCCTGGTCTCTCCATACTGGAGTACTCTCTCCTCTCTCCCTGGTCTCTGTATACTGGAGTCCTCTCCCTGGTCTCTCCATGGTCTCTCCATACTGGAGTCCTCTCTCTCTCCCTGGTCTCTGTACACTGGTCTCTGGTCTCTCCATACTGGAGTCCTCTCTCCCTGGTCTCTGTATACTGGAGTCCTCTCTCCCCCTGGTCTCCTGGAGTCCTCTCCCTGGTCTCTCCATACTGGAGTCCTCTCTCCTCTCTCCCTGGTCTCTGTACACTGGAGTCCTCTTTCCCTGGTCTCTCCATACTGGAGTACTCTCTCCTTGGTCTCTCCATACTGGAGTCCTCTCTCCTCTCTCCCTGGTCTCTGTATACTGGAGTCCTCTCTCCCTGGTCTCTCCATACTGGAGTCCTCTCTCCTCTCTCCTCTCTCCCTGGTCTCTCCATACTGGAGTCCTCTCTCCTCTCTCCCTGGTCTCTGTACACTGGAGTCCTCTTTCCCTGGTCTCTCCATACTGGAGTCCTCTCTCCTCTCTCCATGGTCTCTCCCTCTCTCCCTGTTCTCTGTATACTGAGTCCTCTCTCCTCTCTCCCTGGTCTCTGTATACTGGAGTCCTCTCCTCTCTCCCTGGTCTCTCTGGAGTCCTATACTGGAGTCCTCTCTCCTCTCTCCCTGGTCTCTGTATACTCCTCTCTCCTGGTCTCTCCATACTGGAGTCCTCTCTCCTCTCTCCTGGTCTCTCCATCTGGAGTCCCTGGTCTCTCTCTGTACACTGGAGTCCTCTCTCCCTGGTCTCTCCATACTGGAGTCCTCTCTCCTCTCTCCCTGGTCTCTGTACACTGGAGTCCTCTCTCCCTGGTCTCTCCATACTGGAGTCCTCTCTCCTCTCTCCCTGTTCTCTGTATACTGGAGTCCTCTCTCCTCTCTCCCTGGTCTCTGTATACTGGAGTCCTCTCTCCTCTCTCCCTGTTCTCTGTATACTGGAGTCCTCTCTCCCTCTCCTCTCTTCCTGGTCTCTCTATACTGGAGTCCTCTCTCCTCTCTCCCTGGTCTCTGTATACTAGAGTCCTCTCTCCTCTCCCCCTGGTCTCTGTATACTGGAGTCCTCTCTCCCTGGTCTCTCCATACTGGAGTCCTCTCTCCTCTCTCCCTGGTCTCTGTATACTAGAGTCCTCTCTCCTCTCCCCCTGGTCTCTGTATACTGGAGTCCTCTCTCCCTGGTCTCTCCATACTGGAGTCCTCTCTCCTCTCTCCTCTCTCCCTGGTCTCTGTACACTGGAGTCCTCTCTCCCTGGTCTCTCCATACTGGAGTCCTCTCTCCTCTCTCCCTGGTCTCTGTACACTGGAGTCCTCTTTCCCTGGTCTCTCCATACTGGAGTCCTCTTTCCTTGGTCTCTCCATACTGGAGTCCTCTCTCCTCTCTCCCCTGGTCTCTCCATACTGGAGTCCTCTCTCCTCTCCCCTGGTCTCTCCATACTGGAGTCCTCTCCTCTCCCTGGTCTCTCCATACTGGAGTCCTCTCTCGCTGGTCTCACCTGGTCTCTCCCACTCTCCATACTGGAGTCCTCTCTCCTCCTGGTCTCTCCATACTGGAGTCCTCTCTCCTCTCTCCATACTGGTCTCTGTACACTGGAGTCCTCTCTCCCTGGTCTCTCCATACTGGAGTCCTCTCTCCTCTCTCCCTGTTCTCTGTATACTGGAGTCCTTTCTCCTCTCTCCCTGGTCTCTCCATACTGGAGTCCTTTCTCCTCTCTCCCTGGTCTCTCCATACTGGAGTCCTCTCTCCCTCTCCTCTCACCCTGGTCTCTGTATACTAGGGTCCTCTCTCCTCTCTCCCTGGTCTCTGTATACTGGAGTCCTCTTTCCCTGGTCTTTCCATACTGGAGTCCTCTCTCCCTGGTCTCTGTATACTGGAGTCCTCTCTCCCTGGTCTCTGTATACTGGAGTCCTCTCTCCCTGGTCTTTCCATACTGGAGTCCTCTCTCCCTCTCCTCTCTCCCTGGTCTCTCCATACTGGAGTCCTCTCTCCCTCTCCTCTCTCCCTGGTCTCTCCATACTGGAGTCCTCTCTCCTCTCACCCTGGTCTCTCCATACTGGAGTCCTCTCTCCCTCTCCTCTCTCCCTGGTCTCTCCATACTGGAGTCCTCTCTCCTCTCACCCTGGTCTCTGTATACTGGAGTCCTCTCTCCTCTCTCCCTGGTCTCTCAATACTGGAGTCCTCTCTCCTCTCTCCCTGGTCTCTCTATACTGGAGACCTCTCTCCTCTCTCCCTGGTCTCTGTATACTGTAGCCCTCTCTACTCTCTCCCTGGTCTCTCCATACTGGAGTCCTCTCTCCTCTCTCCTTGGTCTCTCCATACTGGACTCTCTCCCTCTCCTCTCTCCCTGGTCTCTCCATACTGGAGTACTCTCTCCTCTCACCCTGGTCTCTGTATACTGGAGTCCTCTCTCCTCTCTCCCTGGTCTCTCCATACTGGAGTCCTCTCTCCTCTCTCCCTGGTCTCTGTATACTGTAGTCCTCTCTACTCTCTCCCTGGTCTCTCCATACTGGAGTCCTCTCTCCCTCTCCTCTTACCCTGGTCTCTCCATACTGGTCCTCTCTCCTCTCACCCTGGTCTCTCCACACTGGTCCTCTCTACTCTCTCCCTGGTCTCTCCATACTGGAGTCCTCTCTCCCTCTCCTCTCACCCTGTTCTCTCCATACTGGAGTCCTCTCTCCTCTCTCCTCTCTCCCTGGTCTCTCCATACTGGAGTCCTCTCTTCTCTCCCTGGTCTCTCCATACTGGACTCTCTCCCTCTCCTCTCTCCCTGGTGTCTCCATACTGGAGTCCTCTCTCCCTGGTCTCTCCATACTGGAGTCCTCTCTCCCTCTCCTCTCACCCTGGTCTCTCCATACTGGAGTCCTCTCTCCTCTCTCCTCTCTCCCTGGTGTCTCCATACTGGAGTCCTCTCTTCTCTCCCTGGTCTCTCTTCTCTTCCTGGTCTCTCCATACTGGACTCTCTCCCTCTCCAACCCACTCCAGCCCAGCCTCCAGTCCTCAGCCTCTCTGTGTTTCTTCAGGGTCCATGTGATTTATCACTGCAGCTGTGTGTTATTATTCTGCATGATTAACCTAATGGAACCTAAGTGACAGGTCCCGTATACTCCATGACTCTGCAGGGTTTATTTATCACTAGTCTTTGTGCCGAGGTGGCCACTCCCCCTTAATTCAAACAGCCCAGGGTGTATATAAACTGTCCTAGATAACTCCCTAACAGAGCAGCCCTCTCTCTCTCTCTCTCTCTCTCTCTCTCTCTCTCTCTTTGTCTCTGTCTCTCTCTCTCTCTCTCACTCTCTCTCTCTCGCGCTCTCTCTCTGCTATAGCCCAGGGTGTATATAAACTGTCCTATGTAACTCCCTAACAGAGCTGAGATATTCTCTCTCTCTCTGCTACAGCCCAGTCCCAGACTGGTGGGTGCACTTTAACTAAATTCAAGAGTAAGCAAGTTGTAACCTTCACAAGAGTGTTTTTCGGCCAACACAACACTTTCTGAGGTGTGAGCAAATTAATATTTGACCACAGCAGATGCAGAATGGAGCTATCACCTATTATGTGTATCTTATAGGGCCATCTGGCTACTGGTTAGAGGCCAGAGAACGTTTTCACTGTGTCTCAGAGTAGGAGTGCTGATCTAGGATCAGTTCAGCTTTTAGATCATAATGAATAAGATTATATGGACAGGGGGGACCCGGGTCTTTATCCACAAGGCATCTCAGAGTAGGAGTGCTGATCTAGGATCAGTTCAGCTTTTAGATCCTAATGAATAAGATTATATGGACAGGGGGGACCCGGGTCTTTATCCACAAGGCATCTCAGAGTAGGAGGGCTAATCTAGGATCAGTTAATTAAGCCTCTTAGATCCTAATGAATAAGTGAGATAGTCACCTGATCCTAGATTAGATAACTAGCATCTCTGATCTGTTCTGTACCTGATCCTAGATCACTAGCCTCTCTGTTCTGTTCTGTACCTGATCCTAGATCACTAGCCTCTGTTCTGTTCTGTACCTGATCCTAGATCACTAGCCTCTATGTTCTGTTCTGTACCTGATCCTAGATCACTAGCCTTTCTGTTCTGTTCTGTACCTGATCCTAGATCACTAGCCTCTCTGTTCTGTTCTGTTCCTGCACACCGTAGCTGTTGACATCACAGACACACGTTCAACCATGACCTCAGCTAGTGTAAGTCACACTGCATGTTCTCAGCTCAGCAAAGCCTACCGTCAATCAATCCCGGTGGCATCATCACTAGACCTGTGTTTATGCCCTCGCTGTACTTTAGCACTTCAACAAGTTATGGTACTTTATTGTGTTTCTATCTAGCTTGCCAATGACAGGAAGGATACAGACTGGTCATGTCTGATAAAAATACATCTCACACTGTATCAAACCATTGAAAAGGAAGGTGACGGCATTAGTATAGTCTTTTAACCATGATAATCAAAACCATCACTCTTCTATTCCTATTCTCCTATATAGTGCGCTACTTTTGACCAGGGCCCATACACTGTGTATGTAGGAAATAGGGTCCTATTTGGGACGTAGGCTGAGTGAGTCTGCCTCTCACCTTAGTACACTGGTATTATGTTGCTGCTACCTACACAGTGACATACCACTGGTATTATGTTGCTACTACCTTCACAGTGACACACCACTGGTATTATGTTGCTGCTACCTTCACAGTGACATACCACTGGTATTATGTTGCTGCTACCTTCACAGTGACATACCACTGATATTATGTTGCTGCTACCTACACAGTGACATACCACTGGTATTATGTTGCTACTACCTTCACAGTGACACACCGCTGGTATTATGTTGCTGCTACCTACACAGTGACATACCACTGGTATTATGTTTCTACTACCTTCACAGTGACATACCACTGGTATTATGTTGCTACTACCTTCACAGTGACATACCACTGGTATTATGTTGCTGCTACCTACACAGTGACATACCACTGGTAATATGTTGCTGCTACCTACACAGTGACATACCACTGGTATTATGTTGCTGCTACCTTCACAGTGACACACCGCTGGTATTATGTTGCTGCTACCTTCACAGTGACATACCACTGGTATTATGTTGCTGCTACCTACACAGTGACATACCACTGGTATTATGTTGCTACTACCTACACAGTGACATACCACTGGTATTATGTTGCTGCTACCTTCACAGTGACATACCACTGGTATTATGTTGCTGCTACCTACACAGTGACATATCACTGGTATTATGTTGCTGCTACCTACACAGTGACATACCACTGGTATTATGTTGCTACTACCTATACAGTGACATATCACTGGTATTATGTTGCTGCTACCTACACAGTGACATACCACTGGTATTATGTTGCTGCAGTGACATACCACTGGTATTATGTTGCTGCTACCTACACAGTGACATACCACTGGTATTATGTTGCTACTACCTATACAGTGACATATCACTGGTATTATGTTGCTGCTACCTACACAGTGACATACCACTGGTATTATGTTGCTACTACCTATACAGTGACATATCACTGGTATTATGTTGCTGCTACCTACACAGTGACATACCACTGGTATTATGTTGCTACTACCTATACAGTGACATACCACTGGTATTATGTTGCTGCTACCTACACAGTGACATACCACTGGTATTATGTTGCTGCTACCTACACAGTGACATACCACTGGTATTATGTTGCTGCTACCTTCACAGTGACATACCACTGGTATTATGTTGCTACTACCTATACAGTGACATACCACTGGTATTATGTTGCTACTACCTATACAGTGACACACTGCTGGTATTATGTTGCTGCTACCTTCACAGTGACATACCACTGGTATTATGTTGCTGTGACTACCTGGTATTATGTTGCTGCAGTGACATACCACTGGTATTATGTTGCTGCTACCTTCACAGTGACATACCACTGGTATTATGTTGCTACTACCTATACAGTGACATACCACTGGTATTATGTTGCTACTACCTATACAGTGACACACTGCTGGTATTATGTTGCTGCTACCTACACAGTGACATACCACTGGTATTATGTTGCTGCTACCTACACACATACCACTGGTATTATGTTGCAGTGACATACCACTGGTATTATGTTGCTGCTACCTTCACAGTGACATACTGCTGGTATTATGTTGCTGCTGTGACACACTGCTGGTATTATGTTGCTGCTACAGTGACATACCACTGGTATTATGTTGCTGCTACCTTCACAGTGACATACACTGGTATTATGTTTCTGGTGACATACCACTGGTATTATGTTGCTGCTACCTTCACAGTGACATACCACTGGTATTATGTTGCTGCTACCTTCACAGTGACATACCACTGGTATTATGTTGCTACTACCTTCACAGTGACATACCACTGGTATTATGTTGCTGCTACCTTCACACTGACACACCGCTGGTATTATGTTGCTGCTACCTTCACAGTGACATACCACTGGTATTATGTTGCTGCTACCTACACAGTGACATACCACTGGTATTATGTTGCTACTACCTATACAGTGACATATCACTGGTATTATGTTGCTGCTACCTACACAGTGACATACCACTGGTATTATGTTGCTACTACCTATACTACATATCACTGGTAGTGACACAGTGACATACCACTGGTATTATGTTGCTACTACCTATACAGTGACATACCACTGGTATTATGTTGCTGCTACCTACACAGTGACATACCACTGGTATTATGTTGCTACTACCTACACAGTGACACACTGCTGGTATTATGTTGCTGCTACCTACACAGTGACATACCACTGGTATTATGTTGCTGCTACCTTCACAGTGACACACTGCTGGTATTATGTTGCTGCTACCTACACAGTGACATACCACTGGTATTATGTTGCTGCTACCTTCACAGTGACATACCACTGGTATTATGTTGCTGCTACCTTCACAGTGACACACTGCTGGTATTATGTTGCTGCTACCTACACAGTGACATACCACTGGTATTATGTTGCTGCTACCTTCACAGTGACATACCACTGGTATTATGTTGCTACTACCTATACAGTGACATACCACTGGTATTATGTTGCTACTACCTATACAGTGACACACTGCTGGTATTATGTTGCTGCTACCTACACAGTGACATACCACTGGTATTATGTTGCTGCTACCTACACAGTGACATACCACTGGTATTATGTTGCTGCTACCTTCACAGTGACACACTGCTGGTATTATGTTGCTGCTACCTTCACAGTGACACACTGCTGGTATTATGTTGCTGCTACCTACACAGTGACACACTGCTGGTATTATGTTGCTGCTACCTACACAGTGACTTACCACTGGTATTATGTTGCTGCTACCTACACAGTGACACACTGCTGGTATTATGTTGCTGCTACCTACACAGTGACACACTGCTGGTATTATGTTGCTGCTACCTTCACAGTGACACACTGCTGGTATTATGTTGCTGCTACCTACACAGTGACACACTGCTGGTATTATGTTGCTGCTACCTACACAGTGACATACCACTGGTATTATGTTGCTGCTACCTACACAGTGACACACTGCTGGTATTATGTTGCTGCTACCTTCACAGTGACACACTGCTGGTATTATGTTGCTGCTACCTACACAGTGACATACCACTGGTATTATGTTGCTGCTACCTTCACAGTGACACACTGCTGGTATTATGTTGCTGCTACCTACACAGTGACATACCACTGGTATTATGTTGCTGCTACCTTCACAGTGACTTACCACTGGTATTATGTTGCTGCTACCTACACAGTGACATACCACTGGTATTATATTGCTGCTACCTACACAGTGACATACCACTGGTATTATGTTGCTGCTACCTACACAGTGACATACCACTGGTATTATGTTGCTGCTACCTTCACAGTGACACACTGCTGGTATTATGTTGCTGCTACCTTCACAGTGACACACTGCTGGTATTATGTTGCTGCTACCTACACAGTGACACACTGCTGGTATTATGTTGCTGCTACCTACACAGTGACACACTGCTGGTATTATGTTGCTGCTACCTACACAGTTACACACTGCTGGTATTATGTTGCTACTACCTATACAGTGACATATCACTGGTATTATGTTGCTGCTACCTACACAGTGACATACCACTGGTATTATGTTGCTACTACCTATACAGTGACATATCACTGGTATTATGTTGCTGCTACCTACACAGTGACATACCACTGGTATTATGTTGCTACTACCTATACAGTGACATACCACTGGTATTATGTTGCTACTACCTATACAGTGACATACCACTGGTATTATGTTGCTGCTACCTACACAGTGACATACCGCTGGTATTATGTTGCTACTACCTACACAGTGACACACTGCTGGTATTATGTTGCTGCTACCTACACAGTGACATACCACTGGTATTATGTTGCTGCTACCTTCACAGTGACACACTGCTGGTATTATGTTGCTGCTACCTACACAGTGACATACCACTGGTATTATGTTGCTGCTACCTTCACAGTGACATACCACTGGTATTATGTTGCTGCTACCTTCACAGTGACACACTGCTGGTATTATGTTGCTGCTACCTACACAGTGACATACCACTGGTATTATGTTGCTGCTACCTTCACAGTGACATACCACTGGTATTATGTTGCTACTACCTATACAGTGACATACCACTGGTATTATGTTGCTACTACCTATACAGTGACACACTGCTGGTATTATGTTGCTGCATACCACTGGTATTATGTTGCACAGTGACATACCACTGGTATTATGTTGCTGCTACCTACACAGTGACATACCACTGGTATTATGTTGCTGTGACTACCACTGGTATTATGTTGCTGCTACAGTGACATACCACTGGTATTATGTTGCTGCTACCTTCACAGTGACACACTGCTGGTATTATGTTGCTGCTACCTACACAGTGACACACTGCTGGTATTATGTTGCTGCTACCTACACAGTGACTTACCACTGGTATTATGTTGCTGCTACCTACACAGTGACACACTGCTGGTATTATGTTGCTGCTACCTACACAGTGACACACTGCTGGTATTATGTTGCTGCTACCTTCACAGTGACACACTGCTGGTATTATGTTGCTGCTACCTACACAGTGACACACTGCTGGTATTATGTTGCTGCTACCTACACAGTGACATACCACTGGTATTATGTTGCTGCTACCTACACAGTGACACACTGCTGGTATTATGTTGCTGCTACCTTCACAGTGACACACTGCTGGTATTATGTTGCTGCTACCTACACAGTGACATACCACTGGTATTATGTTGCTGCTACCTTCACAGTGACACACTGCTGGTATTATGTTGCTGCTACCTACACAGTGACTTACCACTGGTATTATGTTGCTGCTACCTACACAGTGACATACCACTGGTATTATGTTGCTGCTACCTTCACAGTGACTTACCACTGGTATTATGTTGCTGCTACCTACACAGTGACATACCACTGGTATTATGTTGCTGCTACCTACACAGTGACATACCACTGGTATTATGTTGCTGCTACCTTCACAGTGACACACTGCTGGTATTATGTTGCTGCTACCTACACAGTGACACACTGCTGGTATTATGTTGCTGCTACCTTCACAGTGACACACTGCTGGTATTATGTTGCTGCTACCTTCACAGTGACACACTGCTGGTATTATGTTGCTGCTACCTTCACAGTGACACACTGCTGGTATTATGTTGCTGCTACCTACACAGTGACACACTGCTGGTATTATGTTGCTGCTACCTACACAGTGACACACTGCTGGTATTATGTTGCTGCTACCTACACAGTTACACACTGCTGGTATTATGTTGCTGCTACCTACACAGTGACACACTGCTGGTATTATGTTGCTGCTACCTACACAGTGACTTACCACTGGTATTATGTTGCTGCTACCTACACAGTGACACACTGTGTTGCTGCTACCTACACAGTGACACACTGCTGGTATTATGTTGCTGCTACCTACACAGTGACACACTGCTGGTATTATGTTGCTGCTACCTACACAGTGACACACTGCTGGTATTATGTTGCTGCTACCTACACAGTGACTTACCACAGAATTCTTGTAAAAAACCCACACGCTCCTTTTATGTTGCTTCTTTTATAATTCCGTCCCTTCAAAATATTTCACCTGATGATGTTATTTAACTTGGATTCTGAGGGTGTAGGTCCAAATCCATTAAAATAGTTCATAGGCTACATTTCATTTCAACCTGAACCACTCCAAAGTGTATCTGTGTCTCCTAAATGTATTTATTTCTGTGACAGATTTTTTTGGGATATTCCATGAAAATGTTACGCCGTTTATCGAACCACTCACTCTGTGAATCAGTGCTCGTTTAATACGCCTTAGGGTTCCATTTCACCTTTCAGATGACATTACAATGAAAATGATCGGCACAGTGACTTTTTAATGCGTCTATTATATTTCCATATGCGTATGGCAGTATATCACAGTCCCAGACTACCCAACTCTGTGTTCGACTGAGGTAGTTGCATATCAGAGTAGACGAGGGCCGTCAACAGTGGAGGCTGCTGAGGGGAGGATGGCTCATAATAATGGCTGGAACAGAGTCAATGGAATGACATCATACCATGTGTTTTGATGTATTTGATATCATTCCACTGATTCCACTCCAGCCATTACCACCACGTGCCCGTCCTCCCCAATTAAGGTGCCACCAACCTCCTGTGGGCCTCACCCAGTTCTGTACGGTGACCATATTAGGACATCCTCAGCCTCAAGTCGATTGACTCAAGGAGGGGTGAGGGCTCTGGGGTGAAGTTTCCTCTAGGTACAGATCAAGGATCAGTTTAATGTCCCCCAATCCTAACCTGAACCATTAGTGGGGAAAGTGCAAGGTCATCCTCTGGGGGAAACTTCACCCTACAAGGCTAATGGTGTCTGAAAATCTGCAGTCTCATGCGTCATCTGATCACTGAAGTCTTCTCTGGCTTGATTTAAAAGCCTGGCTAGCACAGTGACTTATGGCTCTGGAGCCCCCCACCCCTCCTCTCTCCTCTCCCTCCTTCCATCCTCCCCTCGCTCTTAAATCGCCGGCGTTAAGATGCTGATGGGGGAAAGAATAGGTGAGGAGATTAATTTCCTTCGATCTAATCAGATGCCAGTAAATTGACCTGGGGTAGACCAGGGCCTCTGGGTGAATTAGAGAGGGAGGGTACATCCCAAATGGTGTCCTATTGCCTATAAAGTGCACTACTTTTGACCAGGTCATTTAGGGCTGTGGTCAACATTAGTGTACGATATAGGGGAAGGATGCCCTCTGGGACACATCCAGGAAGGTTGTCACTTTGAAACGTTTTATTTTTATATTCCTAAACCCCCCTCTCCTCTCCTAAGAGAGACCCCTCTTCCCTCCCTCCCCTAAGAGAGACCCCTCCTCCCTCTCCTCCCCTAAGAGAGACCCGCCCTCCCTCTCCTCTCCTAAGAGAGACCCCTCCTCCCTCTCCTCCCCTAAGAGAGACCCGCCCTCCCACTCCTCCCCTAAGAGAGACCCCTCCTCCCTCTCCTCCCCTAAGAGAGACCCGCCCTCCCACTCCTCCCCTAAGAGAGACCCCTCCTCCCTCTCCTCCCCTAAGAGAGACCCCTCTCCCTCTCCTCTCCTCTCCTAAGAGAGACTCCTCCTCCCTCTCCTCCCCTAAGAGAGACCCGCCCTCCCACTCCTCCCCAAAGAGAGACCCCTCTCCTCCCCTAAGAGAGAAACCCCCTCTCCCTCTCCAAAGAGAGACCTCCCCCTCCCTCTCCTCCCCTAAGAGAGACCCCCTCCCTCTCCTCCCCTAAGTGAGACCCCCTCCCTCTCCTCCCCAAAGAGAGACCCCCTCCTCCCTGAAGAGAGACCTCTACCTCTCCTGCCCTAAGAGAGAAACCCCCTCTCCCTCTCCTGCCCAAAGAGAGACCCCCTCCCTCTCCTCCCCAAAGAGAGACCCCCCCCCTCCCTCTCCTCCCCAAAGAGAGACCCCCCCCCTCTCCTCCCCTAAGAGAGAAACCCCCTCCCTCTCCGAAGAGAGACCCCCCTCTCCTCTCCTGCCCTAAGAGAGACCCCCCTCTCCTCCCCAAAGAGACCCCCCCTCTCCTCCCCTAAGAGAGAAACCCCCTCTCCTCTCCGAAGAGAGACCCCTCCCTCTCCTGCCCTAAGAGAGACCCCCATCCCTCTCCTCCCCCTAAGAGAGAAACCCCCCTCTCCTCTCCGAAGAGAGACCCCTTCCTCTCCTGCCCTAACGGAGACCAGAGAAGGGGACAAAGAGGTGTCTTGTGCCTGGGGTCCAGTCCCTTCTCAATAGCACTCCCTCCCTCAGTCAGATATCTCTCTTTAAGATTCCAGCCAATGATTACACTCTCTCAATCTCTACACACTAAACGTCTCTCTGTATATTCTACAGTTATTTGTCATTTCTTTTTCCAATGGGTTGAACTCCACCCCTTCCTGTACTTGTGACTCATGTCAGAGGGTTACAGCTCTGGGCTGGAGAGGAAAAGAGTCAAGGCACCTGTGTCGGTCGGTCGCGTCGGGTTTGTATTTTTCTCATGTTAAGGAGGCAGCACATCGGAGAAGAAGGGATGTGCTTCTCTCTCTCTCTCTCACACACACACACACACAGACACTCCTAGGGATGTGAACAGGGGGACAGGTTCTTCTTTTATGAGCGAGCTGCTTGGTATTCGGGACATGCTCCGGCCTTAAGAGGCCCCGTGATTCATTGCAGGAGGTGCGACACAGCCCCTAGCAGAGATCCATCCACCGCAGAAGCTAGGACTAATAATAGGTCTGGCCCTGCCTCATGCCTTCATCCCCTGATGCTCTCCTGCTCTCTCCTTCTAATGTCACCTAACACTCACCAGCCAGTAAAATAGTTTGTTTTTCATGGAAAAAGGACTTCAGAGTGATCCAGAATTTCCCTTTTCAGCCTCGGAATGAAACCTTCAATGGAGAGACGAGGAGGTCAGCCTCTCTTGGCGGGGTTAAGGTGTAATCTCACAAAACGCTCTTTTGTTTTATTATGAAATAGCTGGTAAAATGGCAGCGCCCAGGTTGGTGTGTGTGTGTGTGTATTGATTGGCCGCTGAGCAGGTTATTGGAGAGAGAGATTGCCCTCTACTCTCATTTTTGATGATGTTCAAGCATGCTGTATTGTGCCTGCCAGATGCCTCACCCCACCACTGCCCCGGCAACACTCTGAATGGGATGTGCTACTGAGCACCCTGAGTCCTTTCTCTCTTTTCTCTCCTTTCCCCTATTTTCTCTCATTTCCTCTCTTACCTCCTTTCCTCTGTTTTCTCTCATTTCCTCTCTTACCTCCTTTCCTCTGTTTTCTCTCATTTCCTCTCTTACCTCCTTTCCTCTGTTTTCTCTCATTTCCTCTCTTACCTCCTTTCCTCTGTTTTCTCTCTTTTCCTCTCTTACCTCCTTTCCTCTGTTTTCTCTCATTTCGTCTCTTACCTAGTTTTCTCTCATTTCCTCTCCTACCTCCGTTTCCCGCATTTCCTTTCCTTTCATCTCTTACCTCTTTTCCTCTCCTTTTCTCTCCTTTCCTCTCCTTTCCTCTCATTTTCTCTCCTTTCCTTTCCTTTTCTCTCCTTTCCTCTCCTTTTCTCTCCTTTCCTCTCCTTTTCTCTCATTTTCTCTCCTTTCCTTTCCTTTCCTCTCCTTTTCTCTCCTTTCCTCTCCCCTCCTTATCTCTCCTTTCCTCTCCTTTCCTCTCCTTATCTCCCATTATCTCTCATTTCTCACATTTCTCTCCATTAATTTCCTCTTTCTGCTCTTACCTTCTTTCTTTCCTGTCTCTTTGTGCTCTTTCCTTCTTTCTGCTCTTTCCTTCTTTCTTTCCTTCTTTCTTTCCTTCTTTCTTTCCTTCTTTCTGCTCTTTCCTTCTTTCTGCTCTTTCCTTCTTTCTTTCCTGTCTTTTCCTCTCTTTATTTAAGGAAGAGGAATTAGTCTATTGATGTGTTGCAACAGTCCTTGTTCAAATAATAGCTGATTTGCTGTTTTTAAAAAGCTATTCCCTCAAAGGCCATTTCTTGCCCTCAACGTCCTTTCTTTTTTTTTCTATGAGTTTATTCATTGTCTCTGTGAATGCTGGAGCGTTCCTCTCTCCTCAGTGCTGTCACTGGGGGGCGCTGTTAGGCTGTATATATTGTCTGGAGCTGCAGAGAGAGAGAGAGAGAGAGAGAGAGAGAGAGAGAGAGAGAGAGAGAGAGAGACAGCCAGAAGCCTACATGTCATTTCTCTACACACAAAATGGTTGCTGGCTGCAGATTCACACATAAGCTCCGTGCAGCACAATTGCGAATTGCACCATTTAAAGAATGACATGGAGCCGGAGGGGTACAGCTGTAACGTGATATAGCTGTGTGTGTTATTGCTCCCTATACATCTCCACTCTGTACAGTCATGCGTCATGGAGTGTGGGTCGTAGGTGGTAGGTGTGTTCACATACACGTGCTACAGATTCACAGACACTAAAGGGCCTTGGCACCACTGTAATAATGTGATGGAAACGGTCTGTTTCATGGCTGCGTCCAGAATGGCACCCTATTCCCTACATAGTGCACCCCTGTGGGCCCTGGTCAAAAGTGTATAATGGAGTGTCATTCGGGACACAGGGGGGCTTTGTGATTGTTTCAACTGCTGATTGCCTCTAACAGGCGTATGGTATATCAGTGTAGTACTATGTTATTAATCGTCTGTTTGTATTCATTCTCTACAGGCGTATGGTATATCAGTGTAGTACTATGTTATTATTCATTCTCTACAGGTGTATGGTATATCAGTGTAGTACTATGTTATTAAACATCTGTTTGTATTCATTCTCTAACAGGTGTATGGTATATCAGTGTAGTACTATGTTATTATTCATTCTCTACAGGTGTATGGTATATCAGTGTAGTACTATGTTATGAAACATCTGTTTGTATTCATTCTCTAACAGGCGTATTGTATATCAGTGTAGTACTATGTTATTAAACATCTGTTTGTATTCATTCTCTAACAGGCGTATGGTATATCAGTGTAGTACTATGTTATTATTCATTCTCTACAGGCGTATGGTATATCAGTGTAGTACTATGTTATTATTCATTCTCTACAGGCGTATCAGTGTTACTATGTATTCATTCATTCTCTACAGGTGTATGGTATATCAGTGTAGTACTATGTTATTATTCATTCTCTACAGGTGTATGGTATATCAGTGTAGTACTATGTTATTATTCATTCTCTACAGGTGTATGGTATATCAGTGTAGTACTATGTTATTAAACATCTGTTTGTATTCATTCTCTAACAGGCGTATGGTATATCAGTGTAGTACTATGTTATTAAATGTCTGTTTGTATTCATTCTCTACAGGTGTATGGTATATCAGTGTAGTACTATGTTATTATTCATTCTCTACAGGTGTATGGTATATCAGTGTAGTACTATGTTATTATTCATTCTCTACAGGTGTATGGTATATCAGTGTAGTACTATGTTATTAAACATCTGTTTGTATTCATTCTCTAACAGGTGTATGGTATATCAGTGTAGTACTATGTTATTATTCATTCTCTACAGGTGTATGGTATATCAGTGTAGTACTATGTTATTAAACATCTGTTTGTATTCATTCTCTACAGGTGTATGGTATATCAGTGTAGTACTATGTTATTATTCATTCTCTACAGGCGTATGGTATATCAGTGTAGTACTATGTTATTATTCATTCTCTACAGGCGTATGGTATATCAGTGTAGTACTATGTTATTATTCATTCTCTACAGGCGTATGGTATATCAGTGTAGTACTATGTTATTAAATGTCTGTTTGTATTCATTCTCTAACAGGTGTATGGTATGTCAGTGTAGTACTATGTTATTAAATGTCTGTTTGTATTCATTCTCTACAGGTGTATGGTATATCAGTGTAGTACTATGTTATTAAATGTCTGTTTGTATTCATTCTCTACAGGTGTATGGTATATCAGTGTAGTACTATGTTATTATTCATTCTCTACAGGTGTATGGTATATCAGTGTAGTACTATGTTATTAAATGTCTGTTTGTATTCATTCTCTACAGGTGTATGGTATATCAGTGTAGTACTATGTTATTAAATGTCTGTTTGTATTCATTCTCTAACAGGCGTATGGTATATCAGTGTAGTACTATGTTATTAAATGTCTGTTTGTATTCATTCTCTACAGGTGTATGGTATATCAGTGTAGTACTATGTTATTAAACATCTGTTTGTATTCATTCTCTACAGGTGTATGGTATATCAGTGTAGTACTATGTTATTATTCATTCTCTACAGGTGTATGGTATATCAGTGTAGTACTATGTTATTATTCATTCTCTACAGGTGTATGGTATATCAGTGTAGTACTATGTTATTATTAATTCTCTACAGGCGTATGGTATATCAGTGTAGTACTATGTTATTAATCGTCTGTTTGTATTCATTCTCTAACAGGTGTATGGTATGTCAGTGTAGTACTATGTTATTAAATGTCTGTTTGTATTCATTCTCTACAGGCGTATGGTATGTCAGTGCTGCCGTTGAACCTGATTAAAGGGACACGCAGTGTGGTGTACGAGCGTCTGGAGAACACTGAAGATATTGAAGAGGTTGAACACCAGATGGAAAAGATCAAAGCCAAGGTGGGTCTCAGTTATCACCAACGCTGAAAACCATACAGCTGCATATCTATTGTGGTGAAAATGTTTTTTGTTTTTTTGGGGGGGTGGGAATTGTTTTTAAATAAGAATGGGATGGAATTTGTTATGACCTCTGGCTGTAAGGAATGTGGAGGTTGATGACTAAAGCCAGTCTGCCATTGGTCCCATTGGTCCCTGTTGTAGGTGATGCCACAGAGCTGACGTGAGCTGGTGGCATGCAGCCAGACCTGGGTTCAAATACTATTGGAAATCATTTCAAATGCTCTATTTAAGCCTGATTGAGCTTTACTGAGCTTTACTGAGCTTGCATAATTATAACATGTGACGAAGGGTGTTAAAAAAACAGAAAGGGGCGTCTCCTCACTCCCCTATTAAAACCCCTTCCCTCCAGAGCCAGAGTCAGACTGTTGAAACTGTAGAACACCTACAGTCCTCTCATACCTTCAGACTGTTGAAACTGTAGAACACCTTCAGTCCTCTCATACCTTCAGACTGTTGAAACTGTAGAACACCTTCAGTCCTCTCATACCTTCAGACTGTTGAAACTGTAGAACACCTACAGTCCTCTCATACCTTCAGACTGTTGGAACTGTAGAACACCTACAGTCCTCTCATACCTTCAGACTGTTGAAACTGTAGAACACCTACAGTCCTCTCATACCTTCAGACTGTTGAAACTGTAGAACACCTACAGTCCTCTCATACCTTCAGACTGTTGGAACTGTAGAACACCTACAGTCCTCTCATACCTTCAGACTGTTGAAACTGTAGAACACCTACAGTCCTCTCATACCTTCAGACTGTTGAAACTGTAGAACACCTACAGTCCTCTCATACCTTCAGACTGTTGTCCTCTCATACCTTCAGACTGTTGAACTGTAGAACACCTACAGTCCTCTCATACCTTCAGACTGTTGAAACTGTAGAACACCTTCAGTCCTGACCTTCAGACTGTTGAAACTGTAGAACACCTACAGTCCTCTCATACCTTCAGACTGTTGAAACTGTAGAACACCTACAGTCCTCTCATACCTTCAGACTGTTGAAACTGTAGAACACCTACAGTCCTCTCATACCTTCAGACTGTTGAAACTGTAGAACACCTACAGTCCTCTCATACCTTCAGACTGTTGAAACTGTAGAACACCTTCAGTCCTCTCATGCCTTCAGACTGTTGAAACTGTAGAACACCTACAGTTTGTCTGTTGAAACTGTGAACACCTACAGTCCTCTCTCCTTCAGACTGTTGAAACTGTAGAACACCTACAGTCCTCTCATACCTTCAGACTGTTGAAACTGTAGAACACCTACAGTCCTCTCATACCTTCAGACTGTTGAAACTGTAGAACACCTACAGTCCTCTCATACCTTCAGACTGTTGAAACTGTAGAACACCTACAATACCTTCAGACTGTTGAAACTGAGGACTGTTGAAACAAGTCCTCTCATACAGACTGTTGAAACTGATTGTTGAAACTGTAGAACACCTACAGTCCTTCAGGACTGTTGAAACTGTGAACACCTTTAATACCTTCAGACTGTTGAAACTGTAGAACACCTACAGTTCTCATACCTTCAGACTGTTGAAACTGTTGTCCTCTCATACCTTCAGACTGTGTTCTCATACCTTCAGACTGTTGAAACTGTAGAACACCTGTCCTCTCATACCTTCAGACTGTTGGAACTGTAGAACACCTACAGTCCTCTCATACCTTCAGACTGTTGAAACTTCAGTCCTCTCAGGGACTGTTGAAACTGTAGAACACCTACAGTAACTGTAGAACACCTACAGTCCTCTCATACCTAGTCACATGTTCAGACTGTTGAAACTGGAGAACACCTGTCCTCTCATACCTTCAGACTGTTGAAACTGTAGAACACCTATACCTTCAGACTGTTGAAACTGTAGAACACCTAGTCCTCTCATGTGTTGAAACAGAACACCTTAGTCCTCTCATACCTTCAGACTGTGAAACTGTAGAACACCTGTCCTCTCATACCTTCAGACTGTTGAAACTGTAATACTGTTGAAACTGTAGAACACCTCAGTCCTCTCATGTTCAGACTGTTGAAACTGAGAACACCTGTCCTCTCATACCTTCAGACTGTGTTTAAGTCCTCTCATACCTTCAGACTGTTGAAACTGTAGAACACCTATGTCTTCAGGGTTGAAACTGTAGAACACCTTCAGTCCTCTCAGGAAACTGTAGAACACCTTGTCCTCTCATCCTTCAGACTGTTGAAACTAAGAACACCTACAGTCCTCTCATGTTCAGGGTTACAGGTAGGGACCTGTCCTCTGTCTGTTTGTGTGTTTGTCTCCAGTCAGTGTTTAACCTAGGAGTTTGAGGACAAGCTACAGGTGTGATTGTTCAGATTCAGAGTGTTTAATGGTCACATGTTCAGGAGTTACAGGTGTGATTGTTGTTCAGTGTTTAATAGTCACATGTTCAGGGTAACAGTTGATTGTTGTTCAGATTCAGGTGTTACAGGTTCAGGTGTGATTGCAGGGTACAATAGAAATATTAGTTCTCCAACATGCAGGACCAAGTGTAAATCATGAACATGGTCCTAAATACAATATAAATCATCATGTTCAGAACTGTAACAGGGATGTGAATACATTCCATTAGGGTTCAGAGTCAGACTGTTTAAGCATGACCATTGAGGAGATGGGGGCAGAGTAAAGTTCAGGGGAGCAGCATGACCATTGAGGAGGTGCAGGCAGAGTAAAGACTCATGACCATAGGGGGAGCAGCATGACCATTGAGGAGGTGGGGGCACATGTAAAGACTAGACCATAACCATTGAGGAGGTGTGATTGTAAAGACTATGACCATAGGGTTCAGCATGACCATTCAGGAGGTGTTTAAGTAAAGACTATGACCATAGGGGAGCAGCACCATTGAGGAGGTGGGGGCATGTTCATGACCATTGAGGAGGGATTGTAAAGACTGTTTGAGGAGGTGGGGGCAGTGTAAAGACTATGACCATAGTCACATGACCATTGAGGAGTTAAAGACTGACCATTGATTGTTAAAGTATGACCATCAGCATGACCATTGAGGAAGGTGGGTCTAAAGTCCAATGCATTAGAAAACATGTATCTATAGTTCTGCAGGTGATTAATGCAGGAGGTTGGGGTGGGGGTGGGGGGTGTGTAAGTGACCGTTGAGGTGGTGTGGGGAGAAAAGAGTCATGTGCAGTGCAGATTGCCTGGTCCGTGGATCTGTCAGGGCAGAAGGTGAACTGGAGACGGTCCTGTGTGTTGGGGAAGGAGGAGTTGATCTGAACCTTGACTGGCCTCATGACCATAGGGGGAGACGGAACTTTAATAGTCACTCAGTTGAGTTACTTTTGCGTTCTAGGAACAGGGATGATGGTGGCCGGCACTTGCAGGAGGGATTGTTGTTCTCGATTTGTGTTGAAACCGGGAGAAACATGTCCTCCAGGGGGGCGGTAGTTAATGTGGGTGGCCTGGGCTGGATTTGTTTTTATACTCCGTGACCGTTAGGAGCCCCTGTCACGTATCCGTGTCCGACCCGCTGAATTGCTCCTCTACTTTGTCCCTGTACTTGGGTTTCACCATGTTGATCCATCTGCGTAGGTCGTATTTGTACTGTGTCACCTTACCCTGTTTATAAGCATCTCTCTCTGTTTCAATCTGTTTACATAACAATTAAAAAACCAGACATCCAAGACAAGATTCATAAGTAATAACACTGAGAATGGAACAAAGACTGGTCCGTTCTGGCACAGACAAGGCTCATTTCTCTCAGGGCTTATTAACTGCTTGTTTAGGGAACAACATAACATTGAGACTTGTTTTCATTGAGGTCCTTTAGGTGCTCCAGAGGAGGGGCAGGCACCTGGAGATAGCAGAGAGTCACTGCTGCACCAAGGTTGGATCTGCCCTCAGACCACTCAAGGTGAGACACACAAACACACTTTCAGGTCCCCATCTAACCAGAAGCCGGTCTGTCATTTAACTTTTCACTTTGAGAAGTTAAATGGATTTTCCAGTTTCAACCGGTTCCAATACGGTGTTCCATCGGAGAGTAAAGAGATATTGAACAATCAATATTCTATAAGTGTGCTGATAATGTAACACTGTCATCTCTCTTTACCGGCTGGAAAGAAACCTACCTAACTACCCACCCACCCACCCACCTGTCCATTGCTGTGTTCACCAGGCTGTAGTCACCTGTGTTCACCTGTAGTCACCACCACCAGGCCCCACCACTCCCAGGCTGTGTTCACCAGGCTGTACCTACCCACCCTCCCTACACTACCCACCTGCCTGCCTACCAACCCACCTGTAGTCACCAGGCCCTCCCTCCCTACCCACCTACTGTGTACCTACCTACCTGTACCAGGCTGTGTTCTACCACCAGGCTGTAGTCACCAGGCTGTAGTCACCAGGCTGTGGTCACCTACCTGTTCACCCACCATAGGCTGTAGTCACCAGGCTGTAACACACTAACACATAGTCATTGTAGTCACCAGGCTGTGTTCACCGGGCTATTATAGTCATTCAATGTCTATCTTTAAACCAAATAATTAAACACAGAACACAAAGTATTATATTGGATCTCAAACATTTTCAGAATGTATCGCCACCCCAAATCTAATAACACATGTTGATTTTTACAGCACTGAATACCCTTCATTACATTTTCATCTCTTATCAAAATGAAAACAAAACCAATAAATTAATTTACTCAGTCAAATCATCTTTAAAAAAAAACGTATCTTATTATACATTGTTTTGGGGGCGACCCCACTGCAGTTCCCCTGTTGCCCCCCGACTTTGAATACCACCGTTCTAATGGTTCCAACCTACCTGTCTTGACAATGGTTCAAGTGTTAGACTCCTCCTCCCCACCATTCATTCTCTAACAGCTCACATTGAGCACAGCACAGAGTAGAATGGAAGATAATTGGAATAGAATAGAAAGCCTTCCAACCTCCCTCTCTTGGTTCACGTGTCACAATCCTCCCCACCGTTCATCCTCTCCCAGTTTACATCTCCACAGGCCCACTGAACAGCACAGACTCCTAATGGCATAGAAAGACCTTCATATTATATAGTCATTCATTCTGTGTTCCAACCTCAGTGTCTCTCTGTGGTTCACGTGTCACAATCCTCCCCACCGTTCATCCTCTCCCAGTTTACATCTCCACAGGCCCACTGTTTATTCACAAGCTCTAATGAAACGTTAAAGCAGCCGGCTAGCTTCTGTAACAGTGTGTCTTTAACTGAGGGGGGCCAGTCCTAATGACACTCCCCAAACTCACATCTACACAGTAATGAGATGGCAGATATATCTACTGTATGTCCAGGCACCAGCCAGGAACGATGAGCAGGGAGCCCAAGAGCAGAGCTACACTACCTACCAGTCTTCTGGCTCTTCTGTTTCCACTGCTGTCATGTGTTGGTGTCTGATTGGCTGTGTGTTGATCACCTGACATGTGTTAGTGTCTGATTGGCTGTGTGTTGATCACCTGTCATGTGTTAGTGTCTGATTGGCTGTGTGTTGATCACCTGTCATGTGTTAGTGTCTGATTGGCTGTGTGTTGATCACCTGTCATGTGTTAGTGTCTGATTGGCTGTGTTAGTTGATCACCTGTCATGTGTTAGTGTGTTAGTTGATTACACCTAGGCTGTGTTATGATACACCTGTCAGATGTGTTAGATTATGATTACACCTAGGCTGTTAGTTTATATTACACCAGACGTGTTAGATTATATTACACCTAGACGTGTTAGATTATATTACACCTAGACGTGTTAGATTATATTACACCCAGACGTGTTAGATTATATTACACCTAGACGTGTTAGATTATTATATTACACCTAGACGTGTTAGATTATATTACACCTAGACGTGTTAGATTATATTACACCTAGACGTGTTAGATTATATCACACCTAGACGTGTTAGATTATATTACACCTAGACGTGTTAGATTATATTACACCTAGACGTGTTAGATTATATTACACCTAGACGTGTTAGATGTGTTAGATTATATTACACCTAGACGTGTTAGATTATATTACACCTAGACGTGTTAGATTATATTACACCTAGACGTGTTAGATTATATTACACCTAGACGTGTTAGATTATATTACACCTAGACGTGTTAGATTATATTACACCTAGACGTGTTAGATTATATTACACCTAGACGTGTTAGATTATATTACACCTAGATTATATATTACACCTAGACGTGTTAGATTATATTACACCTAGACGTGTTAGATTATATTACACCTAGACGTGTTAGATTATATTACACCTAGACGTGTTAGATTATATTACACCTAGACGTGTTAGATTATATCACACCTAGACGTGTTAGATTATATTACACCTAGACGTGTTAGATTATATCACACCTAGACGTGTTAGATTATATCACACCTAGACGTGTTAGATTATATTACACCTAGACGTGTTAGATTATATTACACCTAGACGTGTTAGATTATATTACACCTAGACGTGTTAGATTATATTACACCTAGACGTGTTAGATTATATTACACCTAGACGTGTTAGATTATATCACACCTGTTATAGACGTGTTAGATTATATTACACCTAGACGTGTTAGATTATATTACACCTCACACCTAGACGTGTTAGATTATATTACACCTAGACGTGTTAGATTATATTACACCTAGACGTGTTAGATTATATTACACCTAGACGTGTTAGATTATATTACACCTAGACGTGTTAGATTATATTACACCTAGACGTGTTAGATTATATTACACCTAGACGTGTTAGATTATATTACACCTAGACGTGTTAGATTATATTACACCTAGACGTGTTAGATTATATTACACCTAGACGTGTTAGATTATATTACACCTAGACGTGTTAGTGTTATTATATTACACCTAGACGTGTTAGATTATATTACACCTAGACGTGTTAGATTATATCACACCTAGACGTGTTAGATTATATTACACCTAGACGTGTTAGATTATATCACACCTAGACGTGTTAGATTATATTACACCTAGACGTGTTAGATTATATTACACCTAGACGTGTTAGATTATATTACACCTAGACGTGTTAGATTATATTACACCTAGACGTGTTAGATTATATTACACCTAGACGTGTTAGATTATATCACACCTAGACGTGTTAGATTATATTACACCTAGACGTGTTAGATTATATTACACCTAGACGTGTTAGATTATATTACACCTAGACGTGTTAGACGTGTTAGATTATATTACACCTAGACGTGTTAGATTATATCACACCTAGACGTGTTAGATTATATCACACCTAGACGTGTTAGATTATATCACACCTAGACGTGTTAGATTATATCACACCTAGACGTGTTAGATTATATTACACCTAGACGTGTTAGATTATATTACACCTAGACGTGTTAGATTATATTACACCTAGACGTGTTAGATTATATTACACCTAGACGTGTTAGACGTGTTAGATTATATCACACCTAGACGTGTTAGATTATATTACACCTAGACGTGTTAGATTATATTACACCTAGACGTGTTAGATTATATTACACCTAGACGTGTTAGATTATATTACACCTAGACGTGTTAGATTATATTACACCTAGACGTGTTAGATTATATCACACCTAGATGTGTTAGATTATATTACACCTAGACGTGTTAGATTATATTACACCTAGACGTGTTAGATTATATAGACGTGTTAGATTATATTACACCTAGACGTGTTAGATTATATTACACCTAGACGTGTTAGACATGTTAGATTATATTACACCTAGACGTGTTAGACGTGTTAGATTATATTACACCTAGACGTGTTAGATTATATTACACCTAGACGTGTTAGATTATATCACACCTAGACGTGTTAGATTATATTACACCTAGACGTGTTAGATTATATTACACCTAGACGTGTTAGATTATATTACACCTAGACGTGTTAGATTATATTACACCTAGACGTGTTAGATTATACACCTAGACGTGTTAGACACCTAGACGTGTTAGATTATATTACACCTAGACGTGTTAGATTATATTACACCTAGACGTGTTAGATTATATTACACCTGGGAGCACCAAGTGTTAGGCAGGGATTATTCACCTAGAGTTACCTACGTGTTAGATTATATTACACCTAGACAGGGTTAGATTATATTACACCTAGACGTGTTAAATTGGACATGTTATTTAGGAGCACCAGTAACCTGGACATGTGTTAGATTATATTACACATAGACGTGTTAGGAGTATGCTGTGCAACCTGGACATGTATTACACCTGGACATGTTATTATATTACACCAGTGCAGTGCAACCTGGACATAGTTATATTACACCCAGACGTGCAGTGCATTACCTGGACATGTTAGATTATATTACACCTAGTGCAACCTGGACATGTTATTTACACCAGTGCGTGTTAGGATTATATTTAGGACACCTAGACGTGTTAGACATGTTATTTAGGAGCACCAGTGCACCTGGACATGTTAGATTATATGCACACCTGGAGATGTTATTTAGGAGATTATATTACACCTGGACATGTTATTTAGGAGCACCAGTGCAGTGCAACCTGGACATGTTAGATTATATGCAGTGCAACCTGACATGTTATTTAGGAGCACCAGTGCAGTGCACACCTGGACATGTTATTTAGGAGCACCAGTGCAGTGCAACCTGGACATGTTATTTAGGAGCACCAGTGCAGTGCAACCTGGACATGTTATAGAGCACCAGTGCAGTGCAACCTGGACATGTTATTTAGGAGCACCAGTGCAGTGCAACCTGGACATGTTATTTAGGAGCACCAGTGCAGTGCAACCTGGACATGTTATTTATCACACCAGACGTGCAACCTGGACATGTTATTTAGGAGCACCAGTGCAGTGCAACCTGGACATGTTATTTAGGAGCACCAGTGCAGTGCAACCTGGACATGTTATTTAGGAGCACCAGTGCAGTGCAACCTGGACGTGTATTTAGGAGCACCAGTGCAGTGCAACCTGGACATGTTATTTAGGAGCACCAGTGCGTGCAACCTGGACATGTTATTTAGGAGCACCAGTGCAGTGCAACCTGGACATGTTATTTAGGAGCACCAGTGCAGTGCAACCTGGACATGTTATTTAGGAGCACCAGTGCAGTGCAACCTGGACATGTTATTTAGGAGCACCAGTGCAGTGCAACCTGGACATGTTATTTAGGAGCACCAGTGCAGTGCAACCTGGACATGTTATTTAGGAGCACCAGTGCAGTGCAACCTGGACATATTTAGGAGCACCAGTGCAGTGCAACCTGGACATGTTATTTAGGAGCACCAGTGCTGTGCAACCTGGACATGTTATTTAGGAGCACCAGTGCTGTGCAACCTGGACATGTTATTTAGAGCACCAGTATGTGCAACCTGGACATGTTATTTAGGATCACCACCAACCTGGACATGTTATTTAGGAGCACCAGTGCAGTGCAACCTGGACATGTTATTTAGGAGCACCAGTGCAGTGCAACCTGGACATGTTATTTAGGAGCACCAGTGCAGTGCAACCTGGACATGTTATTTAGGAGCACCAGTGCAGTGCAACCTGGACATGTTATTTAGGAGCACCAGTGCAGTGCAACCTGGACATGTTATTTAGGAGCACCAGTGCTGTGCAACCTGGACATGTTATTTAGGAGCACCAGTGCAGTGCAACCTGGACGTTATTTAGGAGCACCATTGCTGTGCAACCTGGACATGTTATTTAGAGCACCAGTGCAGTGCAACCTGGACATGTTATTTAGGAGCACCAGTGCAGTGCAACCTGGACATGTTATTTAGGAGCACCAGTGCAGTGCAACCTGGACATGTTATTTAGGAGCACCAGTGCAGTGCAACCTGGACATGTTATTTAGGAGCACCAGTGCAGTGCAACCTGGACATGTTATTTAGGAGCACCAGTGCAGTGCAACCTGGACATGTTATTTAGGAGCACCAGTGCAACCTGGACATGTTATTTAGGAGCACCAGTGCAGTGCAACCTGGACATGTTATTTAGGAGCACCAGTGCTGTGCAACCTGGACATGTTATTTAGGAGCACCAGTGCAACCTGGACATGTTATTTAGGAGCACCAGTGCTGTGCAACCTGGACATGTTATTTAGGAGCACCAGTGCAGTGCAACCTGGACATGTTATTTAGGAGCACCAGTGCAGTGCAACCTGGACATGTTATTTAGGAGCACCAGTGCAGTGCAACCTGGACATGTTATTTAGGAGCACCAGTGCAGTGTTACCTGGACATGTTATTTAGGAGCACCAGTGCAGTGCAACCTGGACATGTTATTTAGGAGCACCAGTGCTGTGCAACCTGGACATGTTATTTAGGAGCACCAGTGCAGTGCAACCTGGACATGTTATTTAGGATGTTATTGCACCAGTGCAACCTGGACGTGTTATTTATTAGCACCAGTGCTGTATTTAGGAGCACCAGTGCTGTGCAACCTGGACATGTTATTTAGGAGCACCAGTGCAACCTGGACATGTTATTTAGGAGCACCAGTGCAACCTGGACATGTTATTTAGGAGCACCAGTGCAGTGCAACCTGGACATGTTATTTAGGAGCACCAGTGCAGTGCAACCTGGACATGTTATTTAGGAGCACCAGTGCAGTGCAACCTGGACATGTTATTTAGGAGCACCAGTGCTGTGCAACCTGGACATGTTATTTAGGAGCACCAGTGCAGTGCAACCTGGACATGTTATTTAGGAGCACCAGTGCTGTGCAACCTGGACATGTTATTTAGGAGCACCAGTGCTGTACATGTTATTTAGGAGCACCAGTGCAGTGCCTGGACATGTTATTTAGAGCACCAGTGCAGTGCAACCTGGACATGTTATTTAGGAGCACCAGTGCAGTGCAACCTGGACATGTTATTTAGGAGCACCAGTGCAGTGCAACCTGGACATGTTATTTAGGAGCACCAGTGCTGTGCAACCTGGACATGTTATTTAGGAGCACCAGTGCTGTGCAACCTGGACATGTTATTTAGGAGCACCAGTGCTGTGCAACCTGGACATGTTATTTAGGAGCACCAGTTTAGGACATGTTAGCACCAGTGCAGTGCAACCTGGACATGTTATTTAGGAGCACCAGTGCAGTGCAACCTGGACATGTTATTTAGGAGCACCAGTGCAGTGCAACCTGGACATGTTATTTAGGAGCACCAGTGCTGTGCAACCTGGACATGTTATTTAGGAGCACCAGTGCAGTGCAACCTGGACATGTTATTTAGGAGCACCAGTGCAGTGCAACCTGGACATGTTATTTAGGAGCACCAGTGTGTTAGTGCACCAGTGCAACCTGGACATGTTATTTAGGAGCACCAGTGCTGTGCAACCTGGACATGTTATTTAGGAGCACCAGTGCAGTGCAACCTGGACATGTTATTTAGGAGCACCAGTGCAGTGCAACCTGGACATGTTATTTAGGAGCACCAGTGCAGTGCAACCTGGACATGTTATTTAGGAGCACCAGTGCAGTGCAACCTGGACATGTTATTTAGGAGCACCAGTGCAACCTGGACATGTTATTTAGCAACCTGGACATGTTATTTAGGAGCACCAGTGCAGTGCAACCTGGACATGTTATTTAGGAGCACCAGTGCTGTGCAACCTGGACATGTTATTTAGGAGCACCAGTGCAACCTGGACATGTTATTTAGGAGCACCAGTGCAGTGCAACCTGGACATGTTATTTAGGAGCACCAGTGCAGTGCAACCTGGACATGTTATTTAGGAGCACCAGTGCAGTGCAACCTGGACATGTTATTTAGGAGCACCAGTGCAGTGCAACCTGGACATGTTATTTAGGAGCACCAGTGCTGTGCAACCTGGACATGTTATTTAGGAGCACCAGTGCAACCTGGACATGTTATTTAGGAGCACCAGCACAACCTGGAGTGCACCAGTGCAACCTGGACATGTTATTTAGGAGCACCAGTGCAACCTGGACATGTTATTTAGGAGCACCAGTGCAACCTGGACATGTTATTTAGGAGCACCAGTGCTGTGCAACCTGGACATGTTATTTAGGAGCACCAGTGCAACCTGGACATGTTATTTAGGAGCACCAGTGCAACCTGGACATGTTATTTAGGAGCACCAGTGCAACCTGGACATGTTATTTAGGAGCACCAGTGTTATTTAGGAGCACCAGTGCAACCTGGACATGTTATTTAGGAGCACCAGTGCAAACCTGGACATGTTATTTAGGAGCACCAGTGCAACCTGTGCAACCTGGACATGTTATTTAGGAGCACCAGTGCAACCTGGACATGCAACCTGGACATGTTATTTATTTGGACATGTTATTTAGGAGCACCAGTGCAGTGCAACCTGGACATGTTATTTAGGAGCACCAGTGCAACCTGGACATGTTATTTAGGAGCACCAGTGCAACCTGGACATGTTATTTAGGAGCACCAGTGCAACCTGGACATGTTATTTAGGAGCACCAGTGCAACCTGGACATGTTATTTAGGAGCACCAGTGCAACCTGGACATGTTATTTAGGAGCACCAGTGCAACCTGGACATGTTATTTAGGAGCACCAGTGCCTGGACATGTTATTTAGGAGCACCAGTGCAACCTGGACATGTTATTTAGGAGCACCAGTGCAACCTGGACATGTTATTTAGGAGCACCAGTGCAACCTGGACATGTTATTTAGGAGCACCAGTGCAACCTGGACATGTTATTTAGGAGCACCAGTGCTCCTAGAAAAATGAAGGATTCTTTATTACCTCAAATCTTTTTTATTGTGCTCCTAAATGTATTTGTGTGCGCTTCCATTTTTCAATTTAGTCACACACGTGCTCCTTGTTAAAAAGGCCAGCGTAGAGCCCTGCACACGCTTCTGCTGTGGTTGCTTTAATGCCTTAGTGTCTGTGTCGGTCACATTACCTAACCAGTATTGGTGTAAAATGGCTTCATAAATACATTTGGATGATTGACAGACAGGCGTGTTTGTGAGTGACCGTAGTGAACTCAATCTGATGAATTAATCTTGATGGATGTTTTTGTATTGCATTTTGTATTGCATTTTGTATTGCATTTTGTCATCTGCTTCCCTAATGAGCCTAGAGAGACTTCAATGAGGCCTAATTCACTAATTGGTTGATAATTAGTTAATTAGCTTAGCTGATAACCATGTAACTTCACCTCAGACAATAACATTTACCTTCACACCAGCTCATGTCTACCCACCAGCCAGTCCATACTGTACCTGTCTGTATGATGTTGGTGGGTGATCTTGGACAGAAACAGAGCTTCTTGGTATCATCTTGGTGTATCAGAAAGGCACATAAATGCTCCAGGATTTGTTATTCAGCTACCCAGGCTGTCTGTCTGTCTGTCGAGGTGAATGGAGAGCAGGGACCACTTCTCCTTGCTCCAGGTAGTCTGCTGTCTCTGCATGTGTGGGGCTGTTGCAGTGATCATTAACGTTTAATAGATGGCCCCAGTCCATGCTCAGATACATAGCCTCAATACAGCCTCAGTCTAGATACCGGAGATGTCTTTGTTCCATGGCGCACAATTCAGCATTTATGCCTACACTATTCGGTAACACAAGCTCGCTATGTTGCAGATCCAAAATAACAATCACTGTTTGTTACAGATGTATAAGCTTAAACTATAAACTATCTATACATATATTGTCTTTATAAACCTACTTAAATAATGTAATTTGTTGGCCTACCTTCCTGTAACTAACATTGTGTTGCCTGGCAGCTAACGTTCCCTGGAAGATGTGGCATCACACCAATAGAACACTATGTAAAGTGGAACACAATGACAGCCTTGAAGTGTGTCTCAGAGGCTGCTGTCAACACTGCAATACAGCTCAGCTTGTAGAATTACTGTTGCTCCTCTGTGCCGGGCCAAAGGCCTTGTGGTGGGGTTTAGTCTGCTCCTCTGTGCCGGGCCAAATGCCTTGTGGTGGGGTTTAGTCCGCTCCTCTGTGCCGGGCCAAAGGCCTTGTAGTGGGGTTTAGTCTGCTCCTCTGTGCCGGGCCAAAGGCCTTGTGGTGGGGTTTAGTCTGCTCCTCTGTGCCGGGCCAAAGGCCTTGTGGTGGGGTTTAGTCTGCTCCTCTGTGCCGGGCCAAAGGCCTTGTGGTGGGGTTTAGTCTGCTCCTCTGTGCCGGGCCTTGTGGTGGGGTTTAGTCTATACATATTTAGTCTGTCCTCTGTGCCGGGCCAAAGGCCTTGTGGTGGGGTTTAGTCTGCTCCTCTGTGCCGGGCCAAAGGCCTTGTGGGGTGGGGTTTGCCAAAGTCCTTTATAAACCTCTGTAAATTGTGGTGGGGTTTAGTCTGCTCCTCTGTCCCTTGTGGTGGGGTTTAACTAAGGCCTTGTGTGGGGTTTAGTCTGCTCCTCTGTGCCTTGCCAAAGGCCTTGTGGTGGGGTTTAGTCTGCTCCTCTGTGCCGGAACACAAGTCTGCTCCTCTGTGCCTTGCCAAAGGCCTTCTAGTGGGGTTTAGTCTGCTCCTCTGTCCCGGGCCAAAGGCCTTGTGGTGGGGTTTAGTCTGCTCCTCTGTGCCTTGCCAAAGGCCTTGTGGTGGGGTTTAGTCTGCTCCTCTGTGCCGGGCCAAAGGCCTTGTGGTGGGGTTTCTTGTGGTGGGGTTTAGTCTGCTCCTCTGTGCCTTGCCAAAGGCCTTGTAGTGGGGTTTAGTCTGCTCCTCTGTGCCGGGCCAAAGGCCTTGTGGTGGGGTTTAGTCTGCTCCTCTGTGCCGGGCCAGAGGCCTTGTAGTGGGGTTTAGTCTGCTCCTCTGTGCCGGGCCAAAGGCCTTGTGGTGGGGTTTAGTCTGCTCCTCTGTGCCGGGCCAAAGGCCTTGTGGTGGGGTTTAGTCCGCTCCTCTGTGCCAGACCCCACACACACACACACACACACACACACACACACACACACACACACACACACACACACACACAGAGAGAGAGTACGGTATAACAACATTGCCATCATACAGTAGCCTCCCGTACCATCTCCTGTCCAATACAGACAAAGCCCTTATCCCAGTGCAGAGCAGACCTGGCTTCCAATACTATTTAAAATCATTTAAAATACTTTATCTGTGCTTGATTGAACTTTTCTGGCACAATGGAACTATTTCACTTGTCCCAAAATGGCGATCCCCACCCATCTGGCAATCCAGGCAGACGAAAGACTATATGACTGATCCAGACAGATGAACCCTCTGACCGAGCCATCTCTACACACACTGTCTGGTCATTATCACAGAGGGGATGGAGGCACCTCTCGCTCTTTCTTTCTCTCTATTAAAAAATGATAGGCGAGGGCCATCTCTCTTCAATACCCTGCCAATCAATATATATTGAGAAAACGGAAGGGCAGCCTGAACGTGCATACAGAAAGAAAGAAAGAAAGAAAGAAAGAAAGAAAGAAAGAAAGAAAGAAAGAAAGAAAGAAAGAAAGAAAGAAAGAAAGAAAGAAAGAAAGAAAGAAAGAAAGAAAGAAAGAAAGAAAGAAAGAAAGAAAGAAAGAAAGAAAGAAAGAAAGAAAGAAAGAAAGAAAGAAAGAAAGAAAGAGCGAGCCTCAGATCCACAAAGTCCCTTCCACCAGGTGGCTGATGAGATATGTTGGCACGACTGCCATATTGCATCTCCATCCCAAAGCCCTTGCTTGGATGTGTACTTCACCAGACTGCCAGGAACCTTGCCCTCATCCAGGCCAAGGTGGCGAGACACGGTAGTGATGACACCATAGGCCTTGTTGATCTCTGCACCAGACAGGATGCTCTTGCCAGTATACTTGGGGTCCAACATGTACGCTGCGGCGTGTATGGGCTTCAGGCAGAAGTCTTCATGCTTTTTGATGTATTTCAGAACAGAATGTGGTGCACTAATTCTTCTCACTTTGCTTGGTGAGGTAGATTGTTGCTATATGACCCTTCCCATACCTAACAATTCCCTTGGCTCTATTGTAGAATGTATCCATTGTTTTCAGTGCCATGATGTCCTCGAGGAGCAGTAGTGGGCTCAATAGCATCTCATTAGTTTGCAAGATCTTGAGAATCAGCTGTACATGTGATGGCAGAATGCACTGTGTATGTGGAGTGTTGCAATTCCATTGAATTGGGGATAGTTTAACCAAAATATGCCACAAGACCTAGAATTTCCCTATGTGTATCCCACAAAAAAAGGTTCACTGTTATAAGCTTACTTTTTTTGATGAACTTAAGCGAAATTCCCAGGCTTGACTTCCCATGGAACATGTCCCGGAAGGTTTCCCCCCCCTTTGCAAACCTACATGTGGGACACAGCCGTGGTTATTACAGGGATACTACATGTTGTTCAGAGAGAGACAGCATTTTCTGAAGGAGACACAGTTAGACCCAGAAGATTAACACAGGCTGCCAGATGTGATTGGGCTCAGCAATGTCATGGTGTTTGGTGTGTGTGTGTTGTGGGGTGTCTGTATCTGGCATATGTGTGTACATGTGTTTGACTGTATTTTTTCCCCTGGTGGACAAAGTTGGTAAGTTAAATTTTTAGCTGACCTGAGGCCAGAAGGGCCACTGAAAGGCTGGCGAGCAGACAGACACACACTCACTCACACACTCACTCACACACACACACACTCACACACACACACACACACACACACACACACACACACACACACACACACACACACACACACACACACACACACACACACACGCACACACACACACACAGAGGTCTGGGCCTCTGTTTCGCCTCCCCGTCACCTTTGGCAGCAGTAGCAGACCGCGCTCTGTGCCCGGCCAGTCCATATGGCCATGCTTTGACAAATGACATGACCTTTAGGTTAAAGTCTGAAGGCTCATGAGTTGCCATTCTAACACGTTTCAGTCCCCTCTGCATGTAGTCTACAGCATGGAGGATATTAATACTGAACACTTCCCTTGTGACTGATGCCTTCAACAACATAACATCTCTCTTTTATCTTCTCTCTTTCTCTCGCATTTTCGCTCTTCTTTGTCTCTTTCTCCTTTCTTTCTTTCTCTCTCTCTCCCTCCTCTCTTTCTCTCCCTATCCCCCCTCCTCCCTTTCTCTCCCTCCCTCCCTCCTCTCTCTCTCTCCCGCCTTCCTCTCTCTCTCCCTCTCTCCCTCCTCTCTTTCTCTCCCTATTCCCCCCCCCTCCCTCTCTCTCTCTCCCTCCCTCCCTCCTCTCTCTCTCTCTCCCTCCTTCCTTCTCTCTCTCTCTCTCTCTCTCTCTCTCTCTCTCCTCCTCTCTCTCTCCCTCCCTCCTCTCTCTCTCCCTCTCTCTCCTCTCTTTCTCTCCCTATTCCTCCTCTCTTTCTCTCCCTCCCTCCCTCCCTCTCTCTCTCTCTCTCTCTCTCTCTCTCTCTCTCTCTCCCTCCCTCCTCTCTCCCCCCCTCCTTCACTCTCTCCCTCCCTCCCTCCCTTTCTCTCCCTCCCTCCCTCCTCTCTCTCTCTCCCACCCTCCTCCCTTTCTCTTCCTCCCTCCCTCTTCTCTCTCTCCCTCCCTCCTCTCCCTCTCTCTCCTCTCTTTCTCTCCCTATTCCTCCTCTCTCTCTCCCTCCCTCCTCCCTCCTCTCTCTCTCCCTCCCTCCTCTCTCTCCCTCCCTCCTCCTCTCCTCCCTCCTCTCTCTCTCTCTCTCTCTCTCTCTCTCTCTCTCTCCCTCTCTCCAGATTCTGCTGGGAATTTTCTTCATCCTGTTCGCTCTGCTGTTTGTTGTGGCTCTGTTCATTTCAAAGTAAGTAGACTCATGTACACCTAACCTGCCATACAAATGTAATGCAGTCACTCTTATTTACTACAACACGTAAGTATGACTGTTTCTGGGTACGATAGTAATAGTTAGTATAGATAGTACAGGCCCACGTTACACAGACAGTGTTGTTACCAAGACGCATGAGTCACACAGACAGTGTTGTTACTAAGACTCATGAGTCACACAGACAGTGTTGTTACTAAGACTCATGAGTCACACAGACAGTGTTGTTACTAAGACTCATGAGTCACACAGACAGTGTTGTTACTAAGACTCATGAGTCAAACGTCAACTCTAGTAATTGTAGTTAGTGCAGCCAGTGAAGTTGCAGGGTCCTGACAGTGTGATTGTAGTTAGTGTAGTTAGTGTAGCCTGAGAAGTTGCAGAATCCTGACAGTGTGATTGTAGTTAGTGTAGTCTGAGAAGTTGCAGGGTCCTGACAGTGTGATTGTAGTTAGTGTAGTTAGTGTAGTCTGAGAAGTTGCAGGGTCCTGACAGTGTGATTGTAGTTAGTGTAGTTAGTGTAGTCTGAGAGGTTGCAGGGTCCTGACAGTGTGATTGTAGTTAGTGTAGCCAGAGAAGTTGCAGGGTCCTGACAGTGTGATTGTAGTTAGTGTAGTCTGAGAGGTTGCAGGGTCCTGGCAGTGTGATTGTAGTTAGTGTAGTCTGAGAAGTTGCAGGGTCCTGACAGTGTGATTGTAGTTAGTGTAGTCTGAGAGGTTGCAGGGTCCTGACAGTGTGATTGTAGTTAGTGTAGTTAGTGTAGCCTGAGAGGTTGCAGGGTCCTGACAGTGTGATTGTAGTTAGTGTAGCCTGAGAGGTTGCAGGGTCCTGACAGTGTGATTGTAGTTAGTGTAGTCTGAGAAGTTGCAGAATCCTGACAGTGTGATTGTAGTTAGTGTAGCCAGAGAAGTTGCAGGGTCCTGACAGTGAGATTGTAGTTAGTGTAGTTAGTGTAGCCAGATAAGTTGCAGGGTCCTGACAGTGTGATTGTAGTTAGTGTGGTTAGTGTAGCCAGAGAAGTTGCAGGGTCCTGACAGTGTGATTGTCGTTAGTGTAGCCAGAGAAGTTGCAGGGTCCTGACAGTGAGATTGTAGTTAGTGTAGTCTGAGAAGTTGCAGAGTCCTGACAGTGTGATTGTAGTTAGTGTAGTCTGAGAAGTTGCAGAATCCTGACAGTGTGATTGTAGTTAGTGTAGCCAGAGAAGTTGCAGGGTCCTGACAGTGAGATTGTAGTTAGTGTAGTTAGTGTAGCCAGAGAAGTTGCAGGGTCCTGACAGTGTGATTGTAGTTAGTGTAGTTAGTGTAGCCAGAGAAGTTGCAGGGTCCTGACAGTGTGATTGTTGTTAGAGTAGTTAGTGTAGCCAGAGAGGTTGCAGGGTCCTGACAGTGAGATTGTAGTTAGTGTAGTTAGTGTAGCCAGAGAAGTTGCAGGGTCCTGACAGTGTAATTGTAGTTAGTGTAGTTAGTGTAGCCTGAGAAGTTGCAGGGTCCTGACAGTGTGATTGTAGTTAGTGTAGCCAGAGAAGTTGCAGGGTCCTGACAGTGAGATTGTAGTTAGTGTAGTTAGTGTAGCCAGAGAAGTTGCAGGGTCCTGACAGTGTGATTGTAGTTAGTGTAGTTAGTGTAGCCTGAGAAGTTGCAGGGTCCTGACAGTGTGATTGTAGTTAGTGTAGTCAGAGAAGTTGCAGGGTCCTGACAGTGATATTGTAGTTAGTGTAGTTAGTGTAGCCAGATAAGTTGCAGGGTCCTGACAGTGTGATTGTAGTTAGTGTAGCCTGAGAAGTTGCAGGGTCCTGACAGTGTGATTGTAGTTAGTGTAGCCAGAGAAGTTGCAGGGTCCTGACAGTGTGATTGTAGTTAGTGTAGTTAGTGTAGCCTGAGAAGTTGCAGGGTCCTGACAGTGTGATTGTAGTTAGTGTAGTTAGTGTAGTCTGAGAAGTTGCAGGGTCATGACAGTGTGATTGTAGTTAGTGTAGTTAGTGTAGACAGAGAAGTTGCAGGGTCCTGACAGTGTGATTGTAGTTAGTGTAGTTAGTGTAGCCTGAGAAGTTGCAGGGTCCTGACAGTGTGATTGTAGTTAGTGTAGCCTGAGAAGTTGCAGGGTCCTGACAGTGTGATTGTAGTTAGTGTAGTTAGTGTAGCCAGAGAAGTTGCAGGGTCCTGACAGTGTGATTGTAGTTAGTGTAGTTAGTGTAGACAGAGAAGTTGCAGGGTCCTGACAGTGTGATTGTAGTTAGTGTAGTTAGTGTAGCCTGAGAAGTTGCAGGGTCCTGACAGTGTGATTGTAGTTAGTGTAGCCTGATAAGTTGCAGGGTCCTGACAGTGTGATTGTAGTTAGTGTAGCCTGAGAAGTTGCAGGGTCCTGACAGTGTGATTGTAGTTAGTGTAGTTAGTGTAGCCTGAGAAGTTGCAGGGTCCTGACAGTGTGATTGTAGTTAGTGTAGTTAGTGTAGCCTGAGAGGTTGCAGGGTCCTGACAGTGTGATTGTAGTTAGTGTAGTTAGTGTAGCCTGAGAAGTTGCACGGTCCTGACAGTGTGATTGTAGTTAGTGTAGTTAGTGTAGCCTGAGAAGTTGCACGGTCCTGACAGTGTGATTGTAGTTAGTGTAGCCTGAGAGTTGCAGGGTCCTGACAGTGTGATTGTAGTTAGTGTAGTTAGTGTAGCCTGAGAGGTTGCAGGGTCCTGACAGTGTGATTGTAGTTAGTATAGCCTGAGAAGTTGCAGGGTCCTGACAGTGTGATTGTAGTTAGTGTAGTTAGTGTAGCCTGAGAAGTTGCAGGGTCCTGACAGTGTGATTGTAGTTAGTGTAGCCTGAGAAGTTGCAGGGTCCTGACAGTGTGATTGTAGTTAGTGTAGTTAGTGTAGCCTGAGAAGTTGCAGGGTCCTGACAGTGTGATTGTAGTTAGTGTAGTTAGTGTAGCCTGAGAAGTTGCAGGGTCCTGACAGTGTGATTGTAGTTAGTGTAGTTAGTGTAGCCTGAGAAGTTGCAGGGTCCTGACAGTGTGATTGTAGTTAGTGTAGTTAGTGTAGCCTGAGAGGTTGCAGGGTCCTGACAGTGTGATTGTAGTTAGTGTAGTTAGTGTAGCCTGAGAAGTTGCACGGTCCTGACAGTGTGATTGTAGTTAGTGTAGTTAGTGTAGCCTGAGAAGTTGCACGGTCCTGACAGTGTGATTGTAGTTAGTGTAGCCTGAGAGTTGCAGGGTCCTGACAGTGTGATTGTAGTTAGTGGAGTTAGTGTAGCCTGAGAGGTTGCAGGGTCCTGACAGTGTGATTGTAGTTAGTGTAGCCTGAGAAGTTGCAGGGTCCTGACAGTGTGATTGTAGTTAGTGTAGTTAGTGTAGCCTGAGAAGTTGCAGGGTCCTGACAGTGTGATTGTAGTTAGTGTAGCCTGAGAAGTTGCAGGGTCCTGACAGTGTGATTGTAGTTAGTGTAGTTAGTGTAGCCTGAGAAGTTGCAGGGTCCTGACAGTGTGATTGTAGTTAGTGTAGTTAGTTTAGCCAGAGAAGTTGCAGGGTCCTGACAGTGTGATTGTAGTTAGTGTAGCCAGATAAGTTGCAGGGTCCTGACAGTGTGATTGTAGTTAGTGTAGCCTGAGAAGTTGCAGGGTCCTGACAGTGTGATTGTAGTTAGTGTAGCCTGAGAAGTTGCAGGGTCCTGACAGTGTGATTGTAGTTAGTGTAGTTAGTGTAGCCAGAGAAGTTGCAGGGTCCTGACAGTGTGATTGTAGTTAGTGTAGTTAGTGTAGCCTGAGAAGTTACAGGGTCCTGACAGTGTGATTATAGTTAGTGTAGCCTGAGAAGTTGCAGGGTCCTGACAGTGTGATTGTAGTTAGTAGAGTTAGTGTAGCCAGAGAAGTTGCAGGGTCCTGACAGTGTGATTGTAGTTAGTGTAGTTAGTGTAACCTGAGAAGTTGCAGGGTCCTGACAGTGTGATTGTAGTTTGTGTAGTTAGTGTAGCCTGAGAAGTTGCAGGGTCCTGACAGTGTGATTGTAGTTAGTGTAGTTAGTGTAGCCTGAGAAGTTGCAGGGTCCTGACAGTATGATTGTAGTTAGTGTAGCCAGATAAGTTGCAGGGTCCTGACAGTGTGATTGTAGTTAGTGTAGCCTGAGAAGTTGCAGGGTCCTGACAGTGTGATTGTAGTTAGTGTAGCCTGAGAAGTTGCAGGGTCCTGACAGTGTGATTGTAGTTAGTGTAGTTAGTGTAGCCAGAGAAGTTGCAGGGTCCTGACAGTGTGATTGTAGTTAGTGTAGTTAGTGTAGCCTGATAAGTTGCAGGGTCCTGACAGTGTGATTGTAGTTAGTGTAGCCTGAGAAGTTGCAGGGTCCTGACAGTGTGATTGTAGTTAGTGGAGTTAGTGTAGCCAGAGAAGTTGCAGGGTCCTGACAGTGTGATTGTAGTTAGTGTAGTTAGTGTAACCTGAGAAGTTGCAGGGTCCTGACAGTGTGATTGTAGTTAGTGTAGTTAGTGTAGTTAGTGTAGCCTGAGAAGTTGCAGGGTCCTGACCGTGTGATTGTAGTTAGTGTAGTTAGTGTAGCCTGAGAAGTTGCAGGGTCCTGACAGTGTGATTGTAGTTAGTGTAGCCAGATAAGTTGCAGGGTCCTGACAGTGTGATTGTAGTTAGTGTAGCCTGAGAAGTTGCAGGGTCCTGACAGTGTGATTGTAGTTAGTGTAGCCTGAGAAGTTGCAGGGTCCTGACAGTGTGATTGTAGTTAGTGTAGTTAGTGTAGCCAGAGAAGTTGCAGGGTCCTGACAGTGTGATTGTAGTTAGTGTAGCCTGAGAAGTTGCAGGGTCCTGACAGTGTGATTGTAGTTAGTGTAGCCTGAGAAGTTGCAGGGTCCTGACAGTGTGATTGTAGTTAGTGTAGTTAGTGTAGCCTGAGAAGTTGCAGGGTCCTGACAGTGTGATTGTAGTTAGTGTAGCCTGAGAAGTTGCAGGGTCCTGACAGTGTGATTGTAGTTAGTGGAGTTAGTGTAGCCAGAGAAGTTGCAGGGTCCTGACAGTGTGATTGTAGTTAGTGTAGTTAGTGTAACCTGAGAAGTTGCAGGGTCCTGACAGTGTGATTGTAGTTAGTGTAGTTAGTGTAGCCAGAGAAGTTGCAGGGTCCTGACAGTGTGATTGTAGTTAGTGTAGCCTGAGAAGTTGCAGGGTCCTGACAGTGTGATTGTAGTTAGTGTAGTTAGTGTAGCCAGAGAAGTTGCAGGGTCCTGACAGTGTGATTGTAGTTAGTGTAGTTAGTGTAGCCTGAGAAGTTGCAGGGTCCTGACAGTGTGATTGTAGTTAGTGTAGCCTGAGAAGTTGCAGGGTCCTGACAGTGTGATTGTAGTTAGTGGAGTTAGTGTAGCCAGAGAAGTTGCAGGGTCCTGACAGTGTGATTGTAGTTTGTGTAGTTAGTGTAACCTGAGAAGTTGCAGGGTCCTGACAGTGTGATTGTAGTTAGTGTAGTTAGTGTAGTTAGTGTAGCCTGAGAAGTTGCAGGGTCCTGACCGTGTGATTGTAGTTAGTGTAGTTAGTGTAGCCTGAGAAGTTGCAGGGTCCTGACAGTGTGATTGTAGTTAGTGTAGCCAGATAAGTTGCAGGGTCCTGACAGTGTGATTGTAGTTAGTGTAGCCTGAGAAGTTGCAGGGTCCTGACAGTGTGATTGTAGTTAGTGTAGCCTGAGAAGTTGCAGGGTCCTGACAGTGTGATTGTAGTTAGTGTAGTTAGTGTAGCCAGAGAAGTTGCAGGGTCCTGACAGTGTGATTGTAGTTAGTGTAGTTAGTGTAGACAGAGAAGTTGCAGGGTCCTGACAGTGTGATTGTAGTTAGTGTAGTTAGTGTAGCCTGAGAAGTTGCAGGGTCCTGACAGTGTGAGTGTAGTTAGTTAGTGTAGCCAGTGAGGTTGCAGGGTCCTGACAGTGTGAGTGTAGTTAGTGTAGTCAGTGAAGTTTCAGAGTTCTGTCAGATCTCATATCTGATAAATGTTCATATGGATGATGCCTGGTTAAACTAATGTGAAATAGTTTGTCTGTTATAGTAACATGTTGTTAAACTCAGGTGAAATAGTTTGTCTGTTATTGTTAAACTCATGTGAAATAGTGTGTCTGTTATAGTAACGTGTTGTTAAACTCATGTGAAATAGTTTGTCTGTTATAGTAACATGTTGTCTGTTATAGTAACATGTTGTTAATCTCATGTGAAATAGTTTGTCTGTTATAGTAACATGTTGTTAAACTCATGTGAAATAGTTTGTCTGTTATAGTAACATGTTGTCTGTTATAGTAACATGTTGTTAAACTCATGTGAAATAGTTTGTCTGTTATAGTAACATGTTGTCTGTTATAGTAACATGTTGTTAAACTCATGTGAAATAGTTTGTCTGTTATAGTAACATGTTGTTAAACTCATGTGAAATAGGTTGTCTGTTATAGAACATGTTAAAACATCTCATGTGAAATAGTTTGTCTGTTATAGTAACATGTTGTTAAAAATAGTTTGTCTGTTATAGTAACATGTTGTCTGTTATAGTAACATGTTGTTAAACTCATGTGAAATAGTTTGTCTGTTATAGTAACATGTTGTTAATCTCATGTGAAATAGTTTGTCTGTTATAGTAACATGTTGTTAAACTCATGTGAAATAGTGTGTCTTTTATAGTAACGTGTTGTTAAACTCATGTGAAATAGTTTGTCTGTTATAGTAACATGTTGTCTGTTATAGTAACATGTTGTTAATCTCACGTGAAATAGTTTGTCTGTTATAGTAACATGTTGTTAATCTCATGTGAAATAGTTTGTCTGTTATAGTAACATGTTGTTAATCTCATGTGAAATAGTTTGTCTGTTATAGTAACATGTTGTTAAACTCATGTGAAATAGTTTGTCTGTTATAGTAACATGTTGTTAATCTCATGTGAAATAGTTTGTCTGTTATAGTAACATGTTGTCTGTTATAGTAACATGTTGTTAATCTCATGTGAAATAGTTTGTCTGTTATAGTAACATGTTAAACTCATGTGAAATAGTTTGTCTGTTATAGTAACATGTTGTCTGTTATAGTAACATGTTGTTAATCTCATGTGAAATAGTTTGTGTCTGTGAATGTACCCTCCTGTGAACAATAATTTCCTTGGAAGAGAACTAAACTAGTCTGTTCTGTTCTGCAGTTTGGACAAAGCTCTTCACTCTGCTGGCATCAGTTCTGGCTTCATGGTGTTTGGCACCAACCTGACCAACCCTCTGAATGAACTCCTGCTGACTCTACAGCCTGTGAGTACTGTTTGTGTGTCTGTGTGTAGATGAATGCACTTACTGTAAGTCGCTCTGAATAAGAACGTCTGCTGAATGACAAAACGGTTAAGTGTTTGTGTGTGTATGTGTGTATGTCATGTGTGTCTCCGCGCAGCCTGGGAGTATACTGAATCCCTCTTTCCTTAAAGGGGGATAATGTTCTATGTCGTTGTCCTCAGTGGGATAATGTTCCATGTCGTTGTCCTCAGTGGGATAATGTTCCATGTCGTTGGCCTCAGTGGGATAATGTTCCATGCCGTTGGCCTCAGTGGGATAATGTTCCATGTCGTTGGCCTCAGTGGGATAATGTTGTCCTCAGTGGGATAATGTTCCATGTCGTTGGCCTCAGTGGGATAATGTTCCATGTCGTTGGCCTCAGTGGGATAATGTTGTCCTCAGTGGGATAATGTTGTCCTCAGTGGGATAATGTTCCATGTCGTTGGCCTCAGTGGGATAATGGTCCATGTCGTTGGCCTCAGTGGGATAATGTTCCATGTCGTTGGCCTCAGTGGGATAATGTTCCATGCTGTTGGCCTCACTGGGATAATGTTGTCCTCAGTGGGATAATGTTCCATGCTGTTGGCCTCAGTGGGATAATGTTCCATGCTGTTGGCCTCACTGGGATAATGTTCCATGCTGTTGGCCTCACTGGGATAATGTTCCATGCCGTTGGCCTCAGGGGGATAATGTCCCATGCTGTTGGCCTCAGTGGGATAATGTCCCATGCTGTTGGCCTCAGTGGGATAATGTTCCATGCCGTTGATCTCAGTGGGATAATGTTCAAAGTCGTTGTCCTCAGTGGGATAATGTTCATAATTTTAACTTTTAGATATTACTTTATCAGAAGTGTGGAATGGTAAGTGGCTCGGTAGAGATTTAAATGAGTAGTTCAATGTAGTTTACTTTAACTTGATGTTAGTAGTGGAATGGTAAGTGTTCTGGTGCCTTGGTATATAATTGTTCCATTGCCACCCTTCATCATCGTTGTCAAATCAGCTAATTAGATCAAGAAGTACTAGAGAAAGAATGAGTCCCAAATGGCACTCCATTCCCTATATAGTGCACTACTTTTGACAAGATCCCTATGGGCCCAGGTTAAAAGTAGTGCACTATATATGGAATAAGGTGCCATTTGGGACACCGCCAGAGAGAAGTCCTGGCCGTTGATTTCTGCAATTAGAGTAGGATACTTTAATTAAAATATATTATTCCCCTAGGACCCATGGTGAAGGAGAATAATCACCACCACATTACTGGCGTATTCATAATGTCTTCTATGTGATGTGAATGACCAAAACCCTGGGTTCCTAATCCCTATATAGCGCACTACTTTTGAGAGATAGATAGAGAGTTGTTGACCTATATAGAACATAGGCTGCTATTTGAGATCATCCAGCCCCTGATTGGCTTGTAGGAGAATATGATGATGGGAATTGTAAAGGTCACAGTGTATCCTACTATTTAACATGCATGTCAAGCCCAGTCAGAGTTATGAGTGTAAAGCTGCCAAAGTGCCAGGCATTAACATTTCCTCCACAGTGACGTGCAGCCAAAGCAACTTATTGGACAGTCCTTTTCCGTCAGCATGACTTTCAAAGACTTTTCAAAAACGTTTAAATATATTATTTTTTGAGCGACCCACTGAAGCGAACACACACCTAGACACACACACACACACACCTACAGTTTCTCAATATGTATACTACCAAGCTCCATACTACCATGCTCTGAGTGCATTCTCTGAAGACGTTCTCTTGAGTACGTTCCTGTATTACCTCACGCCGAGCAGCACTCCCCCTACTGTATTACCTCACACTGAGCAGCACTCCCCTACTGTATTACCTCACACTGAGCAGCACTACCCCTACTGTATTACCTCACGCCGAGCAGCACTCCCCCTACTGTATTACCTCACACTGAGCAGCACTCCCCCTACTGTATTACCTCACACTGAGCAGCACTCCCCCTACTGTATTACCTCACGCCGAGCAGCACTCCCCTACTGTATTACCTCACACTGAGCAGCACTCCCCTACTGTATTACCTCACACTGAGCAGCACTCCCCTCACTGTACTGTACCTCACGCCGAGCAGCACTCCCCTACTGTATTACCTCACGCTGAGCAGCACTCCCCCTACTGTATTACCTCACACTGAGCAGCACTCCCCTACTGTATTACCTCACACTGAGCAGCACTCCCCTACTGTATTACCTCACACTGAGCCACTCCCCCTACTGCCTCACTCCCTCTACTGTATTACCTCACGCTGAGCAGCACTCCCCTACTGTATTACCTCACGCTGAGCAGCACTCCCCTACTGTATTACCTCACACTGAGCAGCACTACCCCCTACTGTATTACCTCACGCTGAGCAGCACTACCCTCTACTGTATTACCTCACACTGAGCAGCACTCCCCTCACTGTATTACCTCACACTGAGCAGCACTACCCTCTGACTGTATTACCTCACGCTGAGCAGCACTCCCCCTACTGTATTACCTCACGCTGAGCAGCACTCCCCTACTGTATTACCTCACGCTGAGCAGCACTCCCCTACTGTATTACCTCACGCCGAGCAGCACTCCCCCCTACTGTATCACACTACCTCACTGTATTACCTCACACTGAGCAGCACTCCCCCTACTGTATTACCTACTGTCCCCTACTGTATTACCTCACGCTGAGCAGCACTCCCCCTACTGTATTACCTCACGCTGAGCAGCACTTCCCCAACTGTTTTACCTCACACTGAGCAGCACTTCCCCTACTGTATTACCTCACACTGAGCAGCACTCCCCCTACTGTATTACCTCACGCTGAGCAGCACTCCCCCTCTGCATGATAAATGTCAATTCTTTGTGGATAGCTAACAGTACTAGTAGCTAGTTAGCCCTATTGACTTAGGCTTGCGACCTATGCACACTACAGTGGGTATTGTAGGCAGGTAAACATTCTAAAATTAACACAGTGTGTATTTATTAACGTATCAAGATAAGATATTGTAGTCAGGCAACATATGAGATGTGAATAGGAAATGTTACAGTCCAAAGTCTGAGTTTATTTTGCCATTGATTTAAAAAAATAAATGGAGTAATTTTCTACGTGGTTGCATCCTATTTCTTTGCATACTCTCCGTTGAAGCTTGCATGGATGGACTCTTCAAAATATGTACAAACGGAGTACACATCAGAGAAGTGCCCTCCGGGCTCCGTTTCACATACTTTGATTTGGACTCCTACTCTGACCGTCCCATGCTCCAGAGTGTTACAGACCAGCAGACTACTGCCAGGACAGAGTGTTACAGTATAGCAGACTACTGCCAGGACAGAGTGTTACAGTATAGCAGACTACTGCCAGGACAGAGTGTTACAGTATAGCAGACTACTACCAGGACAGAGTGTTACATTATAGCAGACTACTACCAGGACAGAGTGTTACAGACCAGCAGACTACTACCAGGACAGAGTGTTACAGTATAGCAGACTACTACCAGGACAGAGTGTTACAGTATAGCAGACTACTATCAGGACAGAGTGTTACAGACCAGCAGACTACTACCAGGACAGAGTGTTACAGTATAGCAGACTACTACCAGGACAGAGTGTTACAGACCAGCAGACTACTACCAGGACAGAGTGTTACAGACCAGCAGACTACTACCAGGACAGAGTGTTACAGTATAGCAGACTACTACCAGGACAGAGTGTTACAGTATAGCAGACTACTATCAGGACAGAGTGTTACAGTATAGCAGACTACTACCAGGACAGAGTGTTACAGTATAGCAGACTACTACCAGGACAGAGTGTTACAGACCAGCAGACTACTACCAGGACAGAGTGTTACAGACCAGCAGACTACTACCAGTACAGAATGTTACAGTACAGCAGACTACTACCAGGACAGAATGTTACAGTACAGCAGACTACTGATGCTAATTGCCCCATCTCAACACAGCTCTGTGTGTGTGTGGATATTGGAATGATTCCCTGTTAAAAAGGAATGAGTTGGGAGGCTATCACACTGTCTCTGTATCTCTCACGCCTTCTGTCTCTCTCTCTGTCTCTCTCTCTTTCTCTGTGTCTCTCTCTTTCTCTGTGTCTCTCTCTTTCTCTGTGTGTCTCTCTCTCTCTCTCTGTGTCTCTCTCTCTCTCTCTCTCTCTCTGTGTCTCTAACCTTTGACCTGATGTCTCCCAGGTGTTCCCGTTGGATTATGTCCTGATCACTGTCATCACCATGTACTTTGTGTTCACCTCCATGGCCGGCATCAGGAACTTGGGCATCTGGTTCTTCTGGATACGGGTCAGGACAGCTCCCCACACACACACACACACACACACACAACTAGCTGGAAGACATACTAATCTAACTGACAGCAGACATACTATCTATAACTGCATGTTTCCTGTCTCTATCACTACCTAGGAGACATTCTCTATTGTTTTTAACTAGCTGGAAGACATGCTAATCTAACTGACAGCAGACATACTATCTATAACTGCATGTTTCCTGTCTCTATCACTTCCTAGAAGACATTCTCTATTGTTTTTAACTAGCTGGAAGACATACTAATCTAACTGACAGCAGACATACTATCTATAACTGCATGTTTCCTGTCTCTATCACTACCTAGGAGACATTCTCTATTGTTTTTAACTAGCTGGAAGACATACTAATCTAACTGACAGCAGACATACTATCTATAACTGCATGTTTCCTGTCTCTATCACTACCTATAACTGCATGTTTCCTGGAGACATTCTCTATTGTTTTTAACTAGCTGGAAGACATGCTAATCTAACTGACAGCAGACATACTATCTATAACTGCATGTTTCCTGTCTCTATCACTACCTAGGAGACATTCTCTATTGTTTTTAACTAGCTGGAAGACATGCTAATCTAACTGACAGCAGACATACTATCTATAACTGCATGTTTCCTGTCTCTATCACTTCCTAGAAGACATTCTCTATTGTTTTTAACTAGCTGGAAGACATACTAATCTAACTGACAGCAGACATAATCACCTAACTGACAGCAGACATAATCACCTAACTGACAACAGACGTAATCACCTAACTGACAACAGACGTAATCACCTAACTGACAACAGACGTAATCACCTAACTGACCTAATCACCTAACTGACAACAGACGTAATCACCTAACTGACAACAGACGTAATCACCTAACAGACAACAGACGTAATCACCTAACAGACAACAGACGTAATCACCTAACAGACAACAGACCTAATCATCTAACTGAACTGTGTTGTCTGACAGCAGACATTCTAATCTAACTGAACTGTGTTGTCTGACAGCAGACATACTAATCTAACTGAACTGTGTTGTCTGACAGCAGACATACTAATCTAACTGAACTGTGTTGTCTGACAGCTGTACAAGATCAGACCCAAGAGAACCCGTCCCCAGGCCCTCCTCTTCCTCTGCATGATTCTACTGCTGATTGTCCTTCACACCAGCTTCATGATCTACAGTCTGGCCCCGCAGTACGTCATGTACGGGAGCCAGAACTATCTGCTGCAGGTGACCTCAGAGGGAGTGGGGGTGTGTTTGTGGGATCTGGGGTGGGGGTGTCTGGGGAGGGGGTGGGGTTGAGAATGTCTGGGGAGGAGGTGGGAAGATCTCTTTGTGGGTGGGTGTTTTGTCCGGGGGGTGAGAGGTGTCTGGGGGGGAGGGGTCATATCTTGTGTAAAAAAGCAAGTCATTAATAATGTTAGAACTCTAAGCAAAGATATTTTAATGAGTGTAAATCCACATCACTAACACACACCAATACTGTTCACCCCTATACCCAGCCTCATTCATCATCTCTCTCTCTGTCCTTAATACCATTGTCTCCTTCTGATCCATTGGAACAGGGAACCAGGGGATTTATAACTTTAAACCCTGCTCTAACATTCTTCCATTTGGGTTTCACTGTCAATTTGGGTGGATTAAATCTAACAAACTCTGAAGGAGTGAGGGGTGAGGGTTCCATCCTCCTGAATCCTCCTGAAGGAGTGAGGGTTCCATCCTCCTGAAGGAGTGAGGGTTCCATCCTCCTGAATCTTCCTGAAAGAGTGAGGGTTCCATCCTCCTGAATACCATTGTTCCATCCTCCTGAATCCTCCTGAAGGGAGTGAGGGGATTCCATCCTCTCTGACATTCTTCCATTTGGGTTCCATCCTCAATTTGAATTAAATCTCAAACTAAGGAGTGAGGGTTCCATCCTCCTGAATCCTCCTGAAGGAGTGAGGGTTCCATCCTCCTGAAGGAGTGAGGGTTCCATCCTCCTGAATCTTCCTGAAAGAGTGAGGGTTCCATCCTCCTGACGGAGTGAGGGTTCCATCCTCCTGAATCCTCCTGAAGGAGTGAGGGTTCCATCCTCCTGACGGAGTGAGGGTTCCATCCTCCTGAATCCTCCTAAAGGAGTGATGGTTCCATCCTCCTGAATCCTCCTGAAGGAGTGAGGGTTCCATCCTCCTGAATCCTCCTAAAGGAGTGAGGGTTCCATCCTCCTGAATCATGAAGGAGTGAGGGTTCCATCCTCCTGAATCCTCCTAAAGGAGTGAGGGTTCCATCCTCCTGAATCCTCCTAAAGGAGTGAGTGTTCCATCCTCCTGAATCCTCCTAAAGGAGTGATGGTTCCATCCTCCTGAATCCTCTAAATGGAGTGAGGGTTCCATCCTCCTGAATCCTCCTAAAGGAGTGAGGGTTCCATCCTCCCGAATCCTCTAAAAGGAGTGAGGGTTCCATCCTCCTGAATCCTCCTAAAGGAGTGATGGTTCAATCCTCCTGAATCCTCTAAAAGGAGTGAGGGTTCCATCCTCCTGAATCCTCTAAAAGGAGTGAGGGTTCCATCCTCCTGAATCCTCCTAAAGGAGTTATGGTTCCATCCTCCTGAATCCTCCTGAATGAGTGAGGGTTCCATCCTCCTGAATCCTCCTGAAGGAATGAGGGTTCCATCCTCCTGAATCCTCCTGAAGGAGTGAGGGTTCCATCCTCCTGAATCCTCCTAAAGGAGTGATGGTTCCATCCTCCTGAATCCTCTAAAAGGAGTGATGGTTCCATCCTCCTGAATCCTCCTAAAGGAGTGAGGGTTCCATCCTCCTGAATCCTCCTAAAGGAGTGAGGTTTCCATCCTCCTGAATCCTCCTGAAGGAGTGAGGTTTACATTCTCCTGAATCCTCCTGAAGGAGTGAGGGTTCCAACCTCCTGAATCCTCCTAAAGGAGTGAGGGTTCCATCCTCCTGAATCCTCCTAAAGGAGTGAGGGTTCCATCCTCCTGAATCCTCCTAAAGGAGTGAGGGTTCCATCCTCCTGAATCCTCCTGAAGGAGTGAGGTTTACATTCTCCTGAATCCTCCTGAAGGAATGAGGGTTCCATCCTCCTGAATCCTCCTAAAGGCTTCGGTTCATGATTGGTTGAAGGATAAACATGTGCTTTTAAATGTAAATGGCAGCACAACAAAATATGATAACGAACAGTTATTGTATTAGCTACATTAGTTGCATTAGCTGCCTTAGCCTCATTAGCTACATCAACTACATCAGTACATTAACTACATTAGCTGCCTTAGCCTCATTAGCTACATTAGCCTCATTAGCCACATTAGCTACATTAGCCTCATTAGCCACATTAGCTACATTAGCTGCCTTAGCCTCATTAGCTGCCTTAGCTGCCTTAGCTGCCTTAGCTACACACCTTGGTGGAATACAATGATGACCATACATGTTTTATTTTCTGGATTGCAGTTGAGTTGAATGGAAAACTGTGTACGCTTAGTTAGTTTAAGTGCACATCCTTCATATTATAGCAAACAAACAGTACCGGATACTTTGTTTGCTATGGAGAAGAGAAACATGCCTCTTTTTGTGTGTGTGTTTGGTCAGAGCCCGATGCCACCAGGGAATAATACCACTTGGACTACCAAGACCTGCGATGCCGACGCACCTCAAGGTAAGACTGCCAGCCTCACACACACACGCACACACGCACGCACACACACACACACACACACACACACACACACACGAGGACTATCTCTAGCAGTACAGCGAGATGCTATATTCTTTCCATACGTAGAGACCTACCAGTCCATCAGAGGAAAGAAGACTCGGGATAAAGAAGGAAGCGTGTAATATATAATGAACACATTAGAATATATGATCAATGTTTAATATCTCACAAAAGGCCTACATCCCAAATGGCACCCTATTCCCTATTTAGTGCACTACTTTCTACCATGGGCCTTGGTCAAAAGTATTGCACTAAATAAGGATACAGACAAAGAGATGGTGGTGTAGAGGCGAGTTATCCTCATGTCCAACAGTGGTACACAAGACCTTCTTTGGTATCATTCATTATTCAACCAGGATGAATTAATGTCAAGGACAAGCATTTACTGATGGATTACATGGCCTCCTAGCCTCCTCAACAGTTACTACGGTGAAGTCAGCCATGCAGACACAAACGGGAATATGCATCATTCCTATTCCAGCGAGCTGGATCACATGCATTTATTCATCCTGCCTAATGCTCGAGGCATTCTTAGATAGTGTATGTTTCCCAAATGGCACCCTATTCCTTATGTAGTGCACTACATTAGACAGAGAGCCTTATCAAAAGTAGTGCACTATATAGGGCAGGGGTATTCAACTCTTACCCTACGAGGTCCGGAGCCTGCAGGGTTTTCTGTTCTACCTGTTAATGAATTGCACCCACCTGGTGGGTCTAAATCAGTCCCTGTGTTTTCCACGTTTGGGAGGAAGTGCTCAGGGACGATGGTGGCTCAGATGTGGGGATACAGTACTTCAGAGAAGTTGGAGTTGTAATGTGGCTCAGAGGGAGAGATGTGGGGATACAGTACTTCAGAGAAGTTGGAGTTGTAAGGGGGCTCAGAGGGAGAGATGTGGGGATACAGTACTTCAGAGAAGTTGGAGTTGTAAGGGGGCTCAGAGGGAGAGATGTGGGGATACAGTACTTCAGAGAAGTTGGAGTTGTAATGTGACTCAGAGGGAGAGATGTGGGGATACAGTACTTCAGAGAAGTTGGAGTTGTAAGGTGGCTCAGAGGAGAGATGATGTACTGGGGGATTGTACAGAGGGAGAGATGTGGGGATACAGAGAAGTTGGAGTTGTAAGGTGACTCAGAGGGAGAGATGTGGGGATACAGTACTTCAGAGAAGTTGGAGTTGTAATGTGACTCAGAGGGAGAGATGTGGGGATACAGTACTTCAGAGAAGTTGGAGTTGTAAGGTGGCTCAGAGTGAGAGATGTGGGGATACAGTACTTCAGAGAAGTTGGAGTTGTAAGGTGGCTCAGAGGGAGAGATGTGGGGATACAGTACTTTAGAGAAGTTGGAGTTGTAAGGTGGCTCAGAGGGAGAGATGTGGGGATACAGTACTTCAGAGAAGTTGGAGTTGTAAGGTGGCTCAGAGGGAGAGATGTGGGGATACAGTACTTCAGAGAAGTTGGAGTTGTAATGTCTACCACTGTCAGACGCCTCTTCACTCAAAATCCTAAATGCATGTATAGACCATATCACTGTATTTGTGTATCAGCAGTTGACTGTTTTTAGTCCAGACCAAATAAACCCCCATCAGAGAGGCTGAAAGGAAAGAAGCTCTGAGCTGGTGCAGGGGCTCACAGGGTGAGAGGTTGGATATAGTGGTCTAATGGAGTTGAAGTCATGGCTATCGTTAACCCACACTGGGGGGTTGCACCAACTGAAATTCTAATGATTTTAGATTAGAGCTAATGTATCAACCACCAACAAACATACCGGTCGGCTGTTGTTTTTGTTCTTTTGCGACCTCTGAAATATTAGCTTGTGCATAATGAAAACAACTAATTAGAATGCTAAAAGTCAAAGTCCAAAAGTAAACGAGTAATTAACTACAAAGTGTGTGTGTGTGTGTTTGTGTCATTGAGGTCAATCTAGTGTATCACGTGACAGAGTAATTAGCTAATAGAATAGTGACCAGACTTATGCCTTCAGGAAGTGTTCACTCCACTTGACTTTTCCCACATTTTGTTGTTACAGCCTGAATTTAACATTGATTACATTTAGAGTTTGTGTCTTTGGCCTGCACACAATACTCCATAATGTCAAACAAGAATTATATATTTTTGACATTTCTACAAATGAAAAGCTGAAATGTCTTGAGTCAAGAATGGGCCGGCAGGGTAGCGTTAGAGCGTTGGACTAGTAACCGAAAGGTTTCATGTTCAAATCCCCGAGCTGACAAGGTACAAATCTGTCGTTGTGCCCCTGAACAGGCAGTTAACCCACTGTTCCTATTCCATCATTGAAAATAAGAATTTGTTCTTAACTGACTTGCAAGACTTGAAAATGGCTCTCCAGCAATGATCAGCAACCAACTTAACAGAGCTTGAAAAATTGTAAAAATACAAATGTGCAAATATTGCACAATCCAGGTGTGCAAAGCTCTTAGTCTCACAGCTGTAATCTCTCCCAGAAAGACTCGCTGCTGTAATCACAGCCAATGGTGATTCTAACATGTATTGACTCATGTCTGTATTTCATTTTCAATACATGTGTAAACATTTCTTAAAAACATGTTTTCACTTTGTTCATGATGGGCTATTATGTATAAAATATATATATTTAATCCATTTTCAATTCAGGCAGTAACACAACAAAATGTTTAAATCAAGGGGTGTGAATACTTCCTGATGGTGTTACATTACAGATAAGTATTGTATTCTGAGTACGTATTCATATCGCTACATTACGGATTCGTCTATGATTTCTCAAACAACAGACCTTTTACATAATCATGTAATTACTTAATTTGACAGAAGGTTTGCAGTTTTGTAATTTCACAGATTCACAGAAGGCCTATAGAAAGCTTTCATAGGGAGCGAGGAATGTAATGCTTGGATGACTTGGGTTGTCCTTTTGGCCCAAGACATCCAGAGGAGTGCACTCATATGTAGCTCTGGAATTATAATTACACTGAGCTGGGAATATGTAGCTACTGTCAATATGTCAGTGAACGAGCGAGAGGCAGCCAAGCTTTCATAATGTATTGAAGACAGTTCTTCTGTCAGTGAACCAACGAGAGAGAGAGGCAACCAAGCTTTCATAATGTATTGAAGACAGTTCTTCTCTCAGTGAACCAACGAGAGAGAGAGGCAACCAAGCTTTCATAATGTATTGAAGACTGTTCTTCTCTCAGTGAACCAACGAGAGAGAGAGAGAGCAACCAAGCTTTCATAATGTATTGAAGACAGTTCTTCTCTCAGTGAACCAACGAGAGAAAGAGAGGCAACCAAGCTTTCATAATGTATTGAAGACTGTTCTTCTCTCAGTGAACCAACGAGAGAGAGAGGCAACCAAGCTTTCATAATGTGTTGAAGACAGTTCTTCTCTCAGTGAACCAACGTATTGAAGACTGTTCTTCTCTCAGAACCAACGAGAGAGAGAGGCAACCAAGCTTTCATAATGTATTGAAGACTGTTCTTCTCTCAGTGAACCAACGAGAGAGAGAGAGAACCAAGCTTTCATAATGTATTGAAGACAAGTGAACCAAGCTTTCATAATGTATTGAAGACTGTTCTTCTCTCAGTGAACCAACGAGAGAGAGACAGAGAGGCAACCAAGCTTTCATAATGTATTGAAGACTGTTCTTCTCTCAGTGAACCAACGAGAGAGAGGCAACCAAGCTTTCATAATGTATTGAAGACCGTTCTTCTCTCAGTGAACCAACGAGAGAAAGAGAGGCAACCAAGCTTTCATAATGTATTGAAGACTGTTCTTCTCTCAGTGAACCAACGAGAGAGAGAGAGAGAGGCAACCAAGCTTTCATAATGTATTGAAGACTGTTCTTCTCTCAGTGAACCAACGAGAGAGAGAGAGGCAACCAAGCTTTCATAATGTATTGAAGACAGTTCTTCTCTCAGTGAACCAACGAGAGAGAGAGGCAAACAAGCTTTCATAATGTATTGAAGACAGTTCTTCTCTCAGCACAAGGAACAGTTGTCATGATTTAAGTGAAGGCTACATAAAGGAGTTGATCAGTCTAATCGGTTGAAGTTTCCTGTTTATTTCAACCACTTCAGCACCATTACCAACAAATGAAAGGCATCTCTGTTTTACACACCCTCTCGTCAGGATACAGATCGTATTTTACATGTCTGAATGTTTGGATGAGTGAGAGAGAGAGAGAGATTGATTATCTTAAGTATTGGCCACAGAGGCAGCACAGCACATGCATCTCCCTTGTTAGTGAGGAATATAGTATTTGAATCTTGGACCCAGTTTGACTTGTTCGTGAATACAGTATAATGTGAATCTTGGACCCAGTTTGACTTGTTAGTGAATACAGTATAATGTGACTCTTGGACCCAGTTTGACTTGTTAGTGAATACAGTATAATGTGAATCTTGGACCCAGTTTGACTTGTTAGTGAATACAGTATCATGTGACTCGTGGACCCAGTTTGACTTGTTTGTGAATACATACAGTATCATGTGAATTTTGGATCCAGTTTGGGCTTCCTGTCTGTCACAATGAAGCATCAGTCTGCTGCACAGAAGTTGCTCTGCGGGGTTACCACAAATCAATCCTTCTCCAGTCGACTTCACAGTTTAAACCGACGCTATTTTTCACCCTCCGCTTGCCAGATATCACAGTCTCACAATCTGTTTGTGTGGGTTTGGCCTTTCCCATCTGTGGTCACACTCTGTAACCATCCCTCCCTCGCCGCCCACCAGCAGTATCTGGATAAAGCTTCTCACACACACACACACACACACACACACACACACACACACACACACACTGTACTTTACTGTACTGTACTGTAGCAGCAGCTGGTTCTACATCAGGTTATGTACTGTAGCAGCTACTGACTCCACATCAGGTTATGTACTGTAGCAGCAGCTAGCTCCACATCAGGTTATGTACTGTAGCAGCAGCTGGCTCCACATCAGGTTATGTCCTGTAGCAGCAGCTGGCTCCACATCAGGTTATGTACTGTAGCAGCTACTGACTCCACATCAGGTTATGTACTGTAGCAGCAGCTGGCTCCACATCAGGTTATGTACTGTAGCAGCTACTGACTCCACATCAGGTTATGTACTGTAGCAGCAGCTGGCTCCACATCAGGTTATGTACTGTAGCAGCTACTGACTCCACATCAGGTTATGCACTGTAGCAGCTACTGGCCCCACATCAGGTTATGTACTGTAGCAGCTACTGACTCCACATCAGGTTATGTACTGTAGCAGCTACTGGCTCCACATCAGGTTATGTACTGTAGCAGCTACTGACTCCACATCAGGTTATGTACTGTAGCAGCTACTGACTCCACATCAGGTTATGTACTGTAGCAGCTACTGACTCCACATCAGGTTATGTACTGTAGCAGCTACTGACTCCACATCAGGTTGTGTACTGTAGCAGCTACTGACTCCACATCAGGTTACGTACTGTAGCAGCTACTGGCTCCACATCAGGTTATGTACTGTAGCAGCTACTGACTCCACATCAGGTTGTGTACTGTAGCAGCTACTGACTCCACATCAGGTTGTGTACTGTAGCAGCTACTGACTCCACATCAGGTTGTGTACTGTAACAGCTACTGACTCCACATCAGGTTGTGTACTGTAGCAGCTACTGACTCCACATCAGGTTATGTACTGTAACAGCTACTGACTCCACATCAGGTTATGTACTCTAGCAGCTACTGACTCCACATCAGGTTGTGTACTGTAGCAGCTACTGACTCCACATCAGGTTATGTACTGTAGCAGCTACTGACTCCACATCAGGTTATGTACTGTAGCAGCTACTGACTCCACATCATCAGGTTGTGTACTGTAGTGCTTCTAACGCTATGGGAGATGTTAGTGCCTCACTAGGAAGCTATAGACATTGGCGCTACTGAAAGCTAGCAAACTGTTGTGTTTATGTATTCAATGTATGTATTTAATGATAATTTTGCACTCCGGCTAAGACGAACACTTTACAGGGGGAGCAGTATTTGTGGCTATATTGAGACATGTTTGCGTGATGTTCTAGAAACATTTTGTAGTGTTTTCACAGTCCAGTAAGCTGTTGAATGACACCTTGGTTGAGACAGGATGTGGGTCCTCAGACATGTTATTTGAGCAACACACGGTAGCGTTCGCACAGTATATTAAACTATGGGATGACAACTTGCTCTATCCTGGATTGGGATTTGTGAGGAGGATGTGTGTGAGGACATGTGTGGGATGCTGCAGTATGAGGCTGTGTGTGTGTTTGTATGTGTGAGGTGCTACAGTATAAAACCTTTTTGATTACCTCCAGCTAAATTGGCTGCAGAGCGCAAACACTATAAGCCCTGGATGTTGACCAAACCAGTGGAGATGCACAGGGCAGACAGAGGAGATGATTCTCAGGGCTCTTAGAAATGGCATAGCTCTTAGCGAAGAAGCATTTGAAAATAGCCAACATTTTAACGGAACATGTCCATCCAACTTGGCTTATGTAACATTTTCAGCTACTTAGGAGGGAATGTGTAGCCTCTAAGTGCATCAGAGCATGATACTTGAAATACAGCTTACAGTTTGAAGCACGTTATTAACCCAAAAGGACTAACAAATGCATTGAAATAATGTGTAAAGCCCACTACACTGGAAAGTATTTTAGCAGGAGAAATAGGGATGTGTGGATTGAGGGGACAGTGGAAGCCAGTGGCTGAGGGGACAGTGGAAGCCAGTGGCTGAGGGGACAGTGGAAGCCAGTGGCTGAGGGGGACAGTGGAAGCCAGTGGCTGAGGGGACAGTGGAAGCCAGTGGCTGAGGGGACAGTGGAAGCCAGTGGCTGAGGGGACAGTGAAGCCAGTGGCTGAGGGGGACAGTGAAAGCCAGTGGCTGAGGGGACAGTGGAAGCAAGTGGCTGAGGGGACAGTGGAAGCCAGTGGCTGAGGGGACAGTGGAAGCCAGTGGCTGAGGGGGGTAGTGAAAGCCAGTGGCTGAGGGGGACAGTGGAAGCCAGTGGCTGAGGGGGACAGTGGAAGCCAGTGGCTGAGGGGACAGTGGAAGCCAGTGGCTGAGGGGACAGTGGAAGCCAGTGGCTGAGGGGGACAGTGGAAGCCAGTGGCTGAGGGGTGGCTGAGGGGACAGTGGCTGAGGGTGTTCACTGCATCCAGTGGCTGAGGGGACAGTGAAAGCCAGTGGCTGAGGGGACAGTGAACATCCAAGCCAGTGGCTGAGGGGGTAGTGAAAGCCAGTGGCTGAGGGGGTAGTGAAAGCCAGTGGCTGAGGGGACAGTGGCTAGCCAGTGGCTGAAAGTGGCTGAGGGGGTAGTGAAAGCCAGTGGCTGAGGGGGGTAGTGAAAGCCAGTGGCTGAGGGGGGTAGTGAAAGCCAGTGGCTGAAGCCAGTGGCTGAGGGGGTAGTGAAAGCCAGTGGCTGAGTGGGGTAGTGAAAGCCAGTGGCTGAGGGGGGTAGTGAAAGCCAGTGGCTGAGGGGGGTAGTGAAAGCCAGTGGCTGAGGGGGGTAGTGAAAGCCAGTGGCTGAGGGGGGTAGTGAAAGCCAGTGGCTGAGGGGACATTGAAAGCCAGTGGCTGAGGGGATAGCCAGGTCTTTGTGGTCACCATGCTGAGGGTGTTCACTGCATCCTTCAACCACTGTATCTTTCCACCACACGACCTAGGCAGCACAGGAACATCCTCATGGTAGATCAGAACAGTAAGGATGTACTCTTTATGAACACACCCATGATGCACCACAAAGATACAACCCATATTACTGTATGATCAGAATGTGAGGGCTCAGGACCTTTAGATGTTCAGAATTACACACCTGTTTGGAAAGTGAATGGAAAGGTGTACCCAAAAGAAGAGGATATGAAGCCCCTAGTTGTATTTCTCGTGTTATCCTCAGAGCCATACAATTCTGTCTATAGAAGCAGTATACATGCATGTATATTTATGGCTGTGGTTATCCCTGCCTGCCTTCCCTGTATGCCCAAGTCCATTGCCCACTAGCTGTTCACCAGGGAGCATATCCAATGTCAAGTTATTGAGACACTGCCAGGCTTTTATACAACGGAACATGTACCGACTCCTCCGACCAGCCTATATGCTTTCAACACTAGCGAACCAAGTGCAGCCGTACCGTGCTGGCCTGATTATGCATCCACCGTAGTGGTTTGAACCGTGGTGGAAAGGACAATGTGAAACAGTAAGAGCCAGCACAGTATGGTTTGGGTTGGCGCTGTAGTGTGAAAAGGGTATGACAGTACCAGCCTGGGCCTCTTTTGGCCGTCTCGCGTAACAGCCGTTAGCACAACGGACTAGGAAGTGTCCAGCTGAGACAACACATGGGACTGGGAGGGAACGTCACTGCCCACCACAAACGGACATGATGTTGCCACACTTTTTCAAAAATGAGAGATTAGTCATCTGCAGAGGGAAGGTTTGAGGGGGAGAGGGGGAAGAAGGTTGCAAAGAGCTTCCTAGGGTTAGAGAGATGCTTGGAATTCTAGAGTGGTAGAAAGGGCAGCAGAGAGAGAAGAGGAAATGTAGAGAGGAGGGAGGAAAGGATGTCAGGTCCGGGGAGGCGAGTTTTCTCCATTTCCGCTCGCTGCCCGGAGCCCGGTTCTGTGAGCTCAATGAGTCGCTCACGGAGCGGGAGGGGAGGACCGAGCCGGCCTGGAGGGGGGACATAGAGAGTCAAAGGATGCAGAAAGGGAGGAGAGGAGGGTGAGAGGCAGAATCAGAGATAGGTTGGTGAGATAGGAAAGAGGAGGAGTAGCGGGGAGAGTCTCGGCGCGATACCATGGTCAAAGAGTAGGCCAGAGTCTGGTTACGATTGGAATGGGGAGAGATTTGAACACACCCCCTCTCCCTGTCAGTACCAGCCCTTTGCTCTGTAGAGTGTAGTGTTGGGGCACAGATCAATCCAAGCCTTTAAGAGCCTCAATGTGTCTTTTCCGTGAGGGTGGCGGTGTCTTGTTGGTTGTGAGACAGAGGAAAGGGAGGGTTTAAATCACAACTTCATGTTGTCTCTTCCATGAACATGCATTTCCTTTGTGAGACCAATAGGTCTCCTTGACAAAGTGATACAGGGGCAAGATGTCAACTAGAATTCAGTTTCCACATCCACTATTTTGTCTCAGATGTGTCCATGTCAATTCTTTCATTATCAATTCATTAGGTTCTACTCATCTCTTTTGAACACCATGATCAAAGAACAATGAATGTTTGCTACTTCTCTCTCTCTTGAAAGCAGTATCCTCAGACCTGTGGACTAGCCACACTCCTATCAGGACCTGTTACCTGCCTTCTGAACTGACAGAGAAGAGGAACTTTCATCACACTTGGAGAAGTTCATTTCAATCATGTTTAGCTACAGAGGAACCCGGTCAGGGAAGAAGAATGATTCTCGCTCTCTGTTTCACTATTATTCAATTCAAAAGGCTATTGGGAAACATGTTTACATTGCCAAAGCAAGTGAAATAGATAATAAACAAAAGTGAAATAAGCAATCAGTAATGAACAGTAAACATGGCTCTCTCCAGTCTTACAGTAATGGATAATATTATCATGTATCTCGGTCGCCACAGCGAGACACGAGCTCTACAGCCTATGCTTCTGCAAGATCAAGTGGGTTACCATGGCTACCACTCAGCAAGTTTTCCATGGTGAAACAGGGGGTGTTTCAATACATTCAGCTGCAAATCAAGATGACTGAGACATGAAATGCTTTCTGCTCTCTTCTCCCTTAGTGAGATTGGGGTTGACTGACTGTTGTACCTGCGTTTCCTACGTGGTTCTGATGACTCAGTGTGTTAGTTAGAGCACGAGGCTTATCTAGCAACACCAGGGTTAGAGCACAGGGCTTAGCTAGCAACACCAAGGTTAGAGCATAGGGCTTAGCTAGCAACACCAGGGTTAGAGCACAGGGCTTAGCTAGCAACACCAAGGTTAGAGCATAGGGCTTAGCTAGCAACACCAAGGTTAGAGCATAGGGCTTAGCTAGCAACACCAAGGTTGAAGCATAGGGCTTAGCTAGCAACACCAAGGTTAAAGCACAGGGCTTAGCTAGCAACACCAAGGTTAGAGCATAGGGCTTAGCTAGCAACACCAGGGTTAGAGCACAGGGCTTAGCTAGCAACACCAAGGTTAGAGCATAGGGCTTAGCTAGCAACACCAGGGTTAGAGCATGGCGCTTAGCTAGCAACACCAGGGTTAGAGCATGGTGCTAAGCTAGCAACACCAGGGTTAGATCATTGGGCTTAACAAGCAACACCAGGGTTAGAGCATGGTGCTAAGCTAGCAACACCAGGGTTAGAGCATGAGGCTTAGCTAGCAACACCAAGGTTAGATCATGGGGCTTAACTAGCAACACCAGGGTTAGAGCTTTGGGCTTAACAAGCAACACCAGGGTTAGAGCATGGTGCTAAGCAAGCAACACCAGGGTTGTTGTGGATTCGCTTCCCGTATGGGCCACATATACTGAATATGTGTCACTGTCCAGTGACCTGACAGTTCTGTAGGTCACTGGATAAAAGTGTCTGCTAAGTGAACATATTAGCATGTGCCATACAGAAAATACTAATCTCTGTTAGAGCAGGGACAGGAGAGAAAGTAGCATGTGTTTTATGTAAGCCGTAACCCAGAGAAGAGACTCTAGTGGGTCATGTTAACATATGAGGTTGATCCTGGACTGAGATGGTAGGCTTTAAAACATAATGTCCTCATAGGGCCCTAGTGGGCCATGTTAACATATGAGGTTGATCCTGGACTAAGATGGCAGGCTTTAAAACAGAATGTCATCATAGGGCCCTAGGGCAGTGTTTCCCAACCCTGGTTCTCGAGTACTCCCACCAGGACCAGGGTTGGGAAACACTGCCCTAGTAGGCCATGTTAACATATGAGGTTGATCCTGGACTGAGATAACATGCTTTAAAACAGAATGTCCTCATAGGGCCCTAGTGGGCCATGTTAACATATGAGGTTGATCCTGTGTCCTGTCATAATTTACCGTATGTTCATGTCATCTATATCTGATTTGTGACATATGGACGAGTGTAAATATGATTTGTGACTGTAAATACACTGTTCAAAAAAATAAAGGGAACACTAAAATAACATCCTAGATCTGAATGAATAAAATATTCTTATTAAATACTTTTTTCTTTACATAGTTGAATGTGCTGATAACAAAATCACACAAAAATGATAAATGGAAATTAAATTTATCAACCCATGGAGGTCTGGATTTGGAGTCACACTGAAAATTAAAGTGGAAAACCACACTACAGGCTGATCCAACTTTGATGTAATGTCCTTAAAACAAGTCAAAATGAGGCTCAGTAGTGTGTGTGGCCTCCACCTGCCTGTATGACCTCCCTACAATGCCTGGGCATGCTCTTGATGAGGTGGCGGATGGTCTCCTGAGGGATCTCCTCCCAGACCTGGACTACAGCATCCGCCAACTCCTGGACAGTCTGGTGGATGGAGCGAGACATGATGTCCCAGATGTGCTCAATTGGATTCAGGTCTGGGGAACGGGCGGGCCAGTCCATAGCATCAATGCCTTCCTCTTGCAGGAACTGCTGACACACTCCAGCCACATGAGGTCTTGCATTAGGAGGAACCCAGGGCCAACCGCACCAGCATATGGTCTCACAAGGGGTCTGAGGATCTCATCTCGGTACCTAATGGCAGTCAGGCTACCTCTGGCGAGCACATGGAGGGCTGTGCGGCCCCCCAAAGAAATGCCACCGCACACCATGACTGACCCACCGCCAAACTGGTCATGCTGGAGGATGTTGCAGGCAGCAGAACGTTCTCCACGGCGTCTCCAGACTCTGTCACGTCTGTCACATGTGCTCAATGTGAACCTGCTTTCATCTGTGAAGAGCACAGGGTGCCAGTGGCGAATTTGCCAATCTTGGTGTTCTCTGGCAAATGCCAAACGTCCTGCACGGTGTTGGGCTGTAAGCACAACCCCCACCTGTGGACGTCGGGCCCTCATACCACCCTCATGGAGTCTGTTTCTGACCGTTTGAGCAGACACATGCACATTTGTGGCCTGCTGGAGGTCATTTTGCAGGGCTCTGGCAGTGCTCCTCCTGCTCCTCCTTGCACAAAGGTGGAGGTAGCGGTCCTGCTGCTGGGTTGTTGCCCTCCTACGGCCTCCTCCATGTCTCCTGATGTACTGGCCTGTCTCCTGGTAGCACCTCCATGCTCTGGACACTACGCTGACAGACACAGCAAACCTTCTTGCCACAGCTCGCATTGATGTTCCATCCTGGATGAGCTGCACTTCCTGAGCCACTTGTGTGAGTTGTAGACTCCGTCTCATGCTACCACTAGAGTGAAAGCACCGTCAGCATTCAAAAGTGACCAAAACATCAGCCAGGGAGCATAGGAACTGAGAAGTGGTCAGTGGTCCCACCTGCAGAACCACTCCTTTATTGGGGGTGTCTTGCTAATTGCCTATACTTTCCACCTGTTGTCTATTCCATTTGCACAACAGCATGTGAAATTTATTGTCAATCAGTGTTGGTTCCTAAGTGGACAGTTTAATTTCACAGAAGTGTGATTGACTTGGAGTTACATTTTGTTGTTTAAGTGTTCCCTTTATTTTTTTGAGCAGTGTATGATTTGTGACATATGGACGACTGTGAATATGATTTTGTCATGTACAGATGTAGGATATGAATTTAATCACCCTGTTGAAGGAGAAATTTCCTGCAATGAAGGAAATGTTCAACTTGTAGCTTATTTGAATTTTAAAAAGGATTCTGAAGTTTGTAATTTCCATTTTTAACTTTGACTTGATCCCTTATGAAAAAATGTATCAACCCCTCAAAATGTCCATTCATTATAATCCACAAAACAATTCACATTTCCTGTCGCTGCAGGGTTATTTTCCAGATGAACTATTTAATTTCCCGACTGGAAATTCTGCCAGCACATATGGTCGCAGCATACTTTAACATAAAAACTTGCTATAATATAAAAACAAACATTCTACCTAACCGTTATGTTACGCCTGCTGCCATGGCAACATCAGATTGACAGACAGACAGGCAGTAGGTGCAGGTGGGGGTGGGGTTAGAGGTCAAACTTGTGACTGATTTGCCAGCGGTCCTCGGGGGTGTAGTGGTTTGTTACATGTTGGTGAGCAGGTGCTGAGTGCCAAGCTTCTCCATTATCTCCTCTAAGGTCATTACCACGGCTATTACTCACTCACTCAGCATATAATACAGACTAACGTTTCTTAGGCTGGTCTGAAATGGCACTAATGGTCTAATGCCACTGAGGATTTCACAAAAAGATAGGAAGCTATTTTGAAAAGAGTGTGTCTCTCTCTCTCTCTCTTTCTCTCTGGTCTCTCTCTCTCTCTGTCTGTCTCTCCTTACCTCCTCCCCATCACCCACCTTTTCTTATCTTTGTTAGGAATCTGATTAGGTGCTATTGGGAATAGTGCTATCAGACTTCTGAGTGGCACCAGGTTTAGATGAACAGCCTGGGGTGGTGGGGAGAGATGGCAGTGCTGGGCCGGGGAGGGGGGGATTTTGGCCCTGCTCCTATTGGGTTGAGACCGTTTATTTTGGATTGAGAAAGTCCCTTAATTAACACCTTTAGGATTAAAAGGACGTGGAAGGCGAGGGCCCCCATTTAGGTTGTCATTCAGATTTCAGGTTTTGTTTGTCTGAAATTGATTTTTTGGGGGTTAGACCTTAAAAATGTCTAAACTTGAGGGCATAGTTAGGCATTCAGCTGCATCAATTATTTACTGAATTGAGGCCATGCAGATGTCAATCAAAGATGTATCCAAGGGTTGCAAAGGGAGGGTATATTACTGGAAATGTTCAAAGTTTACCAGTAAACTACCAGAATTTAGGTAACTTATATCAAATATATAACATAAGAGGGTTTTAAAATAAACATAACCCTAAATATAAACCAACAACAAGGTTGGAGTTCAAACCTACAGGAGGGTCGTTCTCCAGGGCCAGGGTTGATCCAGGGTTAGGATCAGCACTTTATTTTATGTCAGAATAGAGAGAATTATTTATTTCAGCTTTTATTTCTTTCATCACATTGCCAGTGTGTCAGAAGTTTACATTCACTCAATTGGTATTTGGTAGCATTGCCTTTAAATGGTTTAACTTGGGTCAAATGTTTCGGGTAGCCTTCCACAAGCTTCCCACAATAAGTTGGGTGAATTTTGGCCCATTCCTCCTGACAGAGCTGGTGTAACTGAGTCAGGTTTGTAGGCCTCCTTGCTCGCACACACTTTTTCAGTTCTGCCCACAAATGTTCTATGGGATTGAGGTCAGGGCTTTGTGATGGCCACTCCAATACCTTGACTTTGTTGTCCTTAACTTAAACCATTTTGCCACAGCTTTGGGAGTTTGCTTTGGGCCATTGTCCATTAGGAAGACCCATTTGCGACCAAGCTTTAATTTTCTGACTGATGTCTTCAGATGTTTCTTCAATATATCCACATCATTTTCATGATGCCATCATTTTTGTGAAGTGCACCAGTCCCTCCTGCAGCAAAGCACCCCCACAACATGATGCTGCCACGCCCGTGCTTCACGGTTGGGATGGTGTTCTTCGGCTTGCAAACTTCATGTTTTCTCCAAACATAACGATGGTCATTACGGCCAAACAGTTCTATTTTTGTTTCATCAAGCCAGAGGACATTTCTCCAAAAAGTACGATCTTTGTCGCCATGTGCAGTTGCAAACCGTAGTCTGACTATTTTATGGCGGTTTTGGAGCAGTAGCTTCTTCCTTGCTGAGCGGCCTTTCAGGTTATGTCGATATAGGACTTGTTTTACTGTGGATATAGATACTTTTGTACCTGTTTCCTCCAGCATCTTCACAAGGTCCTTTGCTGTTGTTCTGGGATTGATTTGCACTTTTCACACCAAAGTACTTTCATCTCTAGGAGACAGAATGCGTCTCCTTCCTGAGTGGTATGACGGCTGCGTGGTCCCATGTTGTTTATACTTGCGTACTATTTTTTGTACGGATGAACGTGGTATATTCAGGCGTTTGGAAATAGCTCCCAAGGATGAACCAGACTTGTGGAGGTCTACAATGTTTTTTCTGAGGTCTTGGCTGATTTCTTTAGATTTTCCATGTCAAGCAAAGAAGCACTGAGTTTGAAGGTAGGCCTTGAAATGCATCCACAGGTACACCTCCAACTGACTCAAATGATGTCAATTAGTCTATCAGAAGCTTCTAAAGCCATGACATATTTTTCTGGGATTTTCCAAGCTGTTTAAAGGCACAGTCAACTTAAGTGTATGTTATCTTCTGACCCACTGGAATTGTGATACAGGGAATTATAAGTGAAATAACCTGTCAACAATTGTTGGAAAAATGACTTGTGTCATGCACAAAGTAGATGTCCGAACGAACTTGCCAAAACTATAGTTTGTTAACAAGAAATTTGTGGAATGGTTGAAAAACGAGTTTTAATGATTCCAACCTAAGTCTATGTAAACTTATGACTTCAACTGTATAAAAATGGGCTGGCCATTATTTTGCCTGTCATGGCTATGGTTTGATGAGCATGACAACGATGTAAACCATATGCCATGGCTGTCTGTCAACGGATCTCAACACTTATGGAAGATTCTAGAGCAGCGCCTCAGACAGCGTTTTCCACCACTATCAACAAAACACCAAATGATGGTAATTATCGTGGAATAATGGTGTCAAATCCCTCCAATAGAGTTCCAGACACTTGTACAATCTTTGCCAAGGTGCATTGAAGCTGTTCTGGCTCGTGGTGAATCAACGCCCTGTTAAGAGTCTTTATGTTGGTGTTTCCTTTATTTTGTTGTTTCCTTTATTTTGGCAGTTACCTGTATATCATCACTTTGGAAGACAAATGCTCCTTCAGAAGTGCAAACAGTAGAAGGAAACATGAGAAGACAAGGCTACATCGACTGCAGTGACTGTACTTAGCGTGAGGAGACTGATGCAGTAACATGATGTTTTATATTTATCTATTGCTGCCTCAGAGAAGGCAGGTGGGCCATTCAACAGGGCAATATGAGCATCCCTCTTCCCAACAAATCAATTAGAATTCTGTCAGTATCAAGAGGATTGTCTTTTGAATTGTATGACAATAGAATGTGTCAGTCAAGACTCCCTTCACTTTGTTCTTAGAGAAAGGAGGCCATCGTGTCATCTTGCCTCTAGCTTGTCAAAGCAGTGTGCTGTTATTCCAAGGCTTGTCTGTTTGCTTATGAATACGGAATACGGATTGATACATCCGGAGACCCTGACAATGGAGTAATTAAATTATGATTAGGGGGAGTCATGTGTTTTGCTTGACGTCTGTATTGGTACAGGAATTTTAAAAATGTGTTTTAAAGATTCACTTTGAGCTTTTGACTGTTGCAAACAATGACAACCCACTCCCTAATAATTAACAGTCACTTACATAACTGTTGACAATGACAGTTACTCATATATTCTGTGGCCCCACAACTCTGATATTTCCAGCACCATGCTCTGAAGATACTAAGGGCCAGAATAACTTGTTTTTCTTTCAAGTTTTTATTACACTCATATAGTGGTCAATACAAACTGAAATCCATGAGCATACAACATATCAGAAAAAAAACATACAAAAAGGTCAAAACAAAAGCAATTGTAAAAGTGTCAGTCAGGATGGGAGCTGAAGGATGGATTGTTTCTCTGGAAGTTGAAGCAGTTCAGATTGTATCAAGTGTGGAGGAAGTGTTGATGGTCTCGGAGGGAGCCAGTCAGTCGGTGTCAGAGACGGTGAGGTCCGCTGCCTCAGCAATGGACCTCGCTGTCGTCTCACGTTCTCCGTCCTCCGGGTTTGCAGATGGTTAGCTAGATAGCCACTCCTCTCCACCAGCACTGTTTAGCACCCACGTGGCTGGTGCTACTCAACAGCAGCCACAAAGGCACTGGAAGCTCACCACACGAGCTTCAAGGTCTCTACGAGGCATTGCAGTCTTCTCTCTTCTCTCCCCCTCAAGCTGTTGTCATGGAAATCCAAACTAACAGTCCTGCAGATAGCCTGCTTGCTAGTTTAACTTGCTAAGTGATTTGGATCATCAAAATGATTTTGTAAATGCAAATTCATTTTAAAAAAATAACAGAAACAATTCCATAAAAAATAAAAGTAAACACCTAATGATGAAAAAAGATATAAAATGAACAGGAGCAATCAGGATGCGTTACAAACTGTTTTATTTAAAACTCTACACTGACCCATGCCCATTGGTTCCTTCATAGAATTACTAGAACAGGAAAACAACTCAGACGATAGCAGTTAGACAGTACACACAATATGGTCGCCGGTCCACCCATCACAAATATTAACTTGACTTGGAATGTCCGTTCTAGAAATTCTAATTATTTGCTGCCATTGTCGAGAGATCACTAGGAGAGGTCATCTAGAGCATAGTCCATTCTCAGAGCCTCCATTGTGTAGAGATCACTAGGAGAGGTCATCTAGAGCATAGTCCATTCTCAGAGCCTCCATTGTCTAGAGATCACTAGGAGAGGTCATCTAGAGCATAGTCCATTCTCAGAGCCTCCATTGTCTAGAGATCACTAGGAGAGGTAATCTAGAGCATAGTCCATTCTCAGAGCCTCCATTGTCTAGAGATCACTGGGAGAGGTCATCTAGAGCATAGTCCATTCTCAGAGCCTCCATTGTCTAGAGAGCACTAGGAGAGGTCATCTAGAGCATAGTCCATTCTCAGAGCCTCCATTGTCTAGAGAGCACTAGGAGAGGTCATCTAGAGCATAGTCCATTCTCAGAGCCTCCATTGTCTAGAGATCACTAGGAGGGGTCATCTAGAGCATAGTCCATTCTCAGAGCCTCCATTGTCAAGAGATCACTAGGAGGGGTCATCTAGAGCATAGTCCATTCTCAGAGCCTCCATTTTCTAGAGATCCCTAGGAAAGGTCATCTAGAGCATAGTCCATTCTCAGAGCCTCCATTGTCTAGAGATCCCTAGGAAAGGTCATCTAGAGCATAGTCCATTCTCAGAGCCTCCATTGTCTAGAGATCACTAGGAGAGGTCATCTAGAGCATAGTCCATTCTCAGAGCCTCCATTGTCTAGAGATCACTGGGAGAGGTCATCTAGAGCATAGTCCATTCTCAGAGCCTCCATTGTCTAGAGATCCCTAGGAAAGGTCATCTAGAGCATAGTCCATTCTCTGAGCCGCCATTGTCTAGAGATCACTAGGAGAGGTCATCTATAGCATAGTCCATTCTCAGAGCCTCCATTGTCTAGAGATCACTAGGAGAGGTCATCTAGAGCATAGTCCATTCTCAGAGCCTCCATTGTCTAGAGATCACTGGGAGAGGTCATCTAGAGCATAGTCCATTCTCAGAGCCTCCATTGTCTAGAGAGCACTAGGAGAGGTCATCTAGAGCATATTCCATTCTCAGCCTCCATTGTCTAGAGAGCACTAGGAGAGGTCATCTAGAGCATAGTCCATTCTCAGAGCCTCCATTGTCTAGAGATCACTAGGAGAGGTCATCTAGAGCATAGTCCATTCTCAGAGCCTCCATTGTCTAGAGATCACTAGGAGAGGTCATCTAGAGCATAGTCCATTCTCAGAGCCTCCATTGTCATCTAGAGCATAGTCCATTCTCAGAGCCTCCATTGTCTAGAGATCATCTAGGATAGTCCATTCTCAGAGCCTCCATTGTCTAGAGATCACTAGGAGTCATCATTCCATTCTCAGAGCCTCCATTGTCTAGAGATCACTAGGAGGGGTCATCTAGAGCATAGTCCATTCTCAGAGCCTCCATTGTCAAGAAATCACTAGGAGGGGTCATCTAGAGCATAGTCCATTCTCAGAGCCTGCATTGTCTAGAGATCCCTAGGAAAGGTCATCTAGAGCATAGTCCATTCTCTGAGCCTCCATTGTCTAGAGATCCCTAGGAAAGGTCATCTAGAGCATAGTCCATTCTCTGAGCCTCCATTGTCTAGAGATCACTAGGAGAGGTCATCTAGAGCATAGTCCATTCTCAGAGCCTCCATTGTCTAGAGATCCCTAGGAAAGGTCATCTAGATTATAGTCCATTCTCTGAGCCTCCATTGTCTAGAGATCACTAGGAGAGGTCATCTAGAGCATAGTCCATTCCCTGAGCCTTCATAAATGAAGACCACTGATCTGGACATTACAGAGAACTCACTGACAGCATCCTAAATGACACCCTATTCCCTATTTAATCCATTACTTTTGACCAGAGCCCATAGGGTCCTACTACCATTAGGGCCCTGGTCAAAAGTAGTGCACTAGATTAGGGCCCTGGTCAAAAGTAGTGCACTAGATAAGGTGCCATTTGGGACACCGACATTGTTCACACTTCAACAGGATTCAGCCAGACTTATCTATGGCCGACATGAAAACGTCAGATGTGCCTTTATAAAGATGTTTCTCTGTTAGATCTACTCCTGTGTCTTAGTGAGCCTCTAAACTACAGCAGGGTGAATCCCTCACACCACAGCTAGGCTGCTGTCTGTCTGTGGTCTTCATCCTGATAAGCTTTCATTTCTCCCATCAGAGCCCAGACCTTTATCCCCAAATGGCAGTTTGACTAGCAACATCTGCGTTTATTGAGTCAAGTGGTCTTTCCTGCTCAGTTCCCTGAACAGAATATATTTCCCTCAGATAGTAAAGTGCTACTAGAATCAAATCAAAGAAAATAAATTTAGTCAGCATCAGGTGAAACAGCACCTCTGTTCAGACAGGATCAAGTGAAACAGCACCTCTGTTCAGACAGCATCAGGTGAAACAGCACCTCTGTTCAGTCAGCATCAGGTGAAACAGCACCTCTGTTCAGACAGCATCAGGAGAAACAGCACCTCTGTTCAGACGGCATCAGGTGAAACAGCACCTCTGATCAGTCAGCATCAGGTGAAACAGCACCTCTGTTCAGTCAGCATCAGGTGAAACAGCACCTCTGTTCAGTCAGCATCAGGTGAAAGAGCACCTCTGATCAGTCAGCATCAGGTGAAACAGCACCTCTGATCAGTCAGCATCAGGTGAAACAGCACCTCTGATCAGTCAGCATCAGGTGAAACAGCACCTCTGATCAGTCAGCATCAGGTGAAACAGCACCTCTGATCAGTCAGCATCAGGAGAAACAGCACCTCTGTTCACCCCCAGCGCATTTGTAATTGTTTTTGTTTTGTTGATGAAACGGAGGAAAAGGGCATCAGCATCATGTGTAACATATTGAGGCTGGTGGAGGGCCAGGTGAGGATCAGGGAGTCAGTTAAAGATCTGTAACATATTCATATATTTCACATGTAATTATGGCCGAGCACTTCAACCCCCTCACTCTTAGACCAGACCCGGGTTCAAATACTATTTGCAATCATGTCAAATAATGTATCTGTGCTTGATTGAGCTTGCCTGCTGCCATAGAACCATTAGAAAAGTATCAAAACTGCAAATTTGGAACTTCAGGTGTCAATCCCTGACCTTAGAGAGCCTTTTTATTTCTCTATTTGGTTAGGTCAGGGTGTGATTTGGGTGGGCATTCTAGTTTGTCTATTTCTTTGTTGGCCGAGTATGGTTCCCAATCAGAGGCAGCTGTCTATCGTTGTCTCTGATTTGGGATCGTACTTAGGCAGCCCTTTTTCCCACCTTCAGTTGTTGGATCTTGTTTGTGTGTAGTGGCTTTCTGCACTACATATATCTTTACGTTCGTTTTGCATTTTGTTGTTTTTTGGTGTGTTTTAAAATAAAAGTATACTGTACGTCTACCACGCTGCACCTTGGTCTCCTTCTACCAATGGATGTAACCGAAGATGCCACCACCAAGGAACAAGCAATGTGGCCAGGAGGAGCAGGGATCCTGGACCCGGGAGAAAAATGAGTGGAGGACATCATGGACATGGGAGGAGGTTATGGTAGGGGACAAGACCCTGCCATGGAAGCAGGCGGAGGCAGCGAAGGAGAACCAACGGCGACTCCGAAGTTCACGACCACGAGGGAAGCCCGAGAGGGGCACACCGGTTGGTCGGTGAAGCCGAGGGGCAAGTTTGACTGGAGGGTTACTCTCTTCTTGTCTGTCTCTCAGTCCAGACTGGAGGGTTACTCTCTTCTTGTCTGTCTCTCAGTCCAGACTGGAGGGTTACTCTCTTCTTGTCTGTCTCTCAGTCCAGACTGGAGGGTTACTCTCTTGTCTGTCTCTCAGTCCAGACTGGAGGGTTACTCTCTTCTTGTCTGTCTCTCAGTCCAGACTGGAGGGTTACTCTCTTCTTGTCTGTCTCTCAGTCCAGACTGGAGGGTTACTCTCTTCTTGTCTGTCTCTCAGTCCAGACTGGAGGGTTACTCTCTTCTTGTCTGTCTCTCAGTCCAGACTGGAGGGTTACTCTCTTCTTGTCTCTCTCAGTCCAGACTGGAGGGTTACTCTCTTCTTGTCTGTCTCAGTCCAGACTGGAGGGTTACTCTCTTCTTGTCTGTCTCTCAGTCCAGACTGGAGGGTTACTCTCTTCTTGTCTGTCTCTCAGTCCAGACTGGAGGGTTACTCTCTTCTTGTCTGTCTCTCAGTCCAGACTGGAGGGTTACTCTCTTCTTGTCTGTCTCTCAGTCCAGACTGGAGGGTTACTCTCTTCTTGTCTGTCTCTCAGTCCAGACTGGAGGGTTACTCTCTTCTTGTCTGTCTCTCAGTCCAGACTGGAGGGTTACTCTCTTCTTGTCTGTCTGTCTCAGTCCAGACTGGAGGGTTACTCTCTTCTTGTCTGTCTCTCAGTCCAGACTGGAGGGTTACTCTCTTCTTGTCTGTCTCTCAGTCCAGACTGGAGGGTTACTCTCTTCTTGTCTGTCTCAGTCCAGACTGGAGGGTTACTCTCTTCTTGTCTGTCTCAGTCCAGACTGGAGGGTTACTCTCTTCTTGTCTGTCTCTCAGTCCAGACTGGAGGGTTACTCTCTTCTTGTCTGTCTCTCAGTCCAGACGGAAGGGTTACTCTCTTCTTGTCTGTCTCTCAGTCCAGACTGGAGGGTTACTCTCTTCTTGTTGGGGTGTGATTGTGTGTGTGTGTGTGTGTGTGTGCTCTCCATGGAGATGGGATGTGATTGTGTGTGTGTGCTCCATGGAGATGGGATGTGATTGTGTGTGTGTGTGTGTGCGCTCTCCATGGAGATGGGATGTGATTGTGTGTATGTGTGTGCTCCATGGAAATGGGATGTGATTGTGTGTGTGTGTGTGTGTGTGTGTGTGTGTGTGTGTGTGTGTGTGTGTGTGTGTGTGTGTGTGTGTTCTGTGGGAAAGAGTGTCCTTGTTAGTTCTGTGGGAAAGAGTGTCCTTGTTAGTACTGTGGGAAATAGTGTCCTTGTTAGTACTGTGGGAAAGACTGTGATCCCCTTATAGATCTACTTGGCTGTCTGTATGTGTGTGTGTATAAAAACTACCATACATAATGTATCATGTAAGAGAAGCCAGCCAGCGCTCACCTCCCCTCACACACACACACACACTCCCCTCGCCTCTGCATCTTTACTGAAGGTTGAATTACCTGATGTTCAAAAGTGGTCTGTGTTCCTCCTCCAGTCTAGGAACGGTAACAGTGCTCTCTCCACACGCACGCACGCACACGGAACTGGAACATTAGAGGTGTATTTCAAGGTGAAGTGGGTCAGGGGTGTACACAGTAATTTGTTTAGGCAGACCACTGTAGAGAGCCATCTGTGGAGGCGGAGACTCTGAGCCCTGTAATTCACCAGGGCAGCTGGGGTGCTGCAGATGGCCGAAGAGGTGGAGAAAAAATAACCGGGAGAAGAGTTGGATGTGTAGGAGAGAGAGGGGAGGAGGTGCAGGACAAAGAGAGAGGGGAGGAGGTGCAGGACAAAGAGAGAGGGGAAGGTGGTGCAGGACAAAGAGAGAGGGGAAGGTGGTGCAGGACAAAGAGAGAGGGAAGGTGGTGCAGGACAAAGAGAGAGGGGAAGGTGGTGCAGGACAAAGAGAGGGAAGGTGGTGCAGGACAAAGAGAGGGAAGGTGGTGCAGGACAAAGAGAGGGAAGGTGGTGCAGGACAAAGAGAGAGGGGAGGTGGTGCAGGACAAAGAGAGAGGGGAGGTGGTGCAGGACAAAGAGAGAGGGGAGGTGGTGCAGGACAAAGAGAGAGGGGAGGTGGTGCAGGACAAAGAGAGAGGGGAGGTGGTGCAGGACAAAGAGAGAGGGGAAGTGGTGCAGGACAAAGAGAGGGAAGGTGGTGCAGGACAAAGAGAGAGGGGAGGTGGTGGGAGAAACAGGGTGGCCGGGTTGCTTTCCTATCATCTAAGTTAGTCCCTCATTGTGTACTGACATTAGAAATGGCTGTATTAGAAATAGAGGTATGAACGTTTAAACCAAGTTGGGATCCTTAACCTTATGAAAAATCCCTCCCACAAAATTGAAATCACATTGCAGTTGTCACAAAACCTATTATTTTCTGGTGTTACAGCCTAACTAGACGATAGTTTATAAAGGCCTGGGGAAAGTTGTCATTTAAATTAAACCAGAGAGGACCCTAACCCCTCCCCCTCAACGTCAGTGAGGTCATCCTGACTGTCTCTACCAACGTCAGCGGGGTCATCCTGACTGTCTCTACCAACATCAGTGAGGTCATCCTGACTGTCTCTACCAACGTCAGCGGGGTCATCCTGACTGTTTCTACCAACGTGAGCGGGGTCATCCTGACTGTCTCTACCAACGTCAGTGGGGTCATCCTGACTGTCTCTACCAACGTCAGTGAGGTCATCCTGACTGTCTCTACCAACGTCAGTGGGGTCATCCTGACTGTCTCTACCAACATCAGTGAGGTCATCCTGACTGTCTCTACCAACGTCAGAGGGGTCATCCTGACTGTCTCTACCCAACGTCAGTGAGGTCATCCTGACTGTCTCTACCAACATCAGCGGGGTCATTCTGACTGTGTCTACCAACGTCAGCGGGGTCATCCTGACTGTCTCTACCAACATCAGCGGGGTCATTCTGACTGTGTCTACCAACGTCAGCGGGGTCATCCTGACTGTCTCTACCAACATCAGCGGGGTCATTCTGACTGTGTCTACCAACGTCAGCGGGGTCATCCTGACTGTCTCTACCAACGTCAGTGAGGTCATCCTGACTGTCTCTACCAACGTCAGCGGGGTCATCCTGACTGTCTCTACCAACGTCAGTGAGGTCATTCTGACTGTCTCTACCAACATCAGCGGGGTCATTCTGACTGTCTCTACCAACGTCAGCGGGGTCATCCTGACTGTCTCTACCAACGTCAGTGAGGTCATCCTGACTGTCTCTACCAACGTCAGAGGGGTCATCCTGACTGTCTCTACCAATGTCAGTGAGGTCATCCTGACTGTCTCTACCAACGTCAGCGGGGTCATCCTGACTGTCTCTACCAACGTCAGTGAGGTCATTCTGACTGTCTCTACCAACGTCAGCGGGGTCATCCTGACTGTCTCTACCCACGTCAGTGAGGTCATCCTGACTGTCTCTACCCAACGTCAGTGAGGTCATCCTGACTGTCTCTACCAACGTCAGAGGGGTCATCCTGACTGTCTCTACCCAACGTCAGTGAGGTCATCCTGACTGTCTCTACCCAACGTCAGTGAGGTCATCCTGACTGTCTCTACCAACGTCAGAGGGGTCATCCTGACTGTCTCTACCCAACGTCAGTGAGGTCATCCTGACTGTCTCTACCAACGTCAGTGGGGTCATCCTGACTGTCTCTACCAACGTCAGTGGGGTCATCCTGACTGTCTCTACCAACGTCAGCGGGGTCATCCTGACTGTCTCTACCAACGTCAGCGGGGTCATCCTGACTGTCTCTACCAACGTCAGCGGGGTCATCCTGACTGTCTCTACCAACATCAGAGGGGTCATCCTGACTGTCTCTACCCAACGTCAGTGAGGTCATCCTGACTGTCTCTACCAACGTCAGTGGGGTCATCCTGACTGTCTCTACCAACGTCAGGGAGGTCATCCTGACTGTCTCTACCAACGTCAGAGGGGTCATCCTGACTGTCTCTACCAACGTCAGAGGGGTCATCCTGACTGTCTCTACCAACATCAGTGAGGTCATCCTGACTGTCTCTACCAACGTCAGAGGGGTCATCCTGACTGTCTCTACCCAACGTCAGTGAGGTCATCCTGACTGTCTCTACCCAACGTCAGGAGGTCATCCTGACTGTCTCTACCAACATCCTGACTGTCTCTACCAACGTCAGGGAGGTCATCCTGACTGTCTCTACCAACGTCAGGGAGGTTATCCTGACTGTCTCTACCATCGTCAGCGGGGTCATCCTGACTGTCTCTACCAACGTCAGGGAGGTCATCCTGACTGTCTCTACCAACGTCAGGGGGGAAATCTAGAGCCTCTCTGAGGGCGTAGGACCTTTATAATAGCTATGGAGCAGAGTTGATAATGTATGTAAAGAGATAGTAGTTTTCTTGTTTAAATAAGTATTGTGCTTGCTATGTTAATGATTGACACTTTTTTCACGTTTTTATCAGACCAATTGTGTTTATCTGACTGTTATTGAAATGGCCGAACAATAATAACACAATCAATTGTTGACTAAAGTCAAGAAGATGAATGCACAGTATATTATTATAGGAAAGCATATCACATATCCGTGGTGGTAGATGGCCTCCCTTATCACCGCACAAAAATAATTGGGCCAGTTACGTAAGTGACAAGCTTCCATGATCAATGGGAAGTGTGAGAATCAAACTGATTAAGTAAAGTGAGCTTCACTTTCAAAGGTTGGTCATTTTAATTCCTTCCAGTGTTCGGCTCTCTCACACACACACAGGGGCGACCATGTGTTTACGGTCCAGATAACAGCACCTGCTATTTACAAAATAAATCATGCTAAGGGAGACATGCCAATACTAACTGCTACAATACAATACTTCATACGTAGCTAACTGCTACAATACAATACCTCACACGTAACTAACTGCTACAATACAATACCTCACACGTAGCTAACTGCTACATTACAATACCTCACACGTAGCTAACTGCTACATTACAATACTTCACACGTAGCTAACTGCTACATTACAATACTTCACACGTAGCTAACTGCTACATTACAATACCTCACACGTAGCTAACTGCTACAATACAATACCTCACATGTAGCTAACTGCTACATTACAATACCTCACACGTAGCTAACTGCTACATTACAATACCTCACACGTAGCTAACTGCTACATTACAATACCTCACACGTAGCTAACTGCGACAATACAATACCTCACACATAGCTAACTGCTACATTACAATACCTCACACGTAGCTAACTGCGACAATACAATACCTCACACGTAGCTAACTGCTACAATACAATACCTCACACGTAGCTAACTGCTACATTACAATACTTCACACGTAGCTAACTGCTACATTACAATACCTCACACGTAGCTAACTGCTACATTACAATACCTCACACGTAGCTAACTGTGACAATACAATACCTCACACGTAGCTAACTGCTACAATACAATACCTCACACGTAGCTAACTGCTACAATACAATACTTCATACGTAGCTAACTGCTACAATACAATACCTCACACGTAGCTAACTGCTACAATACAATACTTCATACGTAGCTAACTGTTACAATACAATACCTCACATGTAGCTAACTGCTACATTACAATACCTCACACGTAGCTAACTGCTACAATACAATACTTCATACGTAGCTAACTGCTACAATACAATACCTCACACATAGCTAACTGCTACATTACAATACTTCACACGTAGCTAACTGCTACAATACAATACTTCACTTCACATGTAGCTAACTAATACAATACTTCACATGTAGCTAACTGCTACAATACAATACTTCACACATAGCTAACTGCTACAATACAATACTTCATACGTAGCTAACTGCTACAATACAATACTTCACATGTAGCTAACTAATACAATACTTCACACGTAGCTAACTGCTAAAATATAATACTTCACACGTAGCTAACTGCTAAAATACAATACTTCACACGTAGCTAACTGCTAGAATACAATACTTCACACGTAGCTAACTGCTACAATACAATACTTCATACGTAGCTAACTGCTACAATGCAATACTTCACACGTAGCTAACTGCTACAATACAATACTTCACACGTAGCTAACTGCAACAATACAATACTTCACACGTAGCTAACTGCTACAATACAATACTTCACACGTAGCTAACTGCTACAATACAATACTTCACATGTAGCTAACTGCTGAAATACATGCTAAGCCGTCTTCAGTAGGCTCCAAGCACTGGTTTCTTTATTTTATGTACTTTGTTTTATGTCAGGGACCGAGCAAAGTATTGAACAAATATTGCACCATATTTAGCTAAATATCTAATTACTATATAGCATCTCCAGCTTTTAGAATGGAATAGGATGTTATTCCATCCTCATCTCTTGACCCTTGTTGAATGCTTTCTCTCCAGAGTTGGGTTTATTTTTAAGTCACTGGCAAAGCCTGTTTCCAATCACATTGTTTGTACTTGTACTTAAGGTCTACCCATTCCTCTGCCCAACAGTATCTGTCCCTACAGCTCCTATTTATTACATCACAACTCCTTTCATTTCCTTCTTATCCATGTAAACTCCCTACCTTTCCCTTCCTGGGACCGGCTCATCAGGTAAGACTGGGGATTCCCCAAACTCTGACAATAGGAAAACTCTGAAGCCTAAGGGCAATCTGACCGTCTCCTCTCTCTCCTCTTTTCTCCTCCTCCTCCTCCTCCTCTTCCTTTCTGCCTCTCCTCTTCTCCATTTAGAGCTGAATAGAGCAACTGACTGGCCACTCTCTTAGGCTCTATCCCAAATTGCACCGTATTTACTATAGAGTGCACTACTTATGACCCAGGCCCATAGGGCTCTCATCAGAAGTAGTGTAGAATGTAAGGACTAGAGTTCCATTTGGACAACAGCCTTAGCCTGTCATGGATACCTCAGCCCTCCAGCCCTGCAGACAAGTGAATTACACAGTTTACCCACTTCTTTTCAAATGCTATTTTTTTCTTGTCTTTCTTTTTTGTTGCACTGTGGCGACTGGAGAGCCGCTTAGCTATTACCCAGGATTCTCCTTGTCTGCACACACACACACACACACACACATAATTAACCTTCTTTAGAGCTGCAGCGACAGTCTCAGACGTTTTGCATGGTTAGTTTGTCGTGGGATTTCTGTGACTTGGATCTTTTCTTTGCAGACACTTTGAAGTCACCTTAAATCTCCTGGCCAGATTCAGTATATGATAGTCAAACTGTTTTTCTATCGTGTTGGTTAAAGTTGTGGTTTTCTTCCTTAAAGGTCAGTCATTCTTTTATTTGTTTTTAAATTCTAAAGAAAACAGCAGCAGTTGCTAGCTTGCCCATCCAGTCCCTCACCTCTCTGTCTTTAAAACACATTATATAGATATAGATGGAAGCTTACAGTACATTAACTGTGACTAAAACATCCTTTATTAGGTAGATACTTACACTACATACGAAATGTGTTGATGCCAAGATAGAAGCCTGCAGTACATATGATATGTGTTGTTGCTAAGATACAAGGCTGCAGTACATATGAGATGTGTTGTTGCTAAGATACAAGGCTGCAGTACATATGAGATGTGTTGTTGCTAAGATAGAAGCCTGCAGTACATATGAGATGTGTTGTTGCTAAGATAGAAGCCTGCAGTACATATGAGATGTGTTGTTGCTAAGATAGAAGCCTGCAGTACATATGAGATGTTTTGTTGCTAAGATACAAGGCTGCAGTACATATGAGATGTGTTGTTGCTAAGATAGAAGGCTGCAGTACATATGAGATGTGTTGTTGCTAAGATACAAGGCTACAGTACATATGACATGTGTTGTTGCTGATACAAGGCTGCAGTACATATGAGATGTGTTGTTGCTATACAAGGCTGCAGTACATATGAGATGTGTTGTTGCTGATACAAGGCTGCAGTACATATGAGATGTGTTGTTGCTAAGATACAAGGCTGCAGTACATATGACTTAACACCACATTTTTTTATTTTTTTATTTCACCTTTATTTAACCAGGTAGGCTAGTTGAGAACAAGTTCTCATTTGCAACTGCGACCTGGCCAAGATAAAGCATAGCAGTGTGAACAGACAACACAGAGTTACACATGGAGTAAACAATTAACAAGTCAATAACACAGTAGAAAAAAAATGGGCAGTCTATATACAATGTGTGCAAAAGGCATGAGGAGGTAGGCGAATAATACAATTTTGCAGATTAACACTGGAGTGATAAATGATCAGATGGTCATGTACAGGTAGAGATATTGGTGTGCAAAAGAGCAGAAAAGTAAATAAATAAATAAAACAGTATGGGAATGAGGTAGGTGAAAATGGGTGGGCTATTTACCAATAGACTATGTACAGCTGCAGCGATCGGTTAGCTGCTCGGATAGCTGATGTTTGAAGTTGGTGAGGGAGATAAAAGTCTCCAACTTCAGCGATTTTTGCAGTTCGTTCCAGTCACAGGCAGCAGAGTACTGGAACGAAAGGCGGCCAAATGAGGTGTTGGCTTTAGGGATGATCAGTGAGATACACCTGCTGGAGCGCGTGCTACGGATGGGTGTTGCCATCGTGACCAGTGAACTGAGATAAGGCGGAGCTTTACCTAGCATGGACTTGTAGATGACCTGGAGCCAGTGGGTCTGGCGATGAATATGTAGCGAGGGCCAGCCGACTAGAGCATACATAAACTCAGCAAAAAGAGAAACATCCCTTTTTTAGGACCCTGTCTTTCAAAGAAAATCCCCATGCTTGTTCAATGAACCATAAACAATTAATGAACATGCACCTGCAGAACGGTCGTTAAGACACGAACAGCTTACAATTAAGTACAATTAGGTGGGCAATTAAGGTCACAGTTATGAAAACTTAGGACACTAAAGAGGCCTTTCTACTGACTCTGAAAAACACCAAAAGAAAGATGCCCAGGGTCCCTGCTCATCTGTGTGAATGTGCCTTAGGCATGCTGCAAGGAGACATGGGGACTGCAGATGTGGCCAGGGCAATAAATTGCCATGTCCGTACTGTGAGACGCCTAAGACAGGGAGATGGGACGGACAGCTGATCGTCCTCGCAGTAGCAGACCACGTGTAACAACACCTGCACAGGATCGGTACATCCGAACATCTCACCTGCAGGACAGATACAAGATGGCAACAACAAACACCTGAGTTACACCAGGAACGCACAATCCCTCCATCAGTGCTCAGACTGTCCCCAATAGGCTGAGAGAGGCTGGACTGAGGGCTTGTAGGCCTGTTGTATAAGGCAGGTCCTCACCAGACATCACCGGCAACAACGTCGCCTATGGGCACAAACCCACCGTCGCTGGACCAGACAGGACTGGCAAAAAGTGCTCTTTACTGACGAGTCGCGGTTTTGTCTCACCAGTTGTGATGGTCGGATTCGCGTTTATTGTCGACGGAATGAGCGTTACACCGAGGCCTGTACTCTGGAGCGGGATCGATTTGGATGTAGAGGGTCTGTCATGGTCTGGGGCCGTGTGTCACAGCATCATCGGACTGAGCTTGTTGTCATTGCAGGCAATATCAACGCTGTGCGTTTCAGGGAAGACATCCTCCTCCCTCATGTGGTACACTTCCTGCAGGCTCAGCCTGACATGACCCTCCAGCATGACAATGCCACCAGCCATACTGCTCATTCTGTGCATGATTTCCTGCAAGACAGGAGTGTCAGTGTTCTGGCCAGCGAAGAGCCCGGATCACAATCCCATGGAGAACGTCTGCGACCTGTTGGATCGGAGGGTGAGGGCTAGGGCAATTCCCCCCAGAAATGTCCGGGAACTTGCAGGTGCCTTGGTGGAAGAGTGGGGTAACATCTCACAGCGAGAACTGGCAAATCTGCACTGCAGTACTTAATGCAGCTGATAGCCACACCAGATACTGACTGTTACTTTTGATTTTGACCCCCATCCTTTGTTCAGGGACACATTATTCCATTTATTTTAGTCACATGTCTGTGGAACTTGTTCAGTTTATGTCTCAGTTGTTGAATCTTGTTATGCTCTTACAAATATTTACACATGTTAAGTTTGCTGAAAATAAACGCAGTTGACAGTGAGAGGACGGTTCTTTTTTGCTGAGTTTATTACGTGTAGGTATGCAGTACATTATGACATATGAGTGGTGTTTAAGATTCTGTCGACTGTGACTTCACATTGGAAGTTATCCAGGGATCAGCCCTATCCACAGTGACAGTGACACAGCTTTCTACTTTACAAGAAGAGTTGTAGGCTCTTTCAGTTACCGTGACACAGTTAGCCCGAGGCTGGGTTCCTCTATGGCGTTAACAGCCCCTCTAAGGCACATCAGTCAGGACAGGGGCACTTAAAGTTCCATTCTGGGATTTGAAAAACAACAAAACGGTAGCCCTGCCACTTGTTTTGGTATACAGCTAAAGGATGGGCTAGGGAAATGTAACCCCTCCCAAATAAATTCAAAAGGAATTAATTTATAAAATGTTTTTTTAATTAAGAATCCATAGGTGAATATCAACAATTGGAATGACCATTGAACAGATTCTCAGATTGTAGTCTTAAGTGAGGACAGGGCCATTGTTAGTTACACAGTTGCACAGCAAGTGCTTTGCTTGGGTAATAAGACTGCATGCAAGTATTTGTATTTATTAGGGATCCCCATTAGTTCCTACTAAGACTGCAGCTACTCTTCCTGGGGTTTATTATGGATCCCCATTAGTTCCTACTAAGACAGCAGCTACTCTTCCTGGGGTTTATTATGGATCCCCATTAGTTCCTACTAAGGCTACTCTTCCTGGGGTTTATTATGGCAGCAGCTACTCTTCCTGGGGTTTATTATGGATCCCCATTAGTTCCTACTAAGACAGCAGCTACTCTTCCTGGGGTTTATTATGGATCCCCATTAGTTCCTACTAAGGCAGCAGCTACTCTTCCTGGGGTTTATTATGGATCCCTATTAGTTGGGGCGGCAGGGTAGCCTAGTGGTTAGAGCGTTGGTCTAGTAACCGAAAGGTTGCAAGTTCGAATCCCCGAGCTGACAAGGTACAAATCTGTCGTTCTGCCCCTGAACAGGCAGTTAACCCACTGTTCCTAGGCCGTCATTGAAAATAAGAATTTGTTCTTAACTGACTTGCCTAGTAAAATAAAGGTAAAATAAAAATTAAAAAAAGTTCCTGTCAAGGCAGCAGCTACTCTTCCTGGGGTTTATTATGGATCCCAATTAGTTCCTGTCAAGGCAGCAGCTACTCTTCCTGGGGTTTATTATGGATCCCTATTAGTTCCTGCCAAGGCAGCGGCTACTCTTCCTGGGGTTTATAATGGATCCCCATTAGTTCCTGCCAAGGCAGCAGCTACTCTTCCTGGGGTTTATTATGGATCCCTATTAGTTCCTGCCAAGGCAGCAGCTACTCTTCCTGGTGTTTATTATGGATCCCCATTAGTTCCTGCCAAGGCAGCAGCTACTCTTCCTGGTGTTTATTATGGATCCCCATTAGTTCCTGTAGTACTGTGCACCTCCGATAGTCTGTTCTGGACTTGGGGACTGTGACTAATCCTCTTGTGGCATGTCTTTTGGGGTATGTATGGGTGTCTGAGCTGTGTGTTCATTGTTTAGACAGACACCTTTGTACATTCAACTTGTCAACACTTCTTACAAAAACAAGTAGTGATGAAGTCAATCTCTCCTCCACTTTGAGCCAGGAGAGATTGACATGCATATTATTAATGTTAGCTCTCCGTGTACTTTTAAGTGCCAGCCATGCTACCCTGTTCTGAGACAGCCATGCTGCCCTGTTCTGAGACAGCCATGCTGCCCTGTTCTGAGCCAACTGCAATTTCCCTAAGTCCCTCTTTGTGGCACCTGACCACACTGCAAGTGATTGCTTTGTCACACTTAATCGTACACACACTGCCACTCTGTGTTTCTTATGGACTTTCATTGACAGTTGAAACCTTCCAACTCACCCTGTTGTTTCTTACAACAATGTTTCTTCAACATGGAAAACAAAACCTACAAGTGAATACCTCCATATTCCCATTTCATGGAATATATTGCTACATACTGTAGTGAAGAACTCTCATTTGAAGTAAACTCATAACTAGAATAATAACATTGACTAAAAGCAAAGATATTCAAATATAATAATGGCCTGAAGATGTCCACCCCCCCAAAAAAAAAAATCCTTTTACAGGATCCAATCACACTGCTTCATCTTAACCTCGCAGTGACACTTGATGTAAACTTAATTTACTTAAACCTGTTCCATCTGCCTCGCCTTGGATTGAGAATATCGCCCGTGGACACAGTTAGTTGTTACTTTGCCAGTTCTCAACCCCTCACACACTGACTCATACATAAGAACGTAGTCTAATATAAATGCATTAGGATGCTGGATTCACACCAAGTTCTGCTGTTTATCTCCCTTCCCTGCATTTGGAGTTATAATGTCAAACCCCTTTCTGACTCATAAGAAGGTACTGAAAGCATTCGTATGCTAAGTACATGCAGATTTCTGTTATTTGGTTTATGAGTGTTTTACTTACATTCCATTAACTGTTGCATTGTATGATGGTAGTCTAAAATACATGCAGATTTCTGTTATTTGGTTTATTGAGTGCTTTACTTACATTCCATTAACTGTTGCATTGTATGATGGTAGTCTAAAATACATGCAGATTTCTGTTATTTGGTTTATTGAGTGTTTTACTTACATTCCATTAACTGTTGCATTGTATGATGGTAGTCTAAAATACATGCAGATTTCTGTTATTTGGTTTATTGAGTGCTTTACTTACATTCCATTAACTGTTGCATTGCATGATGGTAGTCTAAAATACATGCAGTAGGATGCTAGGTTCTTATTTTCCTATTTCCGTGTTTACTTTCATTTCTAAAAGTGTAAGAGGGTCCCTATTAGTTCTGAAACCGACAACCATTAGATTATCAATCTCAATGACAACCATTAGAATGTCCATTTCTGGTCTGACTGGTCTTTTTACTGCATTTGGTTGATAATGGCTCCTACTTACATCCCATTAACTGTTGCATTAACATCATGGATCAAACGGATGCTGCAGGGCCTGTAATTAATGTCGGAGGCGTCTCTTGGGGCTACCTTGTAATGGTGGTGGTGTTGGGTCACTACCAGTTAGTATAATGCCGCTAATTGCTCCCAGAATAAGATCCTTTAACATTTTAAAGACATAATGGCTGCATTTTCACAGGCAAGCCAATTCTGATTGGTCAATAGAACAATTATTGAAAAAATGATCAGAATTGGGCTGCCTGTGTAAACGCAGCCATAGTGACTTCAGTGAACTCCTAAGGCTGACCATGTTGTGCTGTTGAAACATATAAATATACATGTAAATATATGCTTGTTTTTGTGTCATTTAATATACATTTGCCGTTCCAAACACACAACACTTGAAGTCTAAACTAAGTTTAGAGAACTAAGATTATCTCCTGATGTCAAACTAATGCAGTGTTAGCAAAGACTCAATTATGTTCTTTCAATTTTTTTGTTTTCTCACTTTTTCAGACGAATGCACAGTGACGAGGTCGTACCTTTTCCTCCACAAGTTCTGGTTCTTCAGTACCATCTACTACTTTGGTAACTGGGTGTTTATCGGGGTATGTGTTGGAAACTCAAAGATTTGGTTGACAATGTTCTTGCAAAAATGTCACAGATGGTGTAACTATAAGTGCAATTTATAGTTTAAAGGCAGATCAGATTTACTGAGTACTGCTGAGTCTGCTAGAATTATAGCTTCAATTCATTGATTGATTGGTTAAATTGTTTGGACATTAAAGATGACCGCCATACTAGCGTTCTACTTAAACTGCATACTAATTTACTTAATTAACCGCATGCTCATTTACTTAAACCATATACTCATACTCATTTACTTAAACCGCGTACACATTTACTTAAACCACATACTCATTTACTTAAACTGCATACTCATGTACTTAATCTGCACACTCATTTAGACCGCATCCTCATTTACTTAAACTGCATACTCATTTATTTAAACAGCATACTCATTTACTTAAACCGTGTACTCATGTACTTTAACTGCATACTCATTTAAACCGCATACTCATTTACTTAAACTGCATACTCATTTATTTAAACAGCATACTCATGTACGTTAACTGCGTACTAATTTAAACTGCGTACTAATTTAAACTGCGTACTCATTTAAACTGCGTACTCATTTAAACCGCATACTCATTTACTTAAACCGCATACTCATTTACTTAAACCTTAAACCGTGTACTCATTTACTTAAACCGCAAACCAATTTACTTAAACTGCGTACTCATTTACTTAAACCGTGTACTCATTTACTTAAACCGCGTACTCATTTACTTAAACTGCGTACTCATTTACTTAAACTGCGTACTCATTTACTTAAACTGCGTACTCATTTACTTAAACTGCGTACTCATTTACTTAAACTGCGTACTCATTTACTTAAACTGCGTACTCATTTCGGCGTTTGATCTAGTAGAATTCATTGGTCTTTTCTGACTCACGTGTTAGACGACAGCTGATAATCAGATAAATTGACCTGCTGTACTATTTTCTAAATTTCACATACTAGAAAACTTTATTTTTTCACATACTATTTATATAGTACGCTAGTATGAGTATTGGGAGATGGCCCATGACTTATTTCCATACGTTCCATGTTTTCCACCTGTAGGTTCTCCTCATTGACCTGGTGGTGTTTGATTGTAAATGTTCATGTTTTCTACCTGTAGGTTCTCCTCATTGACCTGGTGGTGTTTGATTGTAAATGTTCATGTTTTCCACCTGTAGGTTCTCCTCATTGACCTGGTGGTGTTTGATTGTAAATGTCCATGTTTTCCACCTGTAGGTTCTCCTCATTGACCTGGTGGTGTTTGATTGTAAATGTCCATGTTTTCCACCTGTAGGTTCTCCTCATTGACCTGGTGGTGATTGATTGTAAATGTCCATGTTTTCCACCTGTAGGTTCTCCTCATTGACCTGGTGGTGATTGATTGTAAATGTCCATGTTTTCCACCTGTAGGTTCTCCTCATTGACCTGGTGGTGATTGATTGATTGTAAATGTCCATGTTTTCCACCTGTAGGTTCTCCTCATTGACCTGGTGGTGTTTGATTGTAAATGTCCATGTTTTCCACCTGTAGGTTCTCCTCATTGACCTGGTGGTGTTTGATTGTAAATGTCCATGTTTTCCACCTGTAGGTTCTCCTCATTGACCTGGTGGTGATTGATTGTAAATGTCCATGTTTTCCACCTGTAGGTTCTCCTCATTGACCTGGTGGTGTTTGATTGTAAATGTCCATGTTTTCCACCTGTAGGTTTTCCTCATTGACCTGGTGGTGTTTGTTTGATTGATTGTAACTTTCCATGTTTTCCACCTGTAGGTTTTCCTCATTGGCCTGTTGGTGTCATGTTGTAAGGGGAAGAAATCAGTGATCGAAGGAGAGGTGGAGGCAGATGACTCTGACATGAGTGAAGACGAATATGTCCACTGACAAGACCACAGCCTGCCGGACCTGGGTTCAAATACTATTTGAAATGTTTTAAATACTTTTGAGCATTTGCTTTAGCCTGCCTGGGAGTGTCGGGTGGGCGGGGTTTGCATGTTCTGGACTTTTCTATTGGTTCACCTGCAAAAGGCAGGCTTAATCAAATACAATTGAAGTATTTTAAATCATTTTAAACAGTGTGCCCTAATGAATATGGCCCAGGTCTGCTACCTGCATTTAAACCGGATTGGTTTCTGTTACCGCTGGTTTGCTATAACATAAGAATTTGACATTTGGATTGTTCATACAAGGCAGTAAAACTTTAATTTGAACTGTTGTTTTCTGGTTTCTGCCTGAGATTGGTTAATATTCCACAACGTTGTGTTGATACTGATTTATTATAACAGGAGAGGGTGATGGTGAGGTTGCTTTTTTCTATTAGGGCAACGTTTTGTTTTTGTTCAGTCAAGTGTCTTTGTTCAAAGCAGTATGTAAACCCTGAATGCATCCCAAATGGCACCCTATTTCAAATATAGTGCACTTCTTTTGACCAAAGCCCTATTGGACCCTGGTCAAAAGTAGTGCACTATATAGGAAATAGTGTTCCATTTGAGATGCAACCCTCTTTGTGTTACTATGGGTATGTGCCTGTTGTTTCAAATGTCATCTCCACCAATTCCATGTTTTATGTTTCCAAAAAGAAATATTTAGTGTTGCAAAATTCTGGTATATTTTCCAAAATGAGAGGATTCTGAATTTCCTGCTTATTTCCCTCACTATTCTGGGAATCTTCAAATGGGGACGAAAAAGCCAGAAAACCAGGTGATTTGTGGAACGTTCCCAACATTTTCCAACCCTAAGAAAGATCCCTGGTTGAGAACCAAACGGTGAGTTATTCAACAAGCCTGTGGTACTGGATGTTTTGGATCCTGAAAAGACCAGATGTTGTCGGGGAAACATCGTCCAGGATTACTTTGTTTCTGATTTATTTGAACTCAGCACATTTTTGTTGTCATGTACATTTCTGTAATATATGGCTGGATAAATGTTTATTTTAGCCTTTAACAGATGTATTATTTTTAAGATTACTAACTTAGCACATTCAGCATGTTAACTTACAGCAACAAATATGGACATGTATTTGAGACCATATTGATAATGCACATTGCTGAGTTAAAATATATATTCTCTTATCCCTGATTTTGGTTGTGTTTGGTTGGGCTTAGCTTGACTAACTGTTATTGCGTTGATGAATTGATTTGCTGTAAAGTTATCTGAACATGAACCGAGCATAATATCACTTGACTACTGATCACGATGTCAATTTACTTTATGAATTTGGAATAAAATATGAATTCTGAATTGATTATTGCTGTATTTACGTTGTTAATCTATAAATTTCTAACGTTAATTCAGGGATTGCTTTGGACCTTGAACTTGGGGTTGGCGTAGCCATTTGTTTTTCAAGGACTAGACATTAGTGCTATTTATTGTGTCCTCTTTAAAACGGTTGATAATAAAGAGGTTGGCCCATCGTATTTAGTGTGCCATGCACTTTTCATCACTGCACTAGATACCAGTGCATCCTTTAAAACGGTTGATAATAAAGAGGTTGGCCCATCGTATTTAGTGTGCCATGCACTTTTCATCACTGCACTAGATACCAGTGCATCCTTTAAAACGGTTGATAATAAAGAGGTTGGCCCATCGTATTTAGTGTGCCATGCACTTTTCATCACTGCACTAGATACCAGTGCATCCTTTAAAACGGTTGATAATAAAGAGGTTGGCCCATCGTATTTAGTGTGCCATGCACTTTTCATCACTGCACTAGATACCAGTGCATCCTTTAAAACGGTTGATAATAAAGAGGTTGGCCCATTTAGTATTTAGTGTGCCATGCACTTTTCATCACTGCACTAGATACCAGTGCATCCTTTAAAACGGTTGATAATGAAGAGGTTGGCCCATCGTATTTAGTGTGCCATGCACTTTTCATCACTGCACTAGATACCAGTGCATCCTTTAAAACGGTTGATAATAAAGAGGTTGGCCCATCGTATTTAGTGTGCCATGCACTTTTCATCACTGCACTAGATACCAGTGCATCCTTTAAAACGGTTGATAATGAAGAGGTTGGCCCATCGTATTTAGTGTGCCATGCACTTTTCATCACTGCACTAGATACCAGTGCATCCTTTAAAACGGTTGATAATGAAGAGGTTGGCCCATCGTATTTAGTGTGCCATGCACTTTTCATCACTGCACTAGATACCAGTGCATCCTTTAAAACGGTTGATAATGAAGAGGTTGGCCCATCGTATTTAGTGTGCCATGCACTTTTCATCACTGCACTAGATACCAGTGCATCCTTTAAAACGGTTGATAATAAAGAGGTTGGCCCATCGTATTTAGTGTGCCATGCACTTTTCATCACTGCACTAGATACCAGTGCATCCTTTAAAACGGTTGATAATAAAGAGGTTGGCCCATCTTATTTAGTGTGCCATGCACTTTTCATCACTGCACTAGATACCAGTGCATCCTTTAAAACGGTTGATAATGAAGAGGTTGGCCCATCGTATTTAGTGTGCCATGCACTTTTCATCACTGCACTAGATACCAGTGCATCCTTTAAAACGGTTGATAATGAAGAGGTTGGCCCATCGTATTTAGTGTGCCATGCACTTTTCATCACTGCACTAGATACCAGTGCATCCTTTAAAACGGTTGATAATAAAGAGGTTGGCCCATCGTATTTAGTGTGCCATGCACTTTTCATCACTGCACTAGATACCAGTGCATCCTTTAAAACGGTTGATAATAAAGAGGTTGGCCCATCGTATTTAGTGTGCCATGCACTTTTCATCACTGCACTAGATACCAGTGCATCCTTTAAAACGGTTGATAATAAAGAGGTTGGCCCATCTTATTTAGTGTGCCATGCACTTTTCATCACTGCACTAGATACCAGTGCATCCTTTAAAACGGTTGATAATGAAGAGGTTGGCCCATCGTATTTAGTGTGCCATGCACTTTTCATCACTGCACTAGATACCAGTGCATCCTTTAAAACGGTTGATAATGAAGAGGTTGGCCCATCGTATTTAGTGTGCCATGCACTTTTCATCACTGCACTAGATACCAGTGCATCCTTTAAAACGGTTGATAATAAAGAGGTTGGCCCATCGTATTTAGTGTGCCATGCACTTTTCATCACTGCACTAGATACCAGTGCATCCTTTAAAACGGTTGATAATAAAGAGGTTGGCCCATCTTATTTAGTGTGCCATGCACTTTTCATCACTGCACTAGATACCAGTGCATCCTTTAAAACGGTTGATAATGAAGAGGTTGGCCCATCGTATTTAGTGTGCCATGCACTTTTCATCACTGCACTAGATACCAGTGCATCCTTTAAAACGGTTGATAATGAAGAGGTTGGCCCATCGTATTTAGTGTGCCATGCACTTTTCATCACTGCACTAGATACCAGTGCATCCTTTAAAACGGTTGATAATAAAGAGGTTGGCCCATCGTATTTAGTGTGCCATGCACTTTTCATCACTGCACTAGATACCAGTGCATCCTTTAAAACGGTTGATAATAAAGAGGTTGGCCCATCTTATTTAGTGTGCCATGCACTTTTCATCACTGCACTAGATACCAGTGCATCCTTTAAAACGGTTGATAATGAAGAGGTTGGCCCATCGTATTTAGTGTGCCATGCACTTTTCATCACTGCACTAGATACCAGTGCATCCTTTAAAACGGTTGATAATAAAGAGGTTGGCCCATCGTATTTAGTGTGCCATGCACTTTTCATCACTGCACTAGATACCAGTGCATCCTTTAAAACGGTTGATAATGAAGAGGTTGGCCCATCGTATTTAGTGTGCCATGCACTTTTCATCACTGCACTAGATACCAGTGCATCCTTTAAAATCACTGGTTGATAATGAAGAGGTTGGCCCATCGTATTTAGTGTGCCATGCACTTTTCATCACTGCACTAGATACCAGTGCATCCTTTAAAACGGTTGATAATGAAGAGGTTGGCCCATCGTATTTAGTGTGCCATGCACTTTTCATCACTGCACTAGATACCAGTGCATCCTTTAAAACGGTTGATAATAAAGAGGTTGGCCCATCGTATTTAGTGTGCCATGCACTTTTCATCACTGCACTAGATACCAGTGCATCCTTTAAAACGGTTGATAATAAAGAGGTTGGCCCATCGTATTTAGTGTGCCATGCACTTTTCATCACTGCACTAGATACCAGTGCATCCTTTAAAACGGTTGATAATGAAGAGGTTGGCCCATCGTATTTAGTGTGCCATGCACTTTTCATCACTGCACTAGATACCAGTGCATCCTTTAAAACGGTTGATAATGAAGAGGTTGGCCCATCGTATGGTGCCATGCACTTTTCATCACTGCACCCATCGTATTTAGTGTGCCATGCACTTTTCATCACTGCACTAGATACCAGTGCATCCTTTAAAACGGTTGATAATAAAGAGGTTGGCCCATCTTATTTAGTGTGCCATGCACTTTTCATCACTGCACTAGATACCAGTGCATCCTTTAAAATGGTTGATAATAAAGAGGTTGGCCCATCTTATTTAGTGTGCCATGCACTTTTCATCACTGCACTAGATACCAGTGCATCCTTTAAAACGGTTGATAATAAAGAGGTTGGCCCATCTTATTTAGTGTGCCATGCACTTTTCATCACTGCACTAGATACCAGATACCAGTGCATCCATTGAATCTGTCACAGTGGTCATTATTAGCCTACAAGATGGCATGTAGCTGGCTTCAGTACAGTATATATAAAAAAGTGCTAACTCATCGCAGGCTTTAGTATTTATTTACCTTCTAGTCATCACCACGGTGACGCTTAATCAATGGCTTCTAGTACTAATGCCAGGACACATATATACAATATGAAGGGTCAGCATAGTGGTGATCCCTGGGCTACATACTATAGATAAAAAGACTGGTGTTAAGATGTTAACTCTCCACTATCTCCATACACAGTGGTGATCCCTGGGGCTACATACTATAGATAAAAAGACTGGTGTTAAGATGTTAACTCTCCACTATCTCCATACACAGTGGTGATCCCTGGGCTACATACTATAGATAAAAAGACTGGTGTTAAGATGTTAACTCTCCACTATCTCCATAGACAGTGGTGATCCCTGGGCTACATACTATTGTCACGCCTTGGTCATTGTATTTTTATGTTTTTTATTCATATGTTTGGGTAGGCCAGGGTGTGACATGGGTTTATATGTTATGTTTCGTGTTGGGGTTTGTATTATTTGGGATTGCGGCTGATTAGGGGTGTGGTATAGGCTTGGCTGCCTGAGGCGATTCTCAATTAGAGTCAGGTGCTTTCGTTGTCTCTGATTGGGAACCGTATTTAGGCAGCCTGAGTTTCGCTTGGTATTTCGTGGGTGTTTGTTCCTGTCTCTGTGTTGTAGTCACCAGATAGGCTGTAATTAGTTTCACGTTCTGTTTGTTGTTTTGTATTCTAAAAAGACTGGTGTTAAGATATTAACTCTCCACTCGCCCCTGTACACTGATACACCCTCTTCATTCTCTGAAGCAGCTCAATTATCTGATGGTTAGTTGGTTGGATGGTTGGTTGGATGGTTGGTTGGTTCCAAGAATGCACTGCAATGTGACATGAATCACATCTGTTCCAGGTGGGAACATGAAACACACACAACATATGGGAAGGACCTGGAGAAGAAATAACAAGCACTATGGATGTGTTTACACAAGCAGCCCAATTCTGATCTTTTGCCCATTTTTTGGCTAAACATCGGATTGATTGTTCAAAAGACCAATTTTGTGGCAAAAGATCAGACTTGGGCTTCCTGTGTTAACACAGCCTATGTCGAACTCTCTAGCTTTACCTAACATCACCTTGGAGGAAATGACAACTGTTCCTACAGTAATAACTCTTCTTTTATGGTCATCCTTTGTTATTGTGTGGTTTTGTTGAGTTATGGAACAATGAGCCGATTCCTTCCACAGGCTTTCTTTGATAGGTTTTTTCATAAGACAATGAAGGTCATCTTTCATTTCAGATAGGGGGTCAAAGGTGGGACAGAAATACTGACAAGGGAAAATAATATAAGGCTCAAATCAAATCACAGTTTATTGGTTCATACACATATATTTTCAGATGTTGTTTATTGCAGGTTCAAATGTTTATATTTCTAACTCCAACAGTGCAGTAAAACTAACAATACAAAACAATACACACATACAAATGTACAGTTTCTGTTTCTGTTTTAGAACACACTTAGGAAGTGACTTAATATGTCAATATTCTGCACAGGTCACGTTTGTTCAGTTTTCTATTCTATTGTTGTGGTCCTTTGGGATGGATAGAGACTGAAGAATACCTTTCTCACTATGAGAGACACTCAACGTCCTTCTACAACAGACATCCTGACCAGAGGGACCTTTAGGCTATGCTCAGAAATGTTTTCTTTGTGGTTTTTACAGACCCCAGAGCTTGTAGTTCTCACAAACAGGCTGGCTGAGATCACTACACTTAAAAATAGGTCAATTTGTGTTGTTCCTTTGAGAGACCAGCATGGGGTTAGTGGTTCCCCCAGTTAAATCAACTCAACAACTTTGACATGTTGCCTTTCACTGCATAACATCCTCATTGTTTGATGAACGGATGAATGGAAGGATTACTAGTATTCCAGACAGTAATGGACTCTAACTTCCCTGAGCTGAAAAAAAAGACTTATTACATGTACTGTGGATGGATGAACAGCTAATCCTTCACAACGTTGCTGGAGGCCTATTGGTTTCACCTTCGCTTACATTACATTGTCTATCTTGGCTTTTTGGGTCAGCTTTTTTCCCCATCTTTCAATAGCCAATAGTGTTCTAAGGCTCTTGTATATCACATGAAACGAGACATAAAGCTACAAGCCTTACGGCGTTGACGTCTGAGTCTTTCACAACGTGTTGTACATTTATATGTTGCCATGGTACATTCTCAATTGCTCTGACAAGATGTACCCTACACGGTATCTAAACGTCTTCCAGTTTTATCATTATTTTGGAAGTTTTCTTCACCTACCAGAAAGAGTACAATGTTAGTGATGTCTTGTTGGGAGATGTATGGTACATGATATATATTATACTGTTATGGATGTCTTGTTGGGAGATGTATGGTACATGATATATATTATACTGTGTTATGGATGTCTTGTTGGGAGATGTATGGTACATGATATATATTATACTGTGTTATGGATGTCTTGTTGGGAGATGTATGGTACATGATATATATTATACTGTGTTAGGGATGTCTTGTTGGGAGATGTATGGTACATGATATATATTATACTGTGTTAGGGATGTCTTGTTGGGAGATGTATGGTACATGATATATATTATACTGTGTTGGGGATGTCTTGTTGGGAGATGTATGGTACATGATATATATTATACTGTGTTAGTGATGTCTTGTTGAGAGATGTATGGTACATGATATATATTATACTGTGTTAGTGATGTCTTGTTGGGAGATGTATGGTACATGATGTATATTATACTGTGATAGTGATGTTTTGTTGGGAAATGTATGGTACATGATGTACAGTTAAAGTCGGAAGTTTACATACGCTTAGATTGGAGTAATTAAAACTTGTTTTTCAACCACTCCACAAACTTCTTGTTAATAAACTATAGTTTTGGCAAGTCGGTTAGGACATCTACTTTGTGCATGACACAAGTCATTTTTCCAACAATTGTTTACAGACAGATTATATCACTTATAATTCACTGTATCACCATGGGACAACACAGCCGTCATACCGCCCAGGAACGAGACACATTCTGTCTCCTGGAGATTAATGTACTTTGGAGCGAAAAGTGCAAATCAATCCCAGAACAACAGCAAAGGACTTTGTGAAGATGCTGGAGGAAACAGGTACAAAAGTATCTATATCCACAGTAAAGCGAGTCCTATATCGACATAACCTGAAAGGCCGCTCAGCAAGGAAGAAGCCACTGCTCCAAAACCGCCATAAAAAGACCAGACTATGGCTTGCAACTGCACATGGGGACAAAGATCGTACTTTTTGGAGAAATGTCCTCTGGTCTAAATAAAACTGTTTGGCCATAATGACCACCATTATGTTTGGAGGGAGAAGGCGAGGCTTGAAGCAAAAGAACACCATCCCAACCGTGAAGCACGGGGGTGGCAGCATCATGTCGTGGGGGTGCTTTGCTGCAGGAGGGACTGGTGCACTTCACAAAATAGATTGCATCATGAGGGAGGAAATGTATGTGAATATATTGAAGCAACATCTCAAGACATCAGTCAGGAAGTTAAAGGTTGGTTGCAAATGGACAATGACCCCAAGCATACTTCCAAAGTTGTGGCAAAATGACTTAAAGACAACAAAGTCAAGGTATTGGAGTAGCCATCACAAAGCCCTGACCTCAATCCCATGGAAAATTTGTGGGCAGAACTGAAAAAGCGTGTGCAAGCAAGGAGGCCTACAAACCTGACTCAGTTACACAAGCTCTGTCAGGAGGAATGGGCCAAAATTCACCCAACTTATTGTGGGAAGCTTGTTGAAGGCTGGTCCCAGAATCGCTTGCACTGACACCTCAACAAGCATTACACACACACTACATCCATCCACACACACATAACATGCACACACACGCATACAGACACCACACACACACACACACACACACACACACACACACACACACACACACACACACACACACACACACACACACACACACACACACACACACACTGTACTGCTTATCTATCCTGTTGCCTAGTCACTTTACCCCTACGTATAAGTACATAATTACCTCGTACCCCTGCACATCGACTCTGTACTGCTTATCTATCCTGTTGCCTAGTCACTTTACCCCTACGTATATGTACATAATTACCTCGTACCCCTGCACATCGACTCTGTACTGCTTATCTATGCTGTTGCCTAGTCACTTTACCCCTACGTATATGTACATAATTACCTCGTACCCCTGCACATCGACTCTGTACTGCTTATCTATCCTGTTGCCTAGTCACTTGACCCCTACGTATATGTACATAATTACCTCGTACCCCTGCACATCGACTCTGTACTGCTTATCTATCCTGTTGCCTAGTCACTTGACCCCTACGTATATGTACATAATTACCTCGTACCCCTGCACATCGACTCTGTACTGCTTATCTATCCTGTTGCCTAGTCACTTGACCCCTACGTATATGTACATAATTACCTCGTACCCCTGCACATCGACTCTGTACTGCTTATCTATCCTGTTGCCTAGTCACTTGACCCCTACGTATATGTACATAATTACCTCGTACCCCTGCACATCGACTCTGTACTGCTTATCTATCCTGTTGCCTAGTCACTTGACCCCTACGTATATGTACATAATTACCTCGTACCCCTGCACATCGACTCTGTACTGCTTATCTATCCTGTTGCCTAGTCACTTTACCCCTACGTATATGTACATAATTACCTCCTACCGCTGCACATCGACTCTGTACTGCTTATCTATGCTGTTGCCTAGTCACTTTACCCCTACGTATATATGTACATAATTACCTCGTACCCCTGCACATCGACTCTGTACTGCTTATCTATCCTGTTGCCTAGTCACTTTACCCCTACGTATATGTACATAATTACCTCCTACCGCTGCACATCGACTCTGTACTGCTTATCTATCCTGTTGCCTAGTCACTTGACCCCTACGTATATGTACATAATTACCTCCTACCGCTGCACATCGACTCTGTACTGCCACTCCCTATATGTTGCCATTTTATTTACTCATTATTCTTATTCATTGTGTTTTCTTTCCTCATTTCACTATTTCTATTTAAAATATATATTTTGTATCTTTATCTTTAACTCCGCATTGTTGGGACGGGACTCGTAAGTGAGCACTGTTAGTCTACCTGTTGTTTACAAAACATGTGACAAATATATATTGATTTCATTTGATCTGTTAGTGCTATCTTTCCCAATACTCCTACAGACAGCACTAACAGATCTGGCACCAGGCCATAGTGGACTACAGTAATTATCCACTGAGACCCCTGCACAGACTCTGCACTAACAGATCTGGCATCAGGCTAGTGGACTGCCTAGTCCCTCCACTGAGACCCCTACAGAAAGCACTAACATATCTGGCACCAGGCCAATTACAGTAGGGTCCCTCCACTGAGACCCCTACAGACAGCACTAACATATCTGGCACCAGGCCATAGTGGACTACAATAGGGTCCCTCCACTGAGACCCCTACAGACAGCACTCGACAGATCTGGAGCCAGGCCATAGTGAACTATAGTAGGGTCCCTCCACTGAGACCCCTACAGACAGCACTAACATATCTGGCACCAGGCCATAGTGAACTATCCTAGGGTCCCTCCACTGAGACCCCTACAGAAAGCACTAACAGATCTGGCACCAGGCCATAGTGGACTACAGTAGGGTCCCTCCACTGAGACCCCTGACAGCACTAACAGATCTGGCACCAGGCCATAGTGAACTACAGCCCTCCACTTATAACAGATCTGGAGCCAGGCCATAGTGAACTACAGTAGGGTCCCTCCACTGAGACCCCTACAGAGAGCACTAACAGATCTGGCACCAGGCCATAGTGGACTACAGTAGGGTCCCTCCACTGAGACCCTGACAGCACTAACAGATCTGGCACCAGGCCATGTGGACTGCAGTATCCCTACTCCCCTGACAGCACTAACAGATCTGGCACCAGGCCATAGTGGACTACAGTAGGGTCCCTCCACTGAGACCCCTACAGAAAGCACTAACATATCTGGCACCAGGCCATAGTGGACTACAGTAGGGTCCCTCCACTGAGACCCCTACAGACAGCACTAACATATCTGGCACCAGGCCATAGTGGACTACAGTAGGGTCCCTCCACTGAGACCCCTACAGACAGCACTAACAGATCTGGACCAGGCCATAAACTATAGTAGGGTCCCTCCACTGAGACCCCTACAGACAGCACTAACATATCTGGAGCTGGCCATAGTGAACTATAGTCCCTCCATCCCCTGAAAGCACTTCTGCACCAGGCCATAGTGGACACAGTTCCCTCCACTGAGACCCCTAGACAGCACTAACAGATCTGGCACCAGGCCATAGTGAACCTCAGTAGGGTCCCTCCACTGAGACCCCTACAGACAGCACTAACAGATCTGGAGCCAGGCCATAGTGAACTACAGTAGGGTCCCTCCACTGAGACCCCTACAGAGAGCACTAACAGATCTGGCACCAGGCCATTTGGACTACAGTAGGGTCCCTCCACTGAGACCCCTACAGACAGCACTAACAGATCTGGCACCAGGCCATAGTGGACTCATTGGGTCCCTCCACTGAGACCCCTACAGACAGCACTAACAGATCTGGCACCAGGCCATAGTGGACTACAGTTCCCTCCACTGAGACCCCTACAGACAGCACTAACAGATCTGGCACCAGGCCATAGTGAACTATAGTTTCCAAACCCCTACAGACAGCACTAACAGATCTTTAGGCCATTTGAACTGTGGGTCCCTCCACTGAGACCCCTACAGACAGCACTAACAGATCTTGCACCAGGCCATAGTGGACTACTGTAGGGTCCCTCCACTGAGACCCCTACAGACAGCACTAACAGATCTGGCACCAGGCCATAGTGGACTACAGTAGGGTCCCTCCACTGAGACCCCTACAGACAGCACTAACAGGTCTGGCACCAGGCCATAGTGGACTACAGTAGGGTCCCCACTCCACAGCACTAACATATCTGGCACCAGGCCATGAGACCCCTACAGACAGCACTAACAGATCTGGCACCAGGCCATAGTGGACTACAGTAGGGTCCCTCCACTGAGACCCCTACAGACAGCACTAACAGATCTGGCACCAGGCCATAGTGGACTACAGTAGGGTCCCTCCACTGAGACCCCTACAGACAGCACTAACAGATCTGGCACCAGGCCATAGTGGACTACAGTAGGGTCCCTCCACTGAGACCCCTACAGACAGCACTAACAGATCTGGCACCAGGCCATAGTGGACTACAGTAGGGTCCCTCCACTGAGACCCCTACAGACAGCACTAACAGATCTGGCACCAGGCCATAGTGGACTACAGTAGGGTCCCTCCACTGAGACCCCTACAGACAGCACTAACAGATCTGGCACCAGGCCATAGTGAACTACAGTAGGGTCCCTCCACTGAGACCCCTACAGACAGCACTAACAGATCTGGCACCAGGCCATAGTGGACTAACAGATCTGTAGGGTCCCCCTCCACTGAGACCCCTACAGACAGCACTAACAGATCTGGCACCAGGCCATAGTGAACTACAGTAGGGTCCCTCCACTGAGACCCCTACAGACAGCACTAACAGATCTGGCACCAGGCCATAGTGAACTACAGTAGGGTCCCTCCACTGAGACCCCTACAGACAGCACTAACAGATCTGGCACCAGGCCATAGTGAACTACAGTAGGGTCCCTCCACTGAGACCCCTACAGACAGCACTAACAGATCTGGCACCAGGCCATAGTGGACTACAGTAGGGTCCCTCCACTGAGACCCCTACAGACAGCACTAACAGATCTGGCACCAGGCCATAGTGAACTACAGTAGGGTCCCTCCACTGAGACCCCTACAGACAGCACTAACAGATCTGGCACCAGGCCATAGTGGACTACAGTAGGGTCCCTCCACTGAGACCCCTACAGACAGCACTAACAGATCTTGCACCAGGCCATAGTGGACTACAGTAGGGTCCCTCCACTGAGACCCCCCTCCACTGAGACCCCTACAGACTAACAGATCTGGCACCAGGCCATAGCCCTCCACTAACAGATCTGGCACCAGGCCATAGTGGACTACAGTAGGGTCCCTCCACTGAGACCCCTACAGACAGCACTAACAGATCTGGCACCAGGCCATAGTGGACTACAGTAGGGTCCCTCCACTGAGACCCCTACAGACAGCACTAACAGATCTGGCACCAGGCCATAGTGGACTACAGTAGGGTCCCTCCACTGAGACCCCTACAGACAGCACTAACAGATCTGGCACCAGGCCATAGTGACACTACAGGGGTCCCCCTCCACTGAGACCCCTACAGACAGCACTAACAGACTGGCACCAGGCCATAGTGGACTACAGTAGGGTCCCTCCACTGAGACCCCTACAGACAGCACTAACAGATCTGGCACCAGGCCATAGTGGACTACAGTAGGGTCCCTCCACTGAGACCCCTACAGACAGCAATTACAGATCTGGCACCAGGCCATAGTGGACTACAGTAGGGTCCCTCCACTGAGACCCCTACAGAGAGCACTAACAGATCTGGCACCAGGCAATAGTGGGCTACAGTAGGGTCCCTCCACTGAGACCCCTACAGACAGCACTAACAGATCTGGCACCAGGCCATAGTGAACTACAGTAGGGTCCCTCCACTGAGACCCCTACAGACAGCACTAACAGGTCTGGCACCAGGCCATAGTGGACTACAGTAGGGTCCCTCCACTGAGACCCCTACAGACAGCACTAACAGATCTGGCACGAGGCCATAGTGGACTACAGTAGGGTCCCTCCACTGAGACCCCTACAGACAGCACTAACAGATCTGGAGCCAGGCCATAGTGAACTACAGTAGGGTCCCTCCACTGAGACGCCTGCTGTCTGATGACAGACTTCTAGTTCACACTACGTTTCCACTGTGTTACTCTAGCCTTCAGCAGGCCTCTGGAGAGTTGAACACTTGCAACGAGAGGGGAATTCAGGCAAGGCAGGGCAGAAGCAGTGTGGTTATGTTGATGCTGTGTTTTACAGCCCCTGGTTAACCTCTCTGCCCTCTACAACCGCTGGGACCTGACACAGTCTACCATAGTCATTTCCCCAATGAAGACTATTTGGCCCTGTCAACAAGCCTGTCAACATGCCACAGCTACATTTTCCCAGAGCTAGATAGTTGTACATACTGTATACTGAAGTCAATATATCACAGCTACATTTTCCCAGAGCTAGATAGTTGTACCACTTACAATGCTAAGTCAATATGGATGTAATCACCATGCTAGTCCAATACATGTTAATCACAATGCTAGCCCACTACATCGATAACTAATCATAATGCTAGTCCAATACATCGATAACTAATCACAATGCTAGTCCAATACATCGATAACTAATCACAATGCTAGTCCAATACATCGATAACTAATCACAATGCTAGTCCAATACATCGATAACTAATCACAATGCTAGTCCAATACATCGATAACTAATCACAATGCTAGTCCAATACATCGATAACTAATCACAATGCTAGTCCAATACATCGATAACTAATCACAATGCTAGTCCAATACATCGATAACTAATCAAAATGCTAGTTCACTACATCGATAACTAATCACAATGCTAGTCCAATACATCGATAACTAATCACAATGCTAGTCCAATACATCGATAACTAATCACAATGCTAGTCCAATACATCGATAACTAATCACAATGCTAGCCCAATTCCAGTGTTAATCTGCAAAATTGTATTATTCGCCTACCTCCTCATGCCTTTTGCACACATTGTATATAGACTGCCCATTTTTTTCTACTGTGTTATTGACTTGTTAATTGTTTACTCCATGTGTAACTCTGTGTTGTCTGTTCACACTGCTATGCTTTATCTTGGCCAGGTCGCAGTTGCAAATGAGAACTTGTTCTCAACTAGCCTACCTGGTTAAATAAAGGTGAAAAAATATATATATAAAAAAAAATACATAGATAACCAACACTTGACTTTTTATTATTTTCCTTACTTGCTCTGACCTTACTAGCTGATAGCTACTTTACTGAGGAAAAGTGTACTTACTATGACCATGAAATGTGGTTGTCCCACCTAGCTATCTTAAGATGAATTTTGACTCGCTCTGGATAAGAACCTCTGCTAAATGACTAAAATGTTAAAATGTAAATTGTAATAGCCTTGATTCATTCTAAGTGGTATGCTAGTGGTGGGGCCTGCGATAGTTGGTTGCTAAGCTCCCTGCAATTTTAGGAGACAAATTTTAGATATATGTGTTAGAACAAGTTTGGTGGGAAGTGAGAACAACATTTAAGTGCCTGAAGTCTGCCTACTCTCTCAGGCACATTGCCAATTCAGAAATACCACACAATGCCACGGTGCTGTATTCATTTCCATCTCCTTATCTAAGAGGACATTAGTTCTTCAGTAGGTCAGGTCAAAAGGAAGACGAATCCATTGAATCGTTGATGCGGGACTAAATCAGCAAGATATCCAATCTGGATTTAAATACTATTCAATATCTTTCAAATACTTTGAGCATTTGTTTTAGCCTGCCTTGAGTGCCAGATGGGCGGAGATTACACTTTTGCGACTATTCTATTGGTTCTGTGTTGCTGTGAGCCAGTGTTTACTTGCTAGTCAACTCAACGACCCCAGGCGGGGGCTTTCTACTCAGACTGCATTAGAAGGTGGAGGATGAGGACTTTTACACACACAAATCAATAGAAACGGCCATTTGAATAAATTATCAATAGCGTGTCTGAAGAGATGGACATCATTTTAACACAATTATGAAATGGAAGAATGTCACTATCAGTTTGTTCAGATGCAGAGAGAGCAGCCTACTTGGAGGACATGGGCTTGTTATTATCACTGACCAACGTGTCTCAATTCAACCTCTTTGCTTTGAAAGGGATTTGAATAATCCTCCTGGTAACATCATTATCGTTCGGCTGAGGAAAGGTCACCCACCAGGCTTCCTGCAGTGGCTACTGCTACCTTTCACTAGAAAGGTTAGCAATTGAATGTGTTTCTTTGAATCTCCCCTGGAAATAAGTTGTAAGCTACTAGTGGTCTGGAATTTACTGAAGACCGCTTTTCTATAGTCAGGCAGAAGAGTGAGAGAGGAAGTGATCTATGAACGGTGTAGGATTGGAAGGGGTTTGAGCCTTGTTCTATAGAGAACACCCACAAAGAGTACATCTACTGGGATCAACGGGAATTGATTGGAAATAGTATTTGAACCCAGGTCTGCAACATACTGCTTGTGGTGAGAGTTGGCCTAATGGTTGTCATGGTGACAGTGATAATTGCTAGAGAGATGGAGGTCACAAAAATAGAAAACCACTTCCCTATACACAGCTTTCTCTCTCTGCCGTTCCTGTGTGTGTGTGTGTGTCTCTCTCTCTCTCTCTCTCTCTCTCTCTCTCTCTCTCTCTCTCTCTCTCTCTCTCTCTCTCTCTCTCTCTCTCTCTCTCTCTCTCTCTCCCCTCTCTCTCTCTCTCTCTCTCTCTCTCTCTCTCTCTCTCTCTCTCACTCACACTCTCTTTTCACTCTCTCCCCTACCCTCTCTCTCTCTCTTTCGCTCTCTTTCTCTCACCCCCCTCTGGAGGTCTCTTTCTCTTACCCTCTCTCCCCTCTCTCTCTCTCTCTCTCTCTCTCTTTCTCTCTCTCTCCCCCTAACCACTCTCTCTCTCTCTCTCTCTTTCGCTCTCTTTCTCTCACTCCCCCCTCTCTCTCACCCCCTCTCTCTCTCTCTCTCTCTCTCTCACACACTCTTTCTCTCTCTCTTTCTCTTACCCTCTCTCTCTCTCTCTCTCTCTCTCTCTCTCTCTCTCTCTCTCTTCTCACTCTCTCTCTCTCTTTTCTCTTACCCTCTCTCCCTCTCTCTCTCTCTCTCTCTCACACTAACTCTCTCTTTCTCACTCCCCCTCTATCTCTCTCTCTCTCTCTCTCCTCTCACTCACTCTCTCTCTTTCTCACTCCCTCTCTCGCTCTCTCTCTCTCTCTCTCTTTCTCTCACCCCCCGTCTCTTCCCCCTCTCTCTGTCCTTGTCAGGAGTGAACATCTACCCCTGGCTGGGCTATTTAAAAGGACACACAGAAAGTCCTTACAGAAATGTCTGTGTCATTCAATATGGGCATTGTACTAGTTCATGATGTGATTCTATATTTTTGAAACTCATAAACTAAACTTAAACATGAATGAGGTGCATACCATAGATATAAAAGCTGTTCATGTTGTCTTAATGGTACATACAGTACAAACTAGGCTATTCTGTTCCATATTAAAAACTTCTTCAGGATTGGTGGGTCCCCTGCGGGACGGTTGAGCTAACGTAGGCTAATGCGATAAGCATAAGGTTGTAAGTAACATGAACATTTCTCAGGACATAGACATATCATATTCTTGTTAATCTAACTGTCCAATTTACATGAGCTATTACAGTGAAAGAATGCCATGCTGTTATTTGAGGAGAGTGCAGTTTTGAACATGAAAAGTTATTAATAAACAAATCAGGCACATTTGGGCAGTCTTTATACCAAATTTGGAACGTAAAAGAATTAGTTCATTGGATCAGTCTAAAACTTTGCACAAACACTGCTGCCATCTAGTGGCCAAAATATAAATTGCACCTGGACTGGAATAATACATTATGGCCTTTCTGTTGCATTTCAAAGATGATGGTACAAAAAAAAAAAATTTGTATTATCTTTCACCAGATCTAATGTGTTATATTCTCCTACATTCCTTTCACATTTCCACAAACTTCAAAGTGTTTACTTTCAAATGATACCAAGAAAATGCATATCCTTGCTTCAGGGCCTGAGCTACAGGCAGTTAGATTTGGGTATGTCATTTTAGATGAAAATTGAAAGAAAGGGGCCACACTGCTTTACTGCAGGCTGCTTTCCAAGGTCCTGAATACACTGAAACACTGGTCTGAATAACCCCAATCAAAGGTTCTGATGTCTCATAACACAACACTGAAACACTGGTCTGAATAACCCCAGTCAAAGGTTCTGATGTCTCATAACACAACACTGAAACACTGGTCTGAATAACCCCAGTCAAAGGTTCTGATGTCTCATAACACAACACTGAAACACTGGTCTGAATACCCCCAGTCAAAGGCTCTGATGTCTCATAACACAAGACTGAAACACTGGTCTGAATAACCCCAGTCAAAGGCTCTGATGTCTCAGAACACAACACTGAAACACTGGTCTGAATAACCCCAGTCAAAGGCTCTGATGTCTCATAACACAACACTGAAACACTGGTCTGAATAACCCCAGTCAAAGGTTCTGATGTCTCATAACAGAACACTGAAACACTGACTGGTCTGAATAACCCCAGTCAATGGCTCTGATGTCTCATAACACAAGACTGAAACACTGGTCTGAATAACCCCAGTCAAAGGTTCTGATGTCTCATAACAGAACACTGAAACACTGGTCTGAATAACCCCAGTCAAAGGTTCTGATGTCTCATAACACAACACTGAAACACTGACTGGTCTGAATAACCCCAGTCAAAGGTTCTGATGTCTCATAACACAAGACTGAAACACTGACTGGTCTGAATAACCCCAGTCAAAGGCTCTGATGTCTCATAACACAACACTGAAACACTGACTGGTCTGAATAACCCCAGTCAAAGGTTCTGATGTCTCATAACACAACACTGAAACACTGGTCTGAATAACCCCAGTCAGAGGCTCTGATGTCTCATAACACAACACTGAAACACTGGTCTGAATAACCCCAGTCAAAGGTTCTGATGTCTCATAACACAACACTGAAACACTGGTCTGAATAACCCCAGTCAAAGGCTCTGATGTCTCATAACACAACACTGAAACACTGGTCTGAATAACCCCAGTCAAAGGTTCTGATGTCTCATAACACAACACTGAAACACTGACTGGTCTGAATAACCCCAGTCAAAGGCTCTGATGTCTCATAACACAACACTGAAACACTGGTCTGAATAACCCCAGTCAAAGGTTCTGATGTCTCATAACACAACACTGAAACACTGGTCTGAATAACCCCAGTCAAAGGTTCTGATGTCTCATAACACAACACTGAAACACTGGTCTGAATACCCCCAGTCAAAGGTTCTGATGTCTCATAACACAACACTGAAACACTGACTGGTCTGAATAACCCCAGTTAAAGGCTCTGATGTCTCATAACACAACACTGAAACACTGGTCTGAATAACCCCAGTCAAAGGTTCTGATGTCTCATAACACAACACTGAAACACTGGTCTGAATAACCCCAGTCAAAGGTTCTGATGTCTCATAACACAACACTGAAACACTGGTCTGAATAACCCCAGTCAAAGGCTCTGATGTCTCATAACACAACACTGAAACACTGGTCTGAATAACCCCAGTCAAAGGTTCTGATGTCTCATAACACAACACTGAAACACTGGTCTGAATAACCCCAGTCAAAGGTTCTGATGTCTCATAACACAACACTGAAACACTGGTCTGAATAACCCCAGTCAGAGGCTCTGATGTCTCATAACACAACACTGAAACACTGGTCTGAATAACCCCAGTCAAAGGCTCTGATGTCTCATAACACAACACTGAAACACTGGTCTGAATAACCCCAGTCAAAGGCTCTGATGTCTCAGAACACAACACTGAAACACTGGTCTGAATAACCCCAATCAGAGGCTCACAGTTTGCAGTAACTTAATCGGATGTAGCTCTTTAACCCTTAAGGATTAAGGAAAGTTCTATACAATTACTCAAATGTGTAAAATGCCGGACCAAAGCATTTGTAATGATCTCAGTATAAGGCTCTGCAGAAGCCCCCAGACCACAACCTTTATAATACACTAAGGACCAGAGAGGAGAGATGATAAATATATGCTTCATTAACTAAGTAACTAACTAACTAACAACTCCCTCAATACAACAGATGGAAGGGAGAGACTACACACACACACACACACACACACACACACACACACACACACACACACACACACACACACACACACACACACACACACACACACACACACACACACACACACACACACACACACACACACACACACACACACACACACACACACACACAGACTGACAACACAAACACACTTTTACACTCAGAAATGGCTGCTGCTACTCTGTTCTTTATTTTACTCTTATTATTATCTATCCTGATGCCAAGTCAATTTATCCTGCCTTCATGCTTTACCTCAAATACCTCGGACCTCTGCACATTGATCTGGTACTGGTACTCCCTGTATATATCTCCACATTGATCTGGTACTGGTACTCCCTGTATATATCTCCACATTGATCTGGTACTGGCACTCCCTGTATATATCTCCACATTGATCTGGTACTGGCACTCCCTGTATATAGCTCCATATTGATCTGGTACTCCCTGTACATATCTCCACATTGATCTGGTACTGGCACTCCCTGTATATATCTCCACATTGATCTGGTACTGGTACTCCCTGTTTATAGCTCCACATTGATCTGGTACTGGTACTCCCTGTATATATCTCCACATTGATCTGGTACTGGTAATCCCTGTATATATCTCCACATTGATCTGGTACTGGTACTCCCTGTATATATCTCCACATTGATCTGGTACTGGTACTCCCTGTATATATCTCCACATTGATCTGGTACTGGTACTCCCTGTATATAGCTCCATATTGATCTGGTACTCTCTGTACATATCTCCACATTGATCTGGTACTGGTACTCCCTGTATATATCTCCACATTGATCTGGTACTGGTACTCCCTGTATATAGCTCCATATTGATCTGGTACTCCCTGTATATATCTCCACATTGATCTGGTACTGGCACTCCCTGTATATATCTCCACATTGATCTGGTACTGGTACTCCCTGTTTATAGCTCCACATTGATCTGGCACTCCCTGTATATATCTCCACATTGATCTGGTACTGGTACTCCCTGTATATATCTCCACATTGATCTGGTACTGGTACTCCCTGTATATAGCTCCATATTGATCTGGTACTCTCTGTACATATCTCCACATTGATCTGGTACTGGTACTCCCTGTATATATCTCCACATTGATCTGGTACTGGTACTCCCTGTTAGCTCCATTGATCTGGCTCCATATATCTCCATTGATCTGGTCTGGTACTCCCTGTATATATCTCCACATTGATCTGGTACTGGTACTCCCTGTTTATAGCTCCACATTGATCTGGTACTGGTACTCCCTGTTTATAGCTCCACATTGATCTGGTACTGGTACTCCCTGTTTATAGCTCCACATTGATCTGGTACTGGTACTCCCTGTTTATAGCTCCACATTGATCTGGTACTCCCTGTTTATAGCTCCACATTGATCTGGTACTCCCTGTTTATAGCTCCACATTGATCTGGTACTGGTACTCCCTGTATATATCTCCACATTGATCTGGTACTGGTACTCCCTGTTTATAGCTCCACATTGATCTGGTACTGGTACTCCCTGTTTATAGCTCCACATTGATCTGGTACTGGTACTCTCTGTACATATCTCCACATTGATCTGGTACTGGTACTCCCTGTTTATAGCTCCACATTGATCTGGTACTCCCTGTTTATAGCTCCACATTGATCTGGTACTGGTACTCCCTGTTTATAGCTCCACATTGATCTGGTACTGGTACTCCCTGTACTGTATATACTGTAGTTCTGTTCTTGTGTGTTTTATTTCAATCATCTTGTGTTAGTTACTATTTAATTTTAATTTTAAAATGTTGTATTGTTGGGAAGGGCTCGTAAGAAAGCATTTTACGGTAAAGTCTATATCAGTTGTATGTGGCGCATGTGACAAATACAATTTTATTTGATGTCATTTGACTGAAGCAGTGTCTTTTTCAAGGTCTCTCTTGACCGATAGATTTGAGCTCAGTGACACTACCTGGACAAATATAGTTTAACTAAAATAAACATTACCAGCCGTCAAATCCTTGCTTCCTCTGTCCTTGACATTATTCTGAGAGAATTGGAGGAGACCCTGAGACCTCCTCCTCCAATGAAATTTCAGAGGAATTAAGGAAACAGGGATGGAGAAAGCAAGGATTTCAGACATGTTTTATAGTTAAATAAAGGTAACACCAGGGTGTCACTACAGACACCTTGGTTCGAATCCAGGCTGTATCACAACCGGCCGTGATTGGAAGTCCCATAGGGCGGAGCACAATTGGCCCAGCGCCGTCAGGGTTTGGCCGGTGTAGGACGGCATTGTAAAGAAGAATTTGTTCTTAACTGACTTTAATAGTTAAATAAAGGTTAAATAAAAATAATTAAGTGTTTCTCAGCCAGATATCAATTACTGTATAAGATCTGGATTAAATTATTATATGCATTGTGCATATTCAATAAATCATATTCTGTAGAATATAATAACTTTATTTATATATTTTCAATTATAAATAAAAATATAAAATATATAATACTGTATATAAAAAAAGCATCAAGTTGGACATTATAAGGATGACTTTATGTTGATGGATGACATTATTATAAGGATGACTTTATGTTGATGGATGACATTATCATAAGGATGACTTTGTGTTGATGGATGACATTATTATAAGGATGACTTTATGTTGATGGATGACATTATCATAAGGATGACTTTGTGTTGATGGATGACATTATCATAAGGATGACTTTATGTTGGTGGATGACATTATCATAAGGATGACTTTGTGTTGATGGATGACATTATCATAAGGATGACTTTATGTTGATGGATGACATTATCATAAGGATGACTTTATAAGGATGACTTTATGTTGATGGATGACATTATCATAAGGATGACTTTATAAGGATGACTTTATGTTGATGGATGACATTATCATAAGGATGACTTTATGTTGATGGATGACATTATCATAAGGATGACTTTATAAGGATGACTTTATGTTGATGGATGACATTATCATAAGGATGACTTTATGTTGATGGATGACATTATCATAAGGATGACTTTATAAGGATGACTTTATGTTGATGGATGACATTATGATAAGGATGACTTTATGTTGATGGATGACATTATGATAAGGATGACTTTATGTTGATGGATGACATTATCATAAGGATGACTTTATGTTGATGGATGACATTATCATAAGGATGACTTTATGTTGATGGATGACATTATGATAAGGATGACTTTATGTTGATGGATGACATTATCATAAGGATGACTTTATGTTGATGGATGACATTATCATAAGGAGGAAATTATGATACGGATGTCACGCCCTGACCTTAGAGAGCCTTTTTATGTCTCTATTTGGTTTGGTCAGGGTGTGATTTGGGGTGGGCATTCTATGTTTTTGATTTCTATGATTTTGTATTTCTATGTTTTGGCCGGGTATGGTTCTCAATCAGGGACAGCTGTCTATCATTGTCTCTGATTGGGAACCATACTTAGGTACCCTTTTCCCTCCTTTCAGTGTGGGAAGTTAACTTTGTTTGTGGCATTTCGCACTGTAAGCTTCACGGTTGTTTTCTTGTTTGTTGTTTTGTTGGTGTCATTTTTATAATAAAAGGAAAATGTACGCTCGCAACGCCGCACCTTGGTCCACTTCTTTCAACGGCCGTGACAACGGATGACAATATAAGGATGACATTATTACAAGGATGACATTAATATAAGGATGATATTATGTTGATGGATGACATTATTTTAAGATTGACATTATTATAAGGATGACATTATGTTGATGGATGACATTATTATAAGGATGATATTATGTTTAAGGATGACATTATTATAA